>NC_140994.1:200625373-200649645 GCF_052327205.1 Somniosus microcephalus | reverse complement strand
TCAAGGCCTGGGAGTTTCCGCTCGGTTGCGCTGGTTTTTTTCAAGCGCAATTCATTCGAAATCGGCAAAACCAACACAAAAGATTGCGGAATTATAAGCACAAATTATGTTCAGCGCAACTCGAATTTCCGCGATCTTTTGCACTAGTTTAAAGAAACATTGGGCTAGAAGCCGGCCCTGCCCACAAAACTGGCCATGCCCCCAGGTCAAACTAATCACGATTGCAAATTTCCACTAATTGTGCTCGTTTGCAGGTCCTTGAGGAGGCTCAAAAATTAAGCTGGTCTTTTTAGACGCAAGGACACTAATAGGCATGGTTTAAAAGCTTTAGAATATAATTTTTTTTTAACTTACTAAGAAACTGACTACTGTACACCTATATAACTAGCAAATAGTTCTGTATAATTTTTAAAGTCATTTTCAGTTATTTAAAATCGGCTTACTCACAGCTGGTGGACAGGACACTTTGACTAAAAATGCTAATTTTCAGCTGTATTAAATCAAACTGCACCAAATTATCACTTAAATATTATCAAGGAATATTTTTTAAAACAAAATTAAAAAAAAAATGTTCTAAAAAGCTGCCTGATTGCGCTGGTTCCTGGCAGATTTTACGGTCGGTGATATGCAAATAAGTTTGAGCGGAAACACGCAAAAAAAGCACTTCTTAAAACGAGTGCAATTTTGAGTGCAATTTGCGCCCAGATTGCCGATTACAACCAAAACGGAAACTCTACCCCTTGATGTTTACTTTCATCTTGAAATGTCATGTCTATTTGATTTTGGTAAAAATTCATCTAAATTGTACTCAAAATGCCAGTCAGACTGTCAGCTCACCATAGTATTAATTTGGGATAAAATGAGAAGGCTGTAAAAATGAAGTTGACAACATTTAAAATAGAAAGTCTCTGTATATATGAGAAAATGGTAATTTAATACAATTTTAATAAACAGTTGTGTTTACTATTACATTATTTTGAATGTATTAAATTTGTGGCTGCCATGTATTATACATAACATCAATACAGCCCTAATCCTGTGCTCTGATTTCTTAGTTTCATGAGGCTTCCATCCTTTAATTCACTGAATTTAACAGTGTGATATGAACAGTTCACAAGACTTTAACAGCCTTGTGAAAATAGGAAGTCAGATATGGCTGGCAGACCAGACTGCTTAAGGGACAATTACATTTCACATTGATGCAAAGCAGTTTTAGATGCATGTCAGTGCATCAAGTGGGTGACAGATGTGATGCCTGTTGGACTTGCTGGAAGCTTTTTAAACATTGTATTGATGTTTTTAATATTAGAACATAATGCAATTCCTGCCACACTCTTCTAACATGAAAAATCACCAACAGAAAGAGTGGAGCCTTGTACCTGAATCAGAGAACACTTGTACAAAGCTCTGCTATTATAGTACCTCGCTGTTCGTCAGACTGTGGTCAGATTGTGATATAATTAGGGTCTGCTGATCACACATTTGCCAGCAGATACCAGTGTCTAAATGGATAGCTGCAGTGTAATTGTAGCCTAACTTGTAATGCCTTTGAAATTCAACTTTACACCTCGGATATTTCAAAAAGAGACAAAAATTGGGAAGATGGCTGTCTTCAAAAACAATTCATTACTGTAAGTAAGAAGCCGCCTCTAGAAGTGCAATTCATCCAAATTGCAATCCAAATCCATAACAACAGTTACTGCATCTCAAGAATAAAGGGGTGCAGAGTTCGACAGTTTTGAGGTCCTGGGAAAAAATAAGTTTCAGTAGAAGTCTGCATAATGAATTTTAATTTTAATATGGTAAGGTGTTAGAAAAACCTCCCAAGACATACAGTAGTATTTAAGTCTTGGATAGACTCGGAAAGCTGTGATTTGGATATGGCATGCTGTACAGTAATATAACTGCAGTGAATCATCAGTTAGGAAGAGCATGCAGAACAATGCATTTGGAGCTGAGAAGCTTAGGAAGAACAAGAGTGTAAGGTCAGAGGAGCAATTGTTATAGTAGTGTCAATAAAACTGAGAGACAAGAAAAGGTGCAATGCAGAGAGAGAGAGAGAGAGAGATTGAGAGAAAGAGAGACAGAGAGAAGGGGAGAGTTGAGGTTAGGAGTGAGAGACAAATTATTTGAGGTAATCAGCTTTTTCAGTGTTCTGTCCAGGAGTGTGGAAGAGGTGCTCGAAAAACCTCTCAAGATATGGGACCAGTATTCTTGGAGAGACTCAGGCAGCTGTGACTAAGGCTTACTGTAAAGTCATTGCAGTAAAATATCAGTAATGCGGATCCTGGAGGAATTTGTTGAGATCTCAGCGTCATACCATTCCACGAGCAATTACTAATGTCTGCAAAAGCATCCAGGAACATGGCAAGTATTGCCCGCATACTATGATACACGTGAATGGCCTTGGTGACATTTTCCCCCCCACACAGAACAATGATTCTCATTTTGCTAACATATATTCTTCATTTTTAATAAAGTATATACAAGCTCTCATTTGGCTATTTTTCACTTGTGATAAAATATGTTACTTTAGAATTGATTTACGCTAATCACATTTATAATTACTATATACACAGTTAAACCCCAGTACTACAAATTCATGGAGGGAACCAAAGTAGTTCTTGTCAAGTACTCTGTGGCCTCGAATGAAGCTTCCAACAGCATCAACAAAAAAATCATTATCAGAATTAATTTGGAATAAAAGTTTGTAATAACAAGATTCCACTGTATATTTAATCCCTGAATAAGAATGGACCAGCGGAAGCTCAGAACCATTTGAATCCTACAGATACACAAAATATTTAGGACCATAAAAGTGGCTGAAAGCCAATCAGATTTGTAACAGTTGCAAATCGCTCTCTATATTCATGTACCTTTAAAAGGTTGCACAACCTGCAGTTTGACAAATGACTTGAGAGCAGATGAAGTTTGAATCCGTTAACATTTTAAAATGCAATGATTTAAAATTGTGGATGAAACTATTTACAACAAACGAATGGTGTTAAGGATAATTTTTCATCTTTAATTAGCTGTCAATCAGCTGAGCTTTGAAGGAAATCCATGTTCATAGAGCAGCAGAAAATTTTCATTAGCTGTGAAATTCTATCCACTTTGCAAAGGTCAAGTCAGTTTCAATTGATCCAATTTATGTATTTTACTTAATTTTATAAGGGCAATTTTAACCCTGTCTGTCCAGCAGGAACATGGCAGGTGGTTAAAACCGCTGTAGACTATTTACCACCCTGTTCCCGCCGGCTGCCATTACAACAGCGCAGTTTTTTTTAGTTGGCCAGGATGACACCACACAGGCTGGATTCCTCCTTGCTTTCAGCAATAGTGCTGAAACTCCTTGGTAGGCTTTCCAATACCTGCTGTAACTACTTTCGAGAGGCAAGCAGTTGTCTTTTCATCCCTGTCGTGCTCAGCAGAGCTGGGAGAGGATCTCGCTCTCCACTGAACTGTGTCCTGGTCTGTCCCCGCTGCCAGTATCTGCTGCGGCTCACTCGTGCTGGGTGTTTCACCATGTACAGACCCCTCCAGCTCACTGCCTAACCCATGCAGAATGCCAGTGTCTGTGCTAGTGCTTGGGAGGGATGAAGCGCGTGCCAGGAGAATTGTCAATTGAATGCTGAAGGATGTGATGGAGGGGAGGGAATTGTTGAGAGTGGTGGGGAGGGATGAAAAGAGTGTTGTCAGGTGTTGTTGAAAGAAATGGATAGATGAAGCGCTGCACTCACCTTTGCTGTTCTTGTGAAGCTATTATACCTCTTTCTACACTGAAGCCAAGCCCTGGGGGAGATGCTGGTGGCACTGCCCCCATCAGCCACCTCTATCCAGGCCTGCTGGATAGTCGCCCCGATGATGCTCCGACAGGTGCAGGGAAACAGTACCCATTTCTTTTTCCTGACCTCCTCCATCAGTACCTCAAGGGAGGCACCTGAAAACCTGATGGCAGCCCTGCGACTCATCATTGTGACAGAAATTCCGCACTGAGTTCCAACAAAATCTGGGCTAATGGGAATACAAATTCACTTTAAGAGGTGCATTCCCACTTGAAATAGGTCTTGGGCTTCCCGCTGGACATTGTGCAGTGAAAACGGGCGGTTTGCCCGTTTCATGTAACGATCGGGTGGGCAGCTTGTCAATCATATTAAAATGAGGCCCGGGAGTTAAAATCACCCAGGCAATGTCATAGGAGCTTGCCACTCTTCCGGCCCCCATCCACCTGATTCCCATCCCCAGTTAAATTCAGGGCTACAGTGTCTGCGTACAGAAAGGAAAAATACTCAACTGAAAAAGTGTCCTGTGGCGGAATGTTATTGATGGAGTTTTATGTAAAGGTCACTACAATGAGGCAGATCCATAATTAACTGAAGCTATTTACTGTGTCTAGGTTACAGCAGTGACGCAACAAACATATTCATTTTTAGGATCAGGAAAAGTCCAACAATCTTGTCCATTTTTCAAAAATCAACCCCCCGCCATACTTACCTTCTCATCACATCCCTCAATTCCTTATTTCTCCCAGAAACTGTTATATCCGAGTAGTAAGGTCCAATAACTACGATAAGTGAGACTTCAGGAACTCAAAACTTTACTTTCAATTACACAGAATAAGGAGAGAACAGCGCTCTTACAAGCTACAGGCATGCACTGGTATTTCTTATTACACGATGCAAAACATGGAGGATGCTATGATGTCATTCTACCCATAATGCAATTTTACCTTAAGACTAGTAAATATAATCCCTTTGCATTTGTCTCCATCTAGTGGATAACTTAAGCATTACATCCGAGATTACTATAGAAACAAATCTATTTTTCTTTTGAATGCACCTGTGTTGTCTGCTTCAACAGTCTTCCCTGGTAATTTAAGGTGGCTCCATTTTAACCCCCTCTGCCCAGAGGGAACGGGCACTATTGCCCTGAAAATCTTGGCGATACGTACCACCCCATTCCTGCTTGCTTCCATGTTGGTTGGGATCTCTGGCATTCACCTGTTTCGGGCAGGAGCCTATTTGTAATGTAATAATCGGGGCCCTATGATGTACATAGGACCCCAATGCAATTTTGAGGTACCAATGAGCAGAGCATGTACCACGCATGTTCCACCCATTGGTCTCAGGTGTTGAGTGGCCTTGCCAGTGGTCCTTAAAGGGACCGATGCAGCCCGCTCCAGAGAAGGTGAGTTTTTGTTCTTTTCTTTTTAAGGTTTTTCTGGGCCTGAGAGGATTGCACACTGTTCCATTCAACAAATACTCCTTCGTTAGGTTCTTTACTCCCATTTTAATAATGGGCCAGAAATTCGCGGCCAAAGGCGTGAGTGCGCTCGGGGTACTCACGCATCTGGCCGTTGGAAATGCCGGCGTTCAGCATGAACAGCGCATGCGGGGAACGCCGGCATTTCCAGACCTCGAGCGCGTGCGACTGCACAGGCAGCGCTTGCGCAGTGAACTTCGTAGATTTCATTCATGAAATCCGTGAGGGTAAGTCCTCAGAAGTTACACTTGAAAAAAGCAAGTGTAAAGTGGTTCATTGGCTGCGGAGGAAGAAACATTTTATCGTGGAGCTTCTGAAATGCAATATTTTTGTTTGGGAAAGGGAGGGAAGTTATTTTAAGAAATTTTAAGTAAGTTTTAAAGTTAAAATTTTTTTTTTTTTTTTTTAAAAAGGGTTTTCAGAACGGTAGGTAGAAGGAGCAATTGTGGCTGTGTGAATGGAATGTGAGAATGAGTTATGTATGTATGTCCACATATATTCCTTTACGTATATGTATGTATGTTTTATATTCCTTTACTAATGTGTATGAATGTATGTTTTTAATTATGATTTTCAAATAAGTTACTTTCTCTGAAAGTCATAATTAAATAATACATTCATACACATAAGTAAAGGAATATATACATAACACGCAAAGGAATATATACAGACATACATACTTTCAGAAGCTCCACGATAAGAAATATCTTCCTCCGCAGCCTCTGCAGCAACTGTACCCATGCTTTTTTCATGTGTAAGTTGTAAGGACTTGACCTCACTGAAAGCAGTAATGAAAGCAGCGAATTATACTGCGCACGCGCTGCCTGTGCAGTCGCACGCGTTCTGCCTCTGAACCCCTTCGTTCAGAGGACAGGAAATGCCGGTTTTCCCCAAAAGCACTGTGCATGCTGAAAACCGGCATTTCATCCGGCCAGATGCGTAAGTACCCCGACCGTACTCGCGCAGTTGGAAGGGAATTACTGGGCCAACATTTTACATGTCAATAAAATGAAAAATTTAACAATTGCACGACTTGCCCCCTCGCATCTGCGACTGAGGGTCCAAGGAGGTGCATTGCGCAAGAGGTCATCATCGTACGTATCCTCACACTGTTCCCTTTGGGGAACTGTATGAAATGGTGGAAGGATTTATGGCCGTGATTAACGCTCATTCCGTGACCGTAACCATCTTTGAACCAGCCATTAGGGTGGTTAGTCCTATGGCGGGAGGGTTTTACGGGCTCCCACAACCCATCTGAGGGGGGGGGCCACCAACACCCACGGACGCAAGTATCCCGCTGGATGTCCACCCAGAATTTAAAGTTGGAACTCCGACTCCACTTGCCGGGACTGTCTGGAGTGGGGTTCAAAACCCTACTTCTTCTGGCCCAGCGGCGGGGATGCTTACTGCTACGCAAAAGGCCCACTCCGCACAAAAGGTGACACCCATACGTTTCCTGCGCCTTTTCCCTCCCCGTGACTGGAGCCCTATGCTGCCATTTCACGTTGCTAATCGGATTGGGCCTTTGTCATAGCGGTAGGATCCCCGCCGCTGGGCCAGATCAGGGTAGGGTTTCGAACCCCGCTCCAGACAGTCCCGGCAAGTGGAGTCGGAGCTCCGGCTCTAAATTCTGGGTTGACATCCAGTGGGATATTTGCGTCCGTGGGTGTGGGTGGCCCCCCCTCCTTGTATAGCTTGTGGGAGCCCGTAAAACCCTCCCGCCATAGGACTAACCGCCCTAATGGCTGGTTCAAAGATGGTTACGGTCACGGAATGAGCGTTAATCACAGCCATAAATCCTTCCACCACTTCATACAGTTCCCCAAAGGGAACAGTGTGAAGACACGTATGACGACGACATTGCTAAATAAATAAATGGAATTAAAAAAATTCTTTTAGGGCTTTTAAAAGTCTTTAAATTGCTTTAATTCTCTTTAAAACTACTTCAGGTTACTCAAAATAATGTAAACATTTAAAAAAGTTTATAAAAGTTACCAAAATCTTCAAAAAACTTCCAAAAACCTATTTAAACTGCTGCTTTGCATGTAAAAATCCTTAGCAGCTTGACAGAAACATTGGGGGCGTGTCCAGTGAAACTGAGGCCTCAAGGGGCGTGTCTCACTTACACTGCACGCTCCTGGCTTCGCGCTGGCTGCACTCCTGGGTGGCGTGACGTCATACGCTGCCCGGGATTCTTCTTTTTCATTCACCAAGTCCAGGCGTCCCTGGAGCTGATCGTCAGTAGCGCGGGGTAAGTGTAAATACGGGGCTTGCACGCGCTGCAAGCCCCATTCTGGAATTTCTGGGCCATTGTTTTCACTTATCCACCTTTAATTACACTAGCTACCTGAATAATCCAAAATGCTTCTGAATCTTGTTGCATTACATTATGCAAAAGGGTCAGTGACGTCAAAATATTGGACTTGAAAGGTACATTTTAGATCATACCTTCTATTTTGATATCATCTTCTAATATGGAGATTTTGCTTAGTGTTCCTTTGCCCATCTGATTAAGATATATATTAAAATAGCAACAGTTGCTAGACTTACCCCTGCAGGACCCTTTTGGAACCTCTTTCCAGCCTGACCAGCCAGTTTTTTGATTTTTCTCTAAATTAACAGGAACCGCTCTCCTCTTTTAAAATAAGTGTTAAGTCACTGACAGGAAAACCTCCCAATATTTTTCCTATAGACTCTATAGCCCTGATTTTCACCCCGCTCCCTGTGTGTGCGTGGGGTTAAAATCCTAGCAACAAGCTACTCATCTGATTCATGTTGTCTTCATGCCAGTCACCATTTTACCAGCCAGCAAGACCTTCGCTGAAGGCAAGCAGGCATTGACGTTCATAGGCCTGAATTTTTCTATCAAGCCTCTTGTGAGACACCTTATTAAACACTTTCTGAAAATCCAGATACACTACATCTACATCTGTCTAATCGGTCAGTCTGTTTCACCATGCTCCTTGATATCCAGAGCACAAACCAGGATATCTTGGAGAACAAAAGCTGGAGGACTGCTAATGTTGTATCATTGTTTAAAAAGGGAGAACGGGATAGACCGAATAATTACAGGCCAGTCAGCCTAACCTCGGCGGCGGGCAAATTATTTGAAAAAATTCTGAGGGACAGTATAAATCATCATTTATAAAGTTACAGAATAATTAAGGACAGTCAGCATAGATTTGTTAAGGGAAGGTCGTGTCTGACTAACTTGACTGAACTTTTTGAGGAGGTAATGAGGAGAGTTGATGAAGGTAGTGCATTTGATGTGTTATTCATAAATAAATAGGCGTTTTTTATTATGAACAGCTAGCTTGAGCTAGTCATTTATTCAGCCATGTGGACTAGTATACGGGCATCCATCTTGACTACTGCCTTGTGGGTAGCCCCCTACTAAACATACAGCTCCACCTAGTGTACCATTCTAGAATGACATGTTACTGATCATTACATCCCCCTTCCTTAGAGGTTAAACAAAATCAATATCAATCAATCATAACGACATAAACATCTTCACAACAGTCAACACATTTTCAAAGCTTTACTTTATGAACTTTAAGCTTTTCATTCTTTTATTATAGTTTTCTTTGTACTCAAAGATTAAGTCTATCAGGCTTTTTTACTTCACGTGTGGATCTTCTCAGCACAGGTAAGTCTGATGTGTTTTCATGAGAGCCTGTATGTGTGTTTGTGTTAGATTGTTCTGGTGGTGAGTGACAAGATTCAGTTGCGGCATTGTCATCGATTTGCTCTTGGATAGTTTCTTGTGTTTTCAGGAGGGAACGGCGGTTCCTCCTGAGAATCTGTCCTTCCTCAGTTCTAACAGTGTATGACCTTGGTCCTACTTCCTCAAGAACTGTAGCTTTCCTGTTCCATGCATCTGGATCCTCAATCCTGACAACATCATCCCTTGTCAATGGTTTCAGAGTTTTGGATGACTTGTCATAGTGTGATTTCTGTTTCAGCTTTAACAATTGAAGTCTCTGTCTCAGTTCCTTACTCTGCTTTTCTTTTGCACAGCAGGGTAGCGTGGTGCACAACTTGCGACCCATTAGGAGTTCAGCAGGTGAAGAACCACAGTCTAAAGGGGAGGCTCGGTAGCTCAGCAGGGCGAGATAAGGATCAGACTTGCTTTCTGTTGCTTTCTTCAGTAGCTGTTTGAGAACTTGAACACCTTTCTCTGCCTTACCATTCGACTGAGCATACAGAGGACTGGATGTGATGTGCTGAAAGTCATAATGTGCTGCAAACTGTTGCCACGCCTTACAGTTGAAGCACGGACCATTGTCGCTAACGGCAATCCTGGGAATTCCATGTCTTGCGAAGATGGATTTAACATGCAGTATGACACTGCTTGCTGATGTGCTTGAGAGCAGCGCCATCTCAGGATAGTTAGAAAGTAGTCAATCACTATTAGATAGTCTTTACCATTCAAATGAAAGAGGTCCATACCAACCTTTTGCCATGGTGCTGTTGGTAAGTCAGCTACTACCATTGGTTCCTTTGCTTGTTTGTTTTGGTGTTTCTGACATGTCTCACATATGCCTATCATGTTCTCAATGTCCTTATTTATGCCAGGCCAATAAACAGTGTCTCTTGCTCTCCTTTTGCATTTTTCAATTCCGAGGTGTCCCTCATGAATCCTTTTGAGCATGTCTTCACATAGAGCCTGTGGAATGACTATTCTGTTCTGTTTTAGTAATAGTCCACTTGCGAATTCTTAACTCTGACCTGATGTGATAGTACTTTGGACAGGAACCTTTTGGCCAACCATGATGAATGTTCTCTATTACTGTTTGTAACACTGTATCTTTTACTGTTTCTTCTGCTATTTGCTTTGATTTTGTGTCTGACACGGGCAGCGCAGCAGTGACCATACTCACATGACCATCCACGTCTTCCTCAGTAGAGCTCACATGACTCATTGTGGGTGCTCGGGATAGTGCATCTGCTAACACTATGGCCTAGAAATTCGGTGGGGTTAGCGCCCAATTAGAGGCGTTAGAGGGCCTTGCGCCGGAATTATAGCCGCGATCGAAATTGCGTTGGGCCCTACCATCGGCGTTAGCCGGTAGCGCTGTGCCGGCACCGATGACGTCATCGGTGTGCGCAGCGTCCCGGTTGCCGTGGTAAATTCAGTTGCGGCCGCCTCGCCCGTGGCAGCCGCAACCAACGATTGTTCAACGGGATGTTGCAGCACGTAGCGCCGGCGCATTAAGGTGGAGCGGCGGCCGGCCGCTTTCCCGGCGGCCGCCTGCCCGCACCTCCCTCCCCGGACTCCTCCACCACCCCCCCGCGGCACTGATGTGTGTGGCCCGCGAGCCCAGCACTTCTCTGAGGTGCCGGGCTCATTTGTCGGGCGAATCGACCGGTCAGCGGTCGGCTGCAGGCAGCTCCTCCTTAACAGAAGGAGGAGGCCTGCAGTACCCCAGCCTGCCGCACCGCATCGGGTGCCGCAGCGGGGGATTAGCGCCGCAAACCTGCATTCAGCGCCCATAGCGAGGCGCTGAAACCCTCCATTAGCGCCCGCAGCCGTCTGGGCGCGGGGCAGCTGAATTTTTGGCGGGCGCAGCGGCAATTATCGCGGGCGCAACATTTCGGGCGCAAAAGCCCTGGCGGAGGCAAACCTAATTTCTAGGCCTATGTGTTTGCCTGGTGTGTAGATCAGTTCAAAGCCATATCTTTGCAGCTTCATCATGAGTCGTTGAATTCTAGGAGACATCTCATTCAGATTTTTTTTTTATGATGGCAACCAGTGGGCAGTGGTCTGTCTCAACTGTGAAGGTGGGAAGTCCATATATGTAGCCATGGAACTTTTCTAGTCCAACTACCAAGCCTTGACATTCCTTTTCAATCTGGGCGTATCGACACTCAGAGTCAGTCATAGACCTGGAGGCATAGGCAACAGGCTTCCAATCTTCACCCTCTGCTTGTAGCAAGACCGCGCCTAGGCCATTTTTGATGCATCCGTTGACACTTTGATTCTCTTTGTTGGGTCAAAGAAGGTGAGTACAGGTGTGGTTGTCAGCACTGTTTTGAGGTTCATCTACTCTTGTTCATGTCTTTCTGTCCATGCGAACTCATTTGTTTTATGTAGCAGGTCTCACAGACAGGCTGTCTTGGCTGACAAGTTAGGAATGAACTTTCCAATGAAGTTTATCATCCCCATGATGCGTAGCACTCCTTTTTTGTCAGTGGGTCGGGGCATATTGAGTATGGCGTTTACTTTTTCCATATCTGGCTCTATTCCTTTACCAGATAGATTATCTCCTAGGAAAGTGACTTCCTGGATGCCAAACTGACACTTGGCTTTGTTGAGCTTCAGTCCATTCCGGCGTATGCTCTGTAGCACTTTAGTCAGTCTCTCATTGTGTTCTTTCAGTGTGGAGCCCCAGATGATGATGTCATCAACATGGACCCTAACTCCTTTCAGACCTTCAATTATGTGTTCCATCGCTCTATGAAAGATTTCAGATGCAGATATTATCCCGAAAGGCATTCTGAGGAAACAATACCTGCCAAATGGTGTGTTGAAGGTACAGTATTTGGTGCTCTCTTCATCCAGTTTTAGTTGCCAAAATCCTTGTGAGGCATCGAGCTTTGTAAAGTATCTGGCACCTGACATTTCACTGGTGATTTCTTCTCGCTTGGGAATCTGGTAGCGTTCACGTTTTATGTTTGCATTTAAGTCCTTTGGATCCATGCATACTCTTAGATCATTGTTCTTTTTCTTTACACATACCATGGAGTTAACCCAGTCAGTTGGCTCTTCGACTTTCCTGATGACTCCTAGTGTGGTCATTCTGTCCAGTTCCTTCTTGAGCCGGTCACGCAGGGGTGCTGGAACTCTCCATGGAGCATGTACCACTGGCTGAGCATCCTCCTTTAGCTGGATCTTGTAAGTGAATGGTAGAACTCCAAATCCTTTGAACACATCCTGGAAATTACTCACTACAGAATCCACTGAATCATCTGGTCTGCTTATGGCACAGTTTATACGGTAGACTCTCTTGACCAGTTCTAAGTCCTCACAAGCTTTGTCACCTAGTAGTGAATCAAGTCCTTCAGCCACAACAGAAAACATGAGATGATGCACTTTGTCTTTGACTGTCACTTTAAGTGTGCATACACCGAAGCTATCTATTTTCTGTCCATTATAGTTCTTCAGTAGTCCTGGCTTTTTCTGTATTTTGGGCTTTATTTTCATATTTTTAATGTCACTCATGCTGATTAAGTTTGCTTTTGCCCCAGTGTCTAGTTTCAATGTAACTAATGCTCCATTTACCTGCAGTGGCATTATCCATTTGTCCTCTTTTACTGCATTAACTTTATGTTCAGCATTGTCCATTCCTGAGGGCTGCACATTTTCTGTATCCTTTTCGATATTGTCACATGACACCATTCCTACAAAAAATGTCTCACTTAAATCAGTGTCCTCAATCACATTGACTTGTTGCCCTTTCTTTGTTTATACTTTTGAAAAGCATTGTTTGGCAAAGTGATTCTTTCCATTACATTTTGTGCACATTTTCCCAAACGCAGGGCATTGTCTTGACTGGTGCTGGTAACCACAGCGTTTACAATTAAAAATGCCATCCTCCGATTGCTTTGCATTTCTGTTCTGCCCATGTTTCTTCCCTTTGTAGGACACAGCACTGACAGCAGCACAGTCACTCATTACAGTCGCATCATTATTAATTTCACTGAAAGTCTTTGCGTGCTTTTGAGCTAGCTCACTTGCATGGCATATTTTCACAGCATCATCCAATGTTAGTTTGGTTTCTCTCAACAAACGTTCCCTGACCTTTTTATCATGAATACCAAACACAATCTGGGCACGAATCATGGATGATTTCAGTTCAGAGAAATTACATGTCTGTGCTTTCAGTTTCAGATCGGTCACAAAGCTATTAAAAGTCTCATTTTGCTGCTGTGTCCGTGAACGGAACACGTACCTCTCATAGGTCTCATTCTTTTTGGGAGAACAATGTGTATCAAACTTCTTTAGCACATTGTCCATTTTTTCTCTGTCCTCCTCTTGATCAAATACAAACATATTAAATACCTCTATCACCTGCGGGCCTGCAACCATGAGCAGCAATGCTATTTTCCTTGCGTCTGGCATCGTACCGAACCCGATGGCAGCAATATAGAGTTCGAATTGTTGTTTGCAAGTCCGCCAATTGCAGTTAACATTCCCCGTGAGTTTCAAACCCTCCGGTGGCTTCAAATTCTCCATGTCACGTTTCACAATATTCAGCAGATATTACCAATCCTGGTACCATGTTATGTTCATAAATAAATAGACGTTTTTCATTATGAACAGCTAGCTTGAGCTAGTCATTTATTCAGCCATGTGGACTAGTGTACAGGCATCCATCTTGACTACTGCCTTGTGGGTAGCCCCCTACTAAACATACAGCTCCACCTAGTGTACCATTCTAGAATGACATGTTACTGATCATTACAAGATGTAGTCTACATGGATTTTAGCAAGGCCTTTGACAAGGTCCCACATGGCAGGTTGGTCAAAATAGTAAAAGCCCATGGGATCCAAGGGAAAGTGGCAAGTTGGATCCAAAATTGGCTCAGTGGCAGGAAGAAAAGGATAATGGTCGACGTGTGATTTTCTGACCGGAAGGCTGTTTCCAATGGGGTTCCACAGGGCTCAGTACTCGGTCCCTTGCTTTTCGTGGTCTATATCAATGATTTAGACTTCAATGTAGGAGGCATGATTAAGAAGTTTGCAGATGATACAAAAATTAGCTGTGTGATTGATAGTGAGGAAGATAGCTGTAGATATCAATGGACTGGTCAGGTGGGCAGAAAAGTGGCAAATGGACTTCATAGAAACATAGAAAATAGGAGCAGGAGTAGGCCATTCGGCCCCTCGAGCCTGCTCCGCCATTCAGTGCGATCATGGCTGATCATCCAAATTCAGTACCCTGTCCCTGCTTTCTCCCCATATCCGTTGATCCCTTTAGCCTTAAGAAATATATCCAACTCCTTCTTGAATATATTTAATGAATTGGCCTCTACTGCCTTCTGTGGTAGAGAATGCCACAGGTTCACCACTCTCTGGGTGAAGAAATTCCTCCTCATTTCTGTCCTAAATGGCCTACCCCTTATCCTTAGACTGTGACCCCTGGTTCTGGACTCCCCGACCATCGGGAACATCCTTCCTGCATCTAGTCTGTCCAGTCCTATCAGAATTTTATAAGTTTCAATGAGATCCCCTCTCATTCTTCTAAACTCCAGCGAGTATAAGCCCAATCGACCCAATCTCTCTTCATACGTCATTCCTGCCATCCCAGGTATCAGCCTGGTGAATCTTCACTGAACTCCTTCCATGGCAAGAACATCCTTCCTCAGATAAGGTGACCAAAACTGCATACAATACTCAAAATGTGGCCTCACCAAGGCCCTGTACAACTGCAGCAAGACATCCTTGTTCCTGTACTCAAACCCTCTTGCTACGAAGGCCAACATACCATTTACCTTCTTAACCGCCTGCTGCACCTGCATGCTTACCTTCAGCGACTGGTGCACAAGGACACCCAGGTCTCAATCTAGAGAAGTGTGAGTTAATGCATTTGGGGAGGGCTAACAAGGCAAGGAATTACACAATAAATGGTAGGACACTGAGAAATGTAGAAGAACAGAGGAACCTTGGAGTGCAGTTCCACAGATCCCTGAAGGTAACAGGACAGGTAGATAAGGTGGTTAAGAAGACATATGGGATACTTTCTTTTATTAGCCGAGGCATAGAATATAAGAGCAGAGAAGTTATGCTAAAACTGTATAAAACACTAGTTAGGCCACAGCTAGAGTACTGCGTACAGTTCTGGTCACCGCATTACAGGAAAGATGTGATTGCACTAGAGAGGGTAGAAAGGAGATTGACGACGATGTTGCCAGGACTAGAGAATTTTAGCTATGAGGAAAGATTGGATAGACTGGGGTTGTTTTCTTTGGAACAGAGGAGGCTGAGGGGAGACTTAATTGAGGTGTTTAAAATTATGAGGGGCCTAGATAGAGTGGATAGGAAGCACCTGTTTCCCTTAGCAGAGGGGTCAAAAACCAGGGGGCGCAGATTTAAAGTAATTGGTGGAAGGATTAGAAGGGAGTTGAGGAGAACATTTTTCACCCAGAGGGTGGTAGGGGTCTGGAATGCACTGCCTGAAAGGGTGGTAGAGGCAGAACTCTCACCACATTTAAAAAGTACTTGGATATGCACTTGAAGTGCCGTAACCTGCAAGGCTATGGACCAAGAGCCGAAAAGTGGGATTAGGCTGGATAGCTCTTTTTCGACCGGTGCAGACACGATGGGCCGAATGGCCACCTTCTGTACCGTGAATTTCTATGATTCTGGGGGCTAAAAGTTCCAGTGCGTGGAAGCCTGCCAGTGACACTGTAAGCCACAGCTAACGGCTGCCAAAATGAATAGTGCTGGCAGCACTGGTATATTGGTGCTGCTTGCTAATTAACATTTGTGCAGTGCTAAACTTACTGTGCAAGGCTGGTTTTTGGGTGGTAGTCTCAGCAGGAGGCCCAATGTAGCGTGGACGTAATGTCATTGCAGCTAGAATAGCCTTCTCCTAAACCAAGGCTGTTATTTTAGAAAGCAGTGTCAGTCCCTTAAAGGTGAACAGCCTTCTAAAATGAAAAAAATAAAAATCATTTAAAAAAAAGGCAGCTTTTAGCCCTTAGAGCTCAACTGCCTTCTGAAAAAAAATTAACATTAAAAATAATTCCCAAATGGCAGTCTTCAGCTGTTAATGTGGAATTGCCTTCCGCACGTAAAGAAAATGGGAAAAGTGCTTCAGCACTAACACAAATGGCTCAGCAAGCCAGGGGAGGACCCAGAGTCTCACACGCAGCACTCTAGCTTTGTGCAGGGGGTCAACATTGCAAGAGAGGTCCTCTACCCACAGAGGCCAGGAGGCCCTCCAGAAAGCAGGATGTGGGACTAGATCATCGTGGCCATCACTGCCAGCAGTGTTGCCCCCACCACCTGGGTCCAGTGCCCAAAGAAGCTTCAGGACATCAGACCAGTGGTCAAGGTCAGTGAATGTATATTCAAAAAGTCATCTACTACCAACTGCACCACTAGCCTCACACACTGCTCAATGCACAACCATCCCTACAAATCTCTCACCTACCAACAATCTGTACCAAGTACAAGGCACACCTGCCATTCCTAGCTTCACTTTACCCCTTTAGAAACATAGAAGATAGGAGCAGGAGTAGGCCATTCAGACCCTCGAGCCTGCTCCGCCATGCAATGCGATCATGGCTGATCATCCAAATTCAGTACCCTGCCCCTGCTTTCTCCCCATATCCTGTGATCCCCTTAGCCTTAAGAAATATATCTAACTCCTTCTTGAATATATTTAATGAATTGGCCTCAACTGTCTTCTGTACTGGAGTTTCTCTGCATCCTCCTCACAGCACGCACGCCCACCCAGCTTTGTGTTGTCTGTAAACTTGGAGATATTACATCTAGTTCCCTCATCTAGATCATTAATATATATATTGTGAATAACTGGGGTCCTAGCACCGATCCCTGCGGTACCCCATTAGTCACTGCCTTCCACTCGGAAAAATACCGGTTTATTCCAACTCTTTGCTTCCTGTCTGCCAACCTGTTTTCTATCCAAGTCAATACCTTACCCCCAATCCCATGTGCTTTAACTTTACATGCTAGTCTCTTATGTGGGACCTTATCGAAAGCCTTCTGAAAGCCTAAATACACCACATCCAGTGGTTCTCCCTTATCTATTCTACCAGTTGCATCCTCAAAAAATTCCAGTAGATTAGTCAAGCATGATTTACCTTTTATAAATCTATGTTGACTTTGTCCGATCCTGTCACTGTTTTCCAAGTGGGGTTACATTAGCTACCCTCCAATCCATGGGAACTGTTCCAGAGTCTATAAAATTTTGGAAGATGACCAGCAATGCATCTAATTAAGTACCCTAGGATGTAGATTATCAGGCCATGGGGATTTTTCAGCCTTCAATCCCGTCAATTTCCCTAACACCATTTCCCTACAAATACTGATTTCATTCAGTTCCTCCCTCTCATTAGACCCTATGTTTCCCGACATCTCTGGGAGTTTATTTGTGTCCTCCTTTGTGAAGACAGAACCAAGGTATGTATTTAATTGGTCTGCCATGTCTTTGTTCCCCATTATAAATTCCTCTGATTCTGACTGCAAGGGACCTACGCTTGACTTTACCAATCTTTTTCTCTTCACATATCTATAGAAGCTTTTACAGTCAGTTTTTATGTTCCCTGCAAGCTTACTCTCATACTCTATTTTCCCCCTCTTAATTAATCCCTTTGTCCTCCTTTGCTGAATCCTAAACTGTTCCCAATCTTCAGGTTTGCTGCTTTTTCTGGCCAATTTATATGTCCTCTCCTTGGATCTTATGCTAACCCTAATTTCCCTTGTTAGCCAATGTTGAGTCACCTTTTTTGTTTTATTTTTATGCCAAACAGGGATGAACAAATTCTGTAGTTCATCCATGCGATCAACCCTTGGATGAGACAGTGCTGGCCATTCTTGTCAGGGCCATGGCTGAGCCCTTGGCCAGTGGTGGGGCTGAAAGGATACAAGATGCTGGTATTCTCATACATTATCCTCTTTCTTGCATGCACCTCTTGCTTTCCCGCCCTCCCCTCTCCACAACTCTACCCTTGTGCCTTCCTCATTTCACACATCCAAGAAATCCAGCCTGCCCAGCCAGTGGGTGATCAAGAAGAGGGAGAGGAGAGTGAAGAAGAAGAAGAAGAAAGACATGAAACACAGTCACTCGATTTTACACTCCCAGCCACCAGCTCCTCAAGGTCGACCTGCAAGGCCATTTGCAGTGTCCCCCACTGAAAGTCAGCAGCCTTCCACCAGCCATGCTGCAGCCACTGGTGTAGCACTGCGCAACATCAGTAGGATAGGCAAAGGCACACATAAGACAGTCACTAAGAGAATGCATAAGGGTGATGAGTTGATTTCTTGATGTCATATTGGGTGGATTGATGTATTAAGTTGGATTGGAAATTTTACTTTGTGGTGGCTTTTTTTTAGCATAGTGGCCAAGAGGACGCTGTGATGGTCAGTAACAGAGGGAAGCTAAGGTATGGGACAAATGTTGAAAGGGGAATTCGGGTTGTTGTCACTGGTACTGGAGGCAGATGATTCCATCCCGGACAGAAAGGGGCTGTCTGGGTTGAAACATAGAAACATAGAAACTAGGAGCAGGAGTAGGCCATTCGGCCCTTCGAGCCTGCTCCGCCATTCAACGAGATCATGGCTGATCATCCAAACCATAGCACCCAGTCCCTACACCAACAGCCATCCCACCCAAACCCTATCCCCGTAACCCCGTAACCGCACGTATTTAATCCCCCCCTAACACTAAGGGCCCATTTTTATCATGGCCAATCAACCTAACCTGCACATCTTTGGACTGTGGGAGGAAACCGGAGCACCCGGAGGAAACCCACGCAAACACGGGGAGAATGTGCAAACTCCACACAGACAGTCACCCGAGGCCGGATTTGAACCTGGGTCCCTGGCGCTGTGAGGCAACAGTGCTAACCACTATGCCACCGTGCTGCCCACCGTTGCATCCTTCCTTCTGCAGCTTCCTCTTCTGCGTCTTCCTCTTCCATCTGCGAGCGGATGCTGGAAATCTGGAAGAAAAGCATAAAATGCTGGAAATACTCAGCAGGTCAGGCAGCATCTTGACATGAGACGTGGACTCTGTTGCACTCTCCACAGATGCTGCCTTACCTGCTGAGTATTTCCAGCATTTTCTGTCCTTTCGGAGGCCTTCCTTTACTATCTGAGGCCTTGCAAGCATCCAGCAGCACTCCCTGCACTCTTATAAAACTTTTAACATCTATTGCACCAAGCCACTACCTCAGTAAAATATATAGGCCTAGAAATTCACTAGCCTTAGCGCCGCTTTTGAGGCGCTAGAGGGACTAGCGCCAGAGTTATGGCCAGTTCAAAAATTCCCTGGGGCCCTAAAGCGGCGTTGCACCGGTAGCGCTGCGCCGGCACCGATGACATCATCAGTGTGCGCAGCGTCCCGGTTGCCATGCCGACGGGCCCCAGCACCGAAATTCAGTTGCGGCCGCCTCGCCCGTGGCAGCCGCAACTAAGACTCTGGCAACAGAGTCCAACATGTGTTTGCACCGGCGCATTAAAGGCCCCGCGGCGGCCGGCCGCTTTCCCGCCGGCCGCCTGCCCGCAGCTCCCTCCCCGGACTTCTCCCACCCCCCCCGGAACAGATGCAAGCCCGGCACTTGTCCGAGGTGCCGGGCTCATTTTTGAAGAGATTTGCGCGGGCCGCGGCCGGGTGCAGGCAGCTCCTCCTTAACGGAAGGAGGAGGCCTGCACTTCCCGAGCCTGCCGCACCGCAGCGGGCGCCGCAGCGCCGGAATAGCGCCGCAATGCGGCGCGTTGCGCCAGTTTTCAGGCGCTAAAACCCTTCAGTAGCGCCGGCAGCCGTTTGGGCGCGGCGCTACTGAATTTTTGGCGCGCGCAAAGGGACTTAGCGCCGGCGCTAAAGCCCTGGCGCAGCGCAAACTCAATTTCTAGGCCATAAAATCCAGTCCAAAAGCTTAAATGCAAACTTACCTGAAAGACGTGTGTGTCCCTTTAAGAAGTGCTGACAGTGTCTCTGTATGTCTGCTGCATGCTTGCTTTTCAGGGAGAGCTTAGGATCCAGTGTTAAACTCAGCGCAAAGGTCCATGTTTGCAGAGTGTGGCGTCAAGTCTGCGTTGCATGACGATTAATGTCACGCTCTCCAGATTTGCAAGTCTAGGGCCTGTGCTTATGGCCCTCACCAAATTGACAGCCGCCGAGTCCCGCGCCAGAGGCGGGTGGAAGAGTGGTGGCCGCCATTTTTTTCAGGAATCTGCCGGTAACGGGTGGCAGTAAGTAGCCGAATTTGTAGACCTATAATTCTAAAATGGTGACCATTTTTAATTTTCTGATTCACAGTGGGTAGTCTTTTTTTTAAACTGACTCTTCTTGGTCTGAACTTTTGGAGTGTAAAATGAGGGATATTAGTGATAAGAAATGAAAACGTTTCTATTGTCATCATCAAGTACTCTCAGGTGAAGCACAATATATCTAGGCAAAGAGTAATGTTCTCTTAACTTTGTTCAAGCTCCAAACAAAGAACACTGATCTTTTTCCATTTCCCACACTAGCCTCTCTCTTTGAGGCCTCTCTGAGTGAGATTACAAACTTCATGCCAGGTTAACCCTGAATTAGGGGGAGTTTTGTGCTGTGGACCAATGATTAATAGGAACTACCTCAAGGCTGCCCAAACTAGTTTCATATGGGATCCTTACAGCCAAAAAAGTGTCTTTCATTAGTGTAGACTGGGCTAGAGACGAAAGGCGTCAAATACATTGCGTCATTCAGCCTGCCTAACCACCATGTTGGGTACTTTTGTAATTTTGACTTGAAGAGGTGTTGCACTCTGAAAATCCCATAGATTTGAGGAAAAATTAGAATGTTTCCCCATTTTCATGTGTGGGCTAGAAACTGTACAAAATATGAAAATCCCTACACATGATAGCACTACATGACTTTTTACACACCTGAAGAGGAAAGGTTTGGTGTTTCAGGGTACAGTTGTACTGCCACATTTGTGAATTGGTTTCTGCTGTGCAGCAACACAAAAGTGACAGTATAACTTCCGAAATAACAACAGAAAGTGCTAGAATCACTCAGCAGGTCAGGCAGCATCGAGGAGAGAGAAACAGAGTCAACGTTTCGGGTCGAACCCTTCATCAGAACTGGAAAAGGTTAGGGAAGAGAGATTTTTAAGCAGGGGCAAGGAGGAGAGGAGGAAAGAACAAAGGTAAGGTCTGAGATAGGATGGAAGGCAGAAGAGATTGACTGGCAAAAGGGATGATAGTGCAAGGCAAAAGGAGAGGTAATGGGACAAGTTAAGAAACAAAAGATGGCTCGAGATGAGGTGTGAATGATGATGGCAGCAACATTAACAGCTACCATGTGAGGAAACAAGAGAAAAAAAATATAAAGAAATACAGGGGCCAATTTATAGTCTGAAATTGTTGAACTCGATGTTAAGTCCAGAAGGCTGTAAAGTGTCTAATAGAAAGATGAGGTGCTGTTCCTCAAGCTTATGTTGAGCTTCATTGGAACAATGTAAGAGGCCGAGGATGGAGAGATCAGAGTGGGAGTGGAGTGGAGAATTAAAGTGACAGGCGACCGGAAGCTCGGGGTCACGCTTGCGGACTGAACAGAGGTGTTCCGCAAAGCGGTCACCCAATCTGCGTTTGGTCTCCCCAATGTAGAGGAGACCGCATCGTGAGCAGTGAATACAGTATACTAAATTGTAAGAAGTACAAGTATTACTTCTGAATTAGTTCCTGACCTGACTGGTCATGTTAAAACTAAATGGTGTGAGACTCTTAGGGCGGCTATAGTACATCACTTGCGAGGTAGAAATACAAATGATTTCAGAAAGAAATACCTTGGCAGGATGCTGAATTTCTTTGCTCCACCTCAATATTGACCTAAATACCAGATTGTAAAACTATGGATCCTTTCCAAGAGGAACAGTCAGCAAGTAAGCGTAGGTTTATTACACACTCAAACTGACTACATGCTGAGAAAAAGCTAAAAGGAATGTTTTTGCATGGTTCTTTGTGCCTAAAAATTCTCACAAGTAAACAACATAACAAACATGTTAAAAACAAATCAAAGTGGCCAAAGGGCCTTGACATCAACATTTGGTGGACAAATGGCTAAAAATTTGGAAATATTTAAGAAACATGGAGACCCAGAGGGAATAATTCATACCCTTGTTATGCTAAAATATATAAAATACTAGCTGGAGTGCCCGGCGGTGCCGAGGGATTTTTGAGGGCATGTTGTTATGAAAAAAGGTAGAAATAATTTTTATATATATAAATGAGTTTGTCTGTCTGTCTGTCTGTGTGGGAAGGAGAGAGAGAGAGAGGGAAAGAGAGAGGGGGAAGGAGAGAGAGAGAAAGGGGGAAGGAGAGAGGGAGAAGGAGAGAGAGAGAGAGACTGGGGGGAGAGAGAGAGACTGGGGGGGGAGAGAGAGAGAGAGACGGGGGAGCGAGAGAGAGAGAGACTGGGGGAAGAGAGAGAGAGAGAGGCTGGGGGGAAGACAGAGAGAGAGACAGGGGGAGAGGAGAGAGACAAGGGGGAGAGAGAGAGAGAGAGAGAGGGAAGGAGAGAGAGAGAGAGAGAGGCCCGGAGTCCCCGTGCGTGGGGTAGTGCCTGAGGCCCGGCCCGAGTCACCCCAGCTGAGCTCGTGCTGCGGCACGCCGACCAAGTCACCGGACAACAAACACATCCTCACTTGTGACGATAGCCGCAGCTTGCTTTTCGCTGGTCGGGGAGGAAGGAGGGAATGGCGCCTGAGGCCTTGCTCTCTCCCTCCCCCTCTCTCTCCCTGCCCCTCTCTCTCTCTACCCCCCTCTCTCTCCCTGCCCCTCTCTCTCCCTGCCCCCCTCTCTCTCCCTGCCCCTCTCTCTCCCTGCCCCTCTCTCTCTGTCTCTCCCCCTCCCTCCCTCTCCTCTCCCTCCCCTATCTGCCTCTCCCCCTCCCTCCCCCTCTCCTCTCCCTCTCTCTGTCTCTCCCTCCCCCTCCCTCTCCCTCTCTCTGTCTCTCCCTCCCCCTCCTCTCCCTCTCTCTCTCCCTCCCCTCCTCTCCCTCTCTCCCTCCCCCTCCCCTCCTCTCCCTCTCTCCCTCCCCCTCCCTCTCTCTCCCTCCCCCTCCCTCTCCCTCCCTCTCTCACTCCCTCCCCTCCCTCTCCCTCTCCCTCCCCCTCCTCTCCCTCTCCTCTCCCTCCCTCCCCCTGTCTCTCCCTCCTTTCCTCTCTCTCCCTCCCTCGCCATTTTATGAGGTCGGCGGGAAGTTCCCTCACCCTCTCTCTCTCCCTCCCCCTCTCTCTCCTGCCCCCTCTCTCTCTCGCCGCCCCTCTCTCTCCGCTCTCTCTCTCTCTCTCCCTCTCCCCCTCTCCTCTCCCTCTCCCTCTCCCTCTCTCTGCCTCCCCCTGTCTCTCCCTCCTTTCCGGTACCAGAACGGAGTCAGTCCGACACCGGGAGGCCGGGTGCCCATCGCTCCGAAGCGAGCCTGGGGTTCCTCATCGTTAACGCGGCGGGCCTTTGGACCCGGTTGGCCGGGCGGCAGACGAACGCCTTTCGCTGCGGACTCCCATGTCCGATTTCGGTCGGGGACGGCTCAGAGAGAGAGGGGGGGAAGGAGAGAGAGAGAGAGAGACTGGGGGGAGAAGAGAGAGACGGGGGCGGGGGAAGAGAGAGAGAGAGAGAGAGAGAGAGACTGGGGGGGAAGGAGAGAGAGAGACAGAGGGAGAATTTTTTTAGCTGCAGGCCCAGCCGGTCTCTAATGGCCGCCACTCACCTCAGGATTGGTCAACCGCTACTTTGAACGTTTCTTAAAAGTAAAGACGCCTATGACACTCCCCTGATTTTTTGAACGCTTTTTAAAAGTAAAGACGCCTATGACACTCCCCTGATTGGTCAAATATGCATATGACACTCCCCTGATTTTTTGAACGTTTTTTAAAAGTAAATACGCCTGTGACACTCCCCTGATTGGTCAAAAATGCCTATGACACTCCCTGATTGGTCAACTGCTAATTAGCGGATTTTGTACGTTTTTTGAACGTTTTTTAAAAAGTAAATAGGCCTAGGACACCCTCCTAATCATAACCATTCTTTTGATATAACATATGTGTAGATACACGCTATAATTTTTGAGTGATGCCCGGACAGACAGACAGACAGACACCACTATCCTTTTATTTATAGATAGACTAGCTGGAGTGCCCGGCGGTGCCGAGGCTTTTTCGAGGGCATGTTGTTGTTGGAAGAGAGAGAGAGTGACTGGGAGGAAGAGAGAGAGCGACTGGGGGAAGAGAGAGAGCGACTGGGGGGGAAGAGAGAGAGCGACTGGGGGGAAGAG
>NC_140994.1:200308870-200624873 GCF_052327205.1 Somniosus microcephalus | reverse complement strand
AACCGTTTTATATATATAGACTAGCTGAAGTGCCCGGCGGTGCCGAGGCTTTTTCAAGGGCATGTTGTTGTTGGAAGAGAGAGAGAGAGCAACTGGGGGAAGAGGGAGAGCGACTGGGGGAAGAGAGAGAGCGACTGGGGGGAAGAGAGAGAGCGACTGGGGGGGAGGAGGGGGGGAGGGGAGGGGGGAGGGGGGAAGGGGGGAGGGGGAGGGGGGAGGAGGGGAGGGCGGGGGGAGGAGCGGGGGGAGGGGAGGGAGGGGCGGGGGGAGGGAGGGGAGGAGTGGGGGGAGGAGGGAGCAGAGAGGAGGAGGGGGGGAGGGGAGGGGATGGTGGGGGGGAGGGGAGGAGGGGAGGGGAGGGCGGGGGGGAGGGGAGGGAGGGGCGGAGGGAGGGGAGAAGGGGGGAGGAGGGAGGAGAGAGGAGGAGGGAGGGGCGGGGGAGGGAGGGGAGGGGAGGGGGGAGGGAGGGGCGGAGGGGGAGGGAGGGGCGGGGGAGGGAGGGGAGGGGAGGGGAGGGTGGGGGGAGGGCAGGGCGGGGGGGGAGGGGGGAGGAGGGGGAGGGGAGGGGGGAAGGGGAGGGGGTAGAGGGGGGAAGGGGAGGGGGAGAAGAGGGGGGAGAGGGGGGGAAGGGAGGGGAGGGGGGAAGGGGAGGGGGAGAAGAGGGGGGGAGGAAGGGGAGGGGGTGGGAGGGGGGAGGGGAGGGAAGGGGGGAGGGGGGAAGATGGGGCGTGTGGGGGGAGGGGAAGTGGGTGGGGGGGAGGGGAAGGGGGTGGGGAGGGGGAGGAGGGGTGGAAGGGGGTGAACGGGAGGGGGAAGGGGGGGTGGGGAAGGTGGGTGGAAGGGGGGGATGTGGGGGGTGGGAGGGGGGTGGGGGCTGGGGGGAAATGGGTGTGGGAGAGGGGTGTGGGGGGAACGGGGTGTGGAGGGTGGAGGGGGGAAATGGGTGTGGGGAGGGGAAGGGGGGTTGGGGAGGGGAAGGGGTGTTGGGGGGGGAAGGGGGTGTGAGGGGGGGTGGGGGGTGGAAAGGGAGGGGGGAGATAAACTTAAAGTACAGGAAACTTTGTGCTATCCGGCACCCACTCTTCAGAGTTAATGTTGAGAGATACGGAGATTCTTATCTCTGTATTTAACAACAAACACTGTTGCTTAGCAACAGCTTCTAAACACTCAGGTGTGGCCCTGAAGCCCTCTAGCTAAAGCTGCTGCTATAGCGACAGACCTTGCACAGCTACACAGTCGATTGTCTGTCACAGACACAGATTTGGAGCACAGAAGCCCCACCCACTCTATGTTCCTGTACTAAGATGGCCACGCATGCACTCTGTTACACACTGAATCAAAATGGCGTCGCACTGAAACTGTATGCCCTCCTTGACAAACATGGCTGCCGTTAACCGGGGGCTGTCTGCAGAAGAAATTTCCTCAGCTGCAAACACAGGATCTTCAGATTATTATTTGGGGCTTACAACCTACCCCAGTTGCTTATGAAGCCTCCCCACCTAATGACCCCGGGAATGGACCTGAGGCAGCACACCCTCTCTGCCCTCTGCCAGTGTTTGTCTCTGTCTAGGCCGGGAGCCTGGGTCTAGAGTTGCACTGCTGGCTGTTGGAGAAGCCTAGGCCCCGGGCCTGGAAAAACGGTGAAAGGTAGGAGAATTATAGAGGTTAGACAAAAGATTTACAAATTAATTAACTTTTTTAAAAAACAATTTGTGTTTTAAAAGCAACTTTTTTTTTTCTGGAAATGTATATTTGAAAAGAAAGACGCAGAAAGCAGGAAAAAGAATGGAAGCAAGATGGTGGCTACTCACCTCGGTTCAGAACGATAAGGCCCGGCCACACACGCACCGATTGGCCCGGCGGCACACGCCAGCAACCCGGCGTACGATTGGTCGAGCTCGAGGTCACTCTGTCGCTAATGAGCGGATAATGAGATGCTAATGAGCGGAATGTTGAAGGTTTTTGGGATACCGCGGGCGGGATTTTAGCCTGGCTGAAACGTAAATACGCTTAAAACCGTCTCGGAAGCATAAGCTTTCTTTGGAGGTAACGCGCGCGTAGGTACGCCCTGTAACTTTCGAGCGCATAGCCCGACAGACGCACAGGCGATGACTGACAGAATGACTGAAGTACCGATTTATATATATAGACTAGCTGAAGTGCCCGGCGGTGCCGAGGCTTTTTCGAGGGCATGTTGTTGTTGGAAGAGAGAGAGAGAGCGACTGGGGGGAAGAGAGAGAGCGACTGGGGGGAAGAGAGAGAGCGACTGGGGGGAAGAGAGGGAGGGGAGGGGGGGAGGGGGAGGGGGGAGGGAAGGGAGGGCGGGGGGGAGGGGGGAGGGGAGGGGGGAGGGGGGAGGGGAGGGCGGGGAAGGGAGGGGGGAAGGGCGGGGGGAAGGGAGGGGGAGGGAGGGCGGGGGGGGAAGGGAGGGGGGAAGGGAGCGGGGGGGAGGGGATGGAGGGCGGGGGCCCCCCCACGAGGGTCGCGGCCCCCCCCAACGAGGGTCGCGGCCCCCCCACGAGGGTCGCGCCCCCCCCGAGGGTCGCGGCCCCCCCCCGAGGGTCGCGGCCCCCCGAAGGTCGCGGCCCCCCCCCCGAGGTGAAGACCGCCGATTGCGCGCGCAGCAGGAGCTGAGACGCGGCGTCTCTGGCTCGGCCGGCGGGCCCGGTTGCCAGGGTAACCGTGACGCTGACCAAGCCCCGCCCCCCGGCCGAGCAGAGAGAGAGATGTCGCGTCTCAGCTGCTCCTGCTGCGCGCGCGGCCCCCCCTGAGGGTCGCGGCCCCCCCGAGGGTCGCGGCCCCCCCCCCTCCCGAGGTGAAGACCGCCGATTGCGGCTGTGCCAGACGTCCGGCAGGCCCGGTTGCCAGGGTAACGCTGGACGCTAGCCAGAGCGATACGCCGCGTCTCAGCTCCTGCTGCGCGCGCACCCTAGCGGCGCTGGGCTGAGGCTCAGCCCTCCAGCCTTCGAGTGGGGCCGGGAGGTGCCTAGCTCGGGCGTGGGCGCGGAGGAGACGCCGAGGCTTCTAGGCCTACCTGGAAAAACGGGGAAAGGTAGGAAAATTAATGAGATTAGATAAGTTAATTACTTTGTAAATCATTTTTTTTAAAAACAATATGTGTTTTAAAAGCAACGTTTTTTTTTAAGACGCAGAAAGCGGGAAAAAGAAAGGAAAAGTTTGGAATCAAGATGGCGGCGACTCACCTCGGTTCAGAACGATAAAGCCCGGCCACACGCGCACCGATTGGCCCAGCGGCACACGCCAGCAACCCGGCGTACGATTGGTCGAGCTCGAGGTCACTCTGTCGCTAATGAGCGGATAATGAGATGCTAATGAGCGGAACGTTGAAGGTTTTTGGGATACCGCGGGCGGGATTTTAGCCCGGCCGAAACGTAAATACGCTTAAAACCGTCTCGGAAGCGTAAGCTTTCTTTGGAGGTAACACGCGCGTAGGTACGCCCTGTAACTTTCGAGCACATAGCTCGCCAGACGCACACACGATGACAGAATGACAGACAGAATGACAGACAGAATGACAGACAGAATGACAGACAGACACACCGACCGATTTATATATATAGATTAGAACCGGTTGTGAGAGACAGGGTATTGCAGTGTATTGATACTGTGCGTACTTGTAAGGAGAAGTCAGAATTCACAGACACTGAGCATTTACTATTGTGATGCAAAAATACATCATTTTATGATATGTGAATTACTAAAAACAAGAAAGTGTTAAAAATTCCTGACTGAAATGGCTTTGCAAAGATGTGCACAATTATAACTCCTAACTGGAACCTCAAGACCGAACTGGAAGATGTTTCGGCAGAAAAGGGTGGATTTTAAGGTATTGGAGAGAAAGGCGAATACTTAAGGGCAGCAGCACCGTACCTTGATTATTAAAAAGTTATTTGTGTGTGTGGATACAGTGCTTAATGGAAAAAGAAGTGTAGAAGAAGCTGGTGTTTTTTACTGGCCAAGAAAGAATACTGTACGTGAGAGGTGGGGGTAATTTTCACCTTGGCAACACTGGTGGTTACAGATCAGCTGGCCATCACTCACCCCGCCTGATTTTCATTTCCATTAAAGTCAACAGAAAGGAAAATTGTACGGGGTGTGTAACGGGCGGGGTGGCCGATCCACAACCAGCAATGCCCAAAGAGAAAATTACCCCCATCTCAGTTATAAGAACATAAGAATTAGGAGCAGGAGTCGGCCATACAACCCCTCGAGCCTGCTCCGCCATTCAGTAATGGACCTCAACTCCACTTTCCCCACTGATCCCCATATCCCTTGATTCCCATAGAGTCCAAAAATCTATTGATCTCAGCCTTGAATATACTCAACGACTGAGCATTGGCAGTCTTCTGGGGCCGAGAATTCCAAAGATTCACAAGATATTTAAGTAATCAAAAGAGTAGTTTGATCACTATCGACAAAAGCTAGGGTTACATAGACTAACCTAGAAATTAAAACATGAGAACAGGTCATTCAGCTCAATCAGTCCATTTTGGTTTTTATCCTCCACATGAACAGTTGTCCTAATCCCATGTCCCTCCACTGTTCTCATATCCTTTTATTTCCCTTTCCTTCAACTACCTATCTAACCTATTCTTACAGGTTGACCTGGTCTCTGCTTCAATCTAACTCTGGTAGTACATTCCAAAGCCTCAGAAACCTCTGTGTACATATATAAAAAAATTCTCCTGTCTGTTTTAAATCTCTTGCATTTAATCTTATATCAATGTTCCCGTGTTCTAGACCTATCAACCACTGGAATCAGTCTCTCAGAATTTTAAACACCTCTATCAAATCGCCCCTTATTTTCTCTGCTATAAAGTCTCAGTTTTTCACACCTTTCTAATGTGTAACAACTTCATCATTGAATTCCTCATCCCTAGTAATGTGAGGGCAGAGTCAATGCAGAAAATCGGCTCCAGCCGTAGTAGAATTGGAGTTAGTTTATGTAAAGCCAGGAATGTTATATACAGGTAGACTACCCTTTATCCGGACTTCCGAAAACCGAAACCCTCTAAAAACCGAAGGTTTTTTCGTTCAGCGTAAGTCGTGCGTACGAACGAAAAAACCTTCGGTTTTTAGAGGGTTCCGGTTTCGGAAGTTCGGTTAAAGGGTAAGTCGTGCGCATGACCCCCCGCCGACCCCCCCCGGCCCCGACAACCGCCGACCCCGCCAGCCCCGACAACCGCCGACCCCCCCGCGGACCCCGCCGGCCCCGACAACCGCCGACCCCCCCCGCGGACCCCGCCGGCGCCGACCCCGCCAGCCCCGACAACCGCCGACCCCCCCGCGGACCCCGCCGGCCCCGACAACCACCGACCCCCCCCGCCGGCCCCGACAACCGCCGACCCCCCCGCGGACCCCGCCGGCCCCGACCCCCGCCGACCCCGACTGACTTACGCTGAGCGTCAGCGTAAGTCGTGCGCACGACCCCCCGCCGACCCACCTTCCGAAATCCGAAATTCTCCTTTATCCGAAACTCGGCTGGTCCCGAGGTTTTCGGATAAAGGATAGTCTACCTGTACTGGCTTGGCATGAGTAATGAAATAAAAGACTATAGGCTAGGCTTTCTGTCTGTTCCTTGACAATGGGCAGAAAATCTAACCTTGCTACTCTTTATGTGGTTTTTGTACTCAAATGAAAGACCAAGGAACCACAGAGGGAAAATGATTCACAAGGCCTGAAGTCAAAAAATCTCCAAATCACAAATCACCACTATCTCAATAGAAGAGCTTATCAAGAGGCAGACATATCAAACCTCCTTTGAAATTGAAATACTGTGGTGTGTGAAATATGGCTTACAGTTAATAATTACTGGAGGAGTCGCAAAGGATTTTTTTAAAGTAAATTTTCAAAACCCATAGGGGGCTAAATTCGATAGCCCCTGAAAACGGGCGCAAGGATTGCAATGAGCGATTAGCCTGTGCCCGTTGCTTCCGATGCAGGCAGCACACAAACTTTGTGCTGCCTGCTAATTTAAATGATAGTAGCGTTGAGGCAGCGCTAAACACGCTGTTGAGTGGCTGCACACCTCAGCAGAGGGCCCAAGTTTGTGTGAGGCTAGCACCACTTAAAGCTAGCCTGCACTACTTAAAGCCAGCTTGCACCTCTTAAAGGGGAGGTGCATTCTGGCTGGGAAAGAAAGTATGACCTGCAAGAACACTGACTAATGGCGGAACAGGGGAGAGAGTGTGCTCCAAGGTTCTCAGACATTGCAGTGGAGGCCTTGGTGGAGGAGGTGGACAGGAGGAGAGAGGTCCTCTATCCACAGGGGGCCAGAAGGCCCTCCAGACAAACTCTGCAAAGGCAGTGGGAGCAGGTAGCCATCGCGGTCAATGCCAGAAGTCAAGCCCCGAGGACCTGGATGCAGTGCTGCAAAAAGTTCAACGACCTCACAGGAGTGATCAAGGTCAGTGAATTCATCTTCAAATGGCATATCTCACCAACTGCACCACTAGCTTCACACACTGGTCAATGCACTATACGCCCATCACTCAACTACCAACAATTTCTATCAAACAGGACTCATACCTCACATTCATAGCTTCACCTCATGCTCACACACTTGCCACTGTTGCAAGCCTCATACCCACATCTCACAGCTTGCAAACACTGCCAGCTATTCAACCATGACAGCCACATCACCTAAACACATTGCATCACACTCACTGAAACACTTCCCTCTCTCTTGCAGGACAAGTTGGCGCATAACCGGAGGCAGCAACAGCTAACCATCGGGGGAGAAGCATGCCTGCATCACCTTACCCTGATGGAGGAGATCCGCCATCTTTGAAGCGGCCATTGCTGAGCCCGTTGCCAGTGGCAGGGCTGAAACCATCGAAGATGGCGGTATCCGCATACCTAATCTTCCTTCTCGCATTCTACTTCCCCCTCGTCCTACAATGTCCTTTGATTTAAAAGCTGCAGATAGTGTAAACATGCACCTCTTGCTTTCCCCCTCCCTGCACCATAACCCTACCCTTGTGCCTTTCTCCTTTCAGATACCCAAGAACAGCAACCTGGCCAGGCAGTGATGGCTGAGCAACAGGTGGAAGAGGAAGAAGGCGGTGATGATGAAGATGTAGCATTGTCACTCAATTTCATACTCGCAGCCACCAGCTCAGATACTGACACTCTGCGTACTTTAGAGAATAGGTTAGATGCGGGATCTACACGAGGTACCGGGCACGAGCGGCCTGCGCAGAGCCGCGTTCTCGATCCACCTGCTGCTCTCTGGCCAGAGAGAAGAAAATATATTCAGCTTTCTTGAAATACAGTGGTCTAGAAATTGAAACTTTTAACGCCGGCCGTTAAGGTCAGTTTTGAAGATGAAATGGCGGCTGCCTCGTGACATAAGAAAACTACTAGGCACTTGGTCTGAGTATTAAACAAGGCTTTATTCAACTGTTTTTCAACATGGAAATCTAGCTGTGTCCTTCACTCGTTCCTGTTAAAGAATGTCCTGAGCAAGCTGGGCCCATGCCCGAGTATTTATACTCTCCCTGGACAGCGCCACCAGCAGGCCACCCAGTATTATTTCATAAGTCATTTCCACATGAATGACAAGATTCATGTCACCTCGCTTCTGCCAACTTCTGGCGCGGAACACTGCGGCCGCCACATTGGGCAGGTCGGCAATGCTGCCATTGTCTGCGCTCACCTCAAATATTTTAATGATCAAGAGCGTGACGTCAATTGGCGTGCAACGCTGAATTGATGCACGCTGAGCGATTTTGGACGTCGCCGCTCCTCTTACCGCCCTCTCCAAAGCACGCCCGTGTGCGCAGCTGTTGCCAGCATGTAGAGCCGGGAGAAAGTGGCTGAGATCTGTAGATCTCTGCCAAAGACTTCAATAACTATGCAGAGTATGTCTAGTCCAGCGAGATGGCTCATGGTCATTGCTACAGAAACATATCAGCAGATTCAGTGCCTGTTCTATACACATTACGTGCCAGCACTCAACCGGAGTAGGTCAGTGAGCTCTGGCACGTAATGTGGTTTGGGGGACTTGTACTGCATTTAAAGGCCTGATCCATTACTGTCAGTCAGTTGTGTAACGCAAGACATACACTTGTACACCAGATTTTCAAATCTTACTAATAATTGCTTGCAGTTGTGTCAGTAAACTGGATATGAAATGACATTTGAGCTTTGTAAATGTTTACTGTTATTGTTACAAGCATCGGTATTGAATATGCGTCCTGTTCCTCTGAAGTAACAGGTGTGTGCTTATTACATTCTCAATTAAAGGAGACCTAACAACTTTTTCCTGTTTTTGAAGGAATTTGTACATCTGCATTTACTCGTATCTATATTCAGGTGTTCAGGGTATCCAGTAAACTTTTCACATCTCTTGGTCTATTCAGGGAAGAATCATGGATCACCTATGCTGGCTCTGACTCCAGTATTGCAAACAAATCTGCCAATTCCAGTACACCACTGCCCTTTCAAAATGCTTATCCGGGTGCTTTCTAGAGAGATATACTCCTAAAAAGACTTACAGTGAAAAGCCTCTGTAAGAACAAAGCTTATTCATTATGTATGTGCATTAAAAGGATAGGTTGCTTTTATTTGTACTCTAGAGAGTAGAATCGGAAATATTGGTTGCATTTTTAAAAATCTGACATATTTTTAGACTTTGATTTATTTCGCATACCCTGTTTGTCAACCTACAAACATAACTGGAAATATTGCACGTCACTTTAAGAAATTGTGATTTCCTGATAATGCCGCACGGATAGATTAGACCCCACCTTCGGCCTCCTGCTGATGTTACCGCCTGTGTTGCACGGGAGGTTGTGCGCTGCGCGCATTTAAATCAGCAGGCAGCACCAAAATAATGGTGATCTGCATACTCTGCATGTTTCTGGCGCACGCTCCCTGCACCCGCACTATCGTCCTACCCAAGATGGTGCGACCCACACCAGAAGTGTGCGTGGTGTCGTGGATGCCATTTTGGAACCAAAACGGCACCCGTAGCGTCCAAACAACGGGCGCTATGGAGCCAGGTTTTGCAGCCATATTGTTTAAGACACGTTAACTATTTTCATGTTTTTATTTTGTTGGAAAGGAAGCGAGACGTAATTAGCAGATAAATGTAAAATACTGCACCTAAGAAGAATAAAAGTTTGCCACGCATTCTTCATAAATGGTATTGAAATAGTTAAGGATGAAGTTGAAAGAGACCTAGGAGTCTTAGTCGACTCAATGCTCAACATGTCCAACCAATGCAGAGCAGTAATCAATAATAGGATATTAAACTACGTAGCCAAAACAGTATATAAGAACGTAAGAAATAGGAGCAGGAATAGGCCACTTGGCCCCTCGAGCCTGCTCCGCCATTCAATAACATCATGGCTGATCTTGGGCTCAAAGCCACTTCCCTGCCCGCTCCCCATAACCCTTCACTCCCTTATCTTGCAAAAATGTGTCTATCTCCACCTTAAATGTATTTAATGACCCAGCCTCCACAGCTCTCTGGGGCAGAGAATTCCACAGATTTACGACCCTCGGAGAGAAGAAATTCCTCCTCATCTCAGTTCTGAAAGGGCGACCCTTTATTCTAAAACTGTGCCCCCGAGTTCTAGATTTCCCCATGAGGGGAAACATCCTCTCTGCATCCACCTTGTCGAGCCCCCTCAGTATCTTATATGTTTCAATAAGATTACCTCTCATTCTTCTAAATTCCAATGAGTATAGGCCCAGCCTGCTCAACCTTTCCTCATAAATCAACCCCCTCATCTCTGGAATTAACCTAGTGAATCGTCTCTGAACTGCCTCCAATGCAAGTACTGTATATCCTTCCTTAAATAAGGAGACCAAAACTGTACGCAGTACTCAAGGTGTGGTCTCACCAATATCCTGTACAGTTATAGCAGGACTTCCCTGCTTTTATACTCCAACCCCTTGAAATAAAGGCCAACATTCCATTTGCCTTTTTGATTACTTGCTGTACTGCATGCTAACTTTTTGTGTTTCATGCACAAGGACCCCAAGGTTCCTCTGAACTGTAGCATTTTGTAATCTCTCTCCATTTAAATAATAATTTGCTTTTTCATTTTTCCTGCCAAAGTGGATAATCTCGCACTTTCCCACATTATACTCCATCTGCCAAATGTTTGCCCACTCACTTAGCCTTTGCAGATTCTTTGAGTCCCCTGCACAACTTGCTTTCCCACCCATCTTTGTATCATCCGCAAAACTTGGCTACATTACACTCGGTCCCTTCATCCAAGTTATTAATGTAGATTGTAAATAGTTGAAGCCCCAGCACTGATCCCTCTGGCACCCCACTAGTTACCGTTTGCTAACCAGAAAATGACCCATTTATTGACTCTGCTTTCTGTTAGTTAACTAATTCTCTATCCATGCTAATATATTACCCCCAATTCGTGAGCTCTTATCTTATGCAGTAACCTTTTATGTGGCACCTTATCGAATGTCTTCTGGACATCCAAATACACCACATCTACTGGTTTACCTTTGTCCACCCTGCTCGTTACATCCTCAAAGAACTCCAGCAAATTTGTTAAACATGATTTCCCTTTCATAAAACCATGCTGACTCTGCCTGACTGCATTATGATTTTCCAAATGTCCTGCTACTGCTTCCTCAATAAACGACTCCAGCATTTTTCCAATGACAGATGTTAGGCTAACTGGTCTATAGTTTCCTGATTTCTGTCTCCCTCCTTTCTTAAATAGGGGTGTTACATTAGCGGTTTTCCAATCCACTGGGACCTCTCCAGAGCCCAGGGAATTTTGGTATATTGCAACCAATGCATCCATTATCTCTGCAGCCACTTCTTTTAAGACCCTGGCTGCAAGCCATCTGGTCCAAGGGACTTGTCATCTTTTAGTCCCATTATTTTACCAAGTATTATTTCCCTAGTGATAGTGATTGTCTTTAGTTCCCCCTCCCTGTGGCCCCTTGATTATCCATTTTTGGGATGTTGTTAGTGTCTTCTACCGTGAAGATAGATACAAAATATTTGTTAAGAGTCTCTGCCATTTCCCCGTTCTCCATTATTAATTCCCCAGTCTCATCCTCTAAGGGACCAATGTTTACTTTAGCTACCCTCTTCCTTTTTATATACCTGTAGAAGCTCTTACTATCTGTTTTAATGTTTCTTGCCAGTTTTCTCTCATAATTCATCTTCTCTCTCTTTATTATCTTTTTAGTCATCCTTTGCAGGTTTTTAAAAATTTCCTAATCCTCTGGTCTCCCACCAATCTTGGCAACATTCTATGGCCTAGAAATTGAGTTTGCGCTGCGCCAGGGCTTTAGCGCCGGAAGTTAGCGCCGGCGCTAAGTCCCTTTGCGCGCGCCAAAAATTCAGTAGCGCCGCGCCCAAACGGCTGCCGGCGCTACTGAAGCGTTTTAGCGCCTGAAAACTGGCGCAACGCGCCGGATTGCGGCGCTATTCCGGCGCTGCGGCGCCCGCTGCGGTGCGGCAGGCTCGGGAAGTGCAGGCCTCCTCCTTCCGTTAAGGAGGAGCTGCCTGCACCCGGCCGCGGCCCGCGCAAATCTCCTCAAAAATGAGCCCGGCACCTCGGACAAGTGCCGGGCTTGCATCTGTTGGGGGGGGGGGGAGAAGTCCGGGGAGGGAGCTGCGGGCAGGCGGCCGGCGGGAAAGTGGCCGGCCGCCGCGCCTCCTTAAAGCGCCGGCGCAGATTCCGGCAACACTCGTTTGCTGGAGTCTTAGTTGCGGCTGCCACTGGCGAGGCGGCCGCAACTGAATTTCGGCTTGGGGCCGGGTTACCACGGCAACCGGGACGCTGCGCACACCGATGACGTCATCGGTGCCGGCGCAGCGCTACCGGTGTACCGCCGCGGAAGGGCCCCAGGCAATTTAGGAACCGGCGCCAATTGCAGCGCTAGGCCCTCTAGCGCCGCAAAATCGGTGCTAAGGGCACTGAATTTCTAGGCCTATGTCTTCGTTTTCAATTTGATACCATCCTTTACTTCCTTAGTTAGCCACGGATGTTGCTCCCTTCTCTTAAAATCTTTCTTTCTCATTGGAATATAGTTTTGTTGAGAGTTATGAAATATCTCCTTAAATGTCCGCCACTGCATTTCAACTGTCTTACCCTTTAATTTATGTTTCCAGTCCACTTTAGCCAGTTCTGCCCTCATGCCATTGTAATTGCCTTTGTTTAAGATCAGGACACTGGTTTGAAATACAACTTTCTCACCCTCCAACTGAATTTGAAATTTAACCATGCTATGATCACTCTTTCCTCGAGGATCCTTTACTATGAGATCATTTATTAATTCTGTCTCATTACACAGTACCAGATCCAAGATAGCCTGCTCCCTGGTTTGGTTCCATTACATACTGTTGTAGGAAACCATCCCGGATGCACTCTATGAGACTACCATGGCCAATTTGATTTGTCCAATCAATATGGAGATTAAAATCACCCATGATTATTACCGAACCTCCATTATTTGTTGATTTATACTCTGCCCAACAGTATTGCTACTGTTCGGGGGCCTGTAGGCTACGTCCATCAGAGACTTTATCCCTTTATTATTTTTTATTATCTCCACCCAAACCGATTCTACATCTTGATCTTCTGAGCCAATATCACTTCTTACCACTGCACTGATCCCATCCTTTACCAACAAAGCCACCCCACCTCCCTTTCCTTTCTGTCTGTCCTTCCGTATTGTCAGATACCCTAGAATATTCAGTTCCCAGCCCTGATCACCTTGTAATCACGTCTCTGTAATAGCGGTCAGATCATACCCATTTTTATCTATTTGTGCCTTCAAATCATCTATCTTGTTACGAATGCTGCGTGCATTCAGATATAGAGCTTTTAACTTTGTCCTTTTACCATTTCTCCTTGTTTTGGCCCCATTTTCTGTTGCACTCTTATTTTTAAACATTCTGTCCCTTCCTGTCACACTCTGGTTATTATTTCCCCCCATCTTTATGCTGCTTTATTGTTTTCTCATTTCTCATTGACTTTTTAAATTCCCGCTCACCTGGATCCTCCCCCCCCCCCCCACACTATTTAGTTTAAAGCCCTCTCTACAGCCCTAGTTATTCGCTTCGCCAGGACTCTAGCCCCAGCATGGTTCAAGTGAAACCCGCCCAAACAGAACAGCTCCCTCTTATCCCAGTACTGGTGCCAGTGCCCCACAAATCGAAACCCATTTCTCCCCCACCTGTCTGAGCCACTCGTTCATTTCTCTGATCTTATTTAGCCTATGCAAATTTGCTCGTGGCTCAGGTAGTAATCCAGAGATTATTACCTTTGTGGTTCGCTTTTTAATTTAGCTGTTCTTTGTCGTACCTATGTCATTGATGCTTACGTGGACCATGACAACTGGATCCCCCCTCCCACTCCAAGTTCCTCTTCAGCCCAGAGGAGATGTCCTTAACCCTGGCACTGGGCAGGCAACACAGCCTTTGGGACTCATGCTCTCGGCTGCAGAGAACAATATCTATCCCCTTAACTACACTGTCACCTATCACTACAACATTTCTTTTTACTCCCCCCACTTGAATGGCTCCCTGTACCACGGTGTTGTGGTCAGATTGCCCATCCTCCCTGCAGTCCCTGCCCTCGTCCACACAGGGAGCAAGAATCTCGTACCTGTTTGACAAGGCCAAGGGCTGAGGCTCCTCCATCACTACCTCCTGCATCCTAATACCTGACTCGCTTGTAGTTGCACCCTCCTGTCCCTGACCATGGGCCAAATTGGAAGTAATTACTCTAGTGGGTGTGACTGCCTCCTGGAACTTAGCGTCCAGGTAACGCTCCCCCTCCCTAATGTGTCACAGTGTCCGAAGCTCAGACTCCAGCTCATCAACTCTGAGCCCAAGTTCCTCGAGCAGCCAACATTTGCTGCAGATGTGGTCACCGTGGACCTCAATGGTGTCCACCAGCTCCCACATACAACAACAACAACACATGGCCTGGTCGCCCATCTAAATTAATTAATTAATTAGTTTTAAAATTTGGAACACGTATATCTTTTAATCTACACCAAGGCACTTAAATTTAGTTTGGAAAAAAAGCGAGAAATATAGAAAAACTCACCAACCAATCACTTACCTGCTTTCTGGTGACGTCACACTTGATTGCTTTTTACTTCTTTACACACACCGGTCTGTTGTGCCCGCTCTCCTGGGCTCCCGCTGTGTTTAGTACTGCCGAACTCTCACGCTCTCCTGGGCTCCCGCTGTATTTAGTACCGCCGAACTCTCGCGCTCTCCTGGGCTCCTGCTGTGTTTAGTACTGCCGAACTCTCACGCTCTCCTGGGCTCCCGCTGTGTTTAGTACCGCCGAACTCTCACGCTCTCCTGGGCTCCTGCTGTGTTTAGTACCGCCGAACTCTCGCGCTCTCCTGGGCTCCTGCTGTGTTTAGTACTGCCGAACTCTCGCGCTCTCCTGGGCTCCTGCTGTGTTTAGTACCGCCGAACTCTCACGCTCTCCTGGGCTCCCGCTGTGTTTAGTACCGCCGAACTCTCGCGCTCTCCTGGGCTCCCGCTGTATTTAGTACCGCCGAACTCTCACGCTCTCCTGGGCTCCCGCTGTGTTTAGTACCGCCGAACTCTCGCGCTCTCCTGGGCTCCCGCTGTGTTTAGTACTGCCGAACTCTCACGCTCTCCTGGGCTCCCGCTGTGTTTAGTACCGCCGAACTCTCGCGCTCTCCTGGGCTCCCGCTGTGTTTAGTACCGCCGAACTCTCGCGCTCTCCTGGGCTCCCGCTGTGTTTAGTACTGCCGAACTCTCACGCTCTCCTGGGTCCCGCTGTGTTTAGTACCGCCGAACTCTCGCGCTCTCCTGGGCTCCCGCTGTGTTTAGTACTGCCGAACTCTCACGCTCTCCTGGGCTCCCGCTGTGTTTAGTACCGCCGAACTCTCGCGCTCTCCTGGGCTCCCGCTGTGTTTAGTACCGCCGAACTCTCACGCTCTCCTGGGCTCCCGCTGTGTTTAGTACCGCCGAACTCTCACGCTCTCCTGGGCTCCCACTGTGTTTAGTACCGCCGAACTCTCGCGCTCTCCTGGGCTCCCGCTGTGTTTAGTACCGCCGAACTCTCGCGCTCTCCTGGGCTCCCGCTGTGTTTAGTACCGCCGAATTCTTGCACTCTCCTTGACTCCTGCTGTGTTTTGTACTGCTGAAATCTCACGCTCTCCTTCGCTCCCGCTGTGTTTAGTACCGCCAAACTCTCGCGCTCTCCTGGGCTCTCGCTGTGTTTAGTACCGCCGAACTCTCGCGCTCTCCTGGGCTCCCGCTGTGGTTAGTACCGCCGTAACTCTCGCGCTCTCCTGGGCTCCCGCTGTGTTTAGTACCGCCGAATTCTTGCACTCTCCTGGACTTCTGCTGTGTTTTGTACCACCAAAATCTCATGCTCTCCTTCGCTCCCGCTGTGTTTAGTACCACCGAAGTCTCGCGCTCTCCTGGACTCCCGCTGTGTTTAGTTCCGCCGAACCCTCGCGCTCTCCTGGGCTCCCACTGTGATTAGTACCACCGAACTCTCGTACTCTCCTGGGCTCCCGCTGTGTTTAGTACCGCCGAGGTCTCGCGCTCTCCTGGGCTTCTGCTGTGTTTTGTACCGCCGAACTCTTGCGCTTTCCTGGGCTCCTGCTGTGTTTAGTAGCGCCGAACTCTCGCGCTCTCCTGGGCTCCGGCTGTGCCTTATACCATCGAACTCTCGCGCTATCCTGGGCTCCTGCTGTGTTTTGAACCGCCATACTCCTGCTGTGTTTTGTACTGCCGAGGTCTCGCGCTCTCCTGGGCTCCCGCTGTGTTTAGTACCACCGAGGTCTCGCGCTCTCCTGGGCTCCCACTGTGTTTAGTACCGCTGAACTCTCGCGCTCTCCTGGGCTCGCGCTGTGTTTAGTACCGCCGAACCGTCGCGCTCTCCTGGGCCCCTGCTGTGTTTTGTACCGCCGAACTCTCACGCTCTCCTGGGCTTCCGTTGTGTTTAGTACCGCCGAACTCTCACGCTCTCCTGGGCTCCCGCTGTGTTTAGTACCGCCGAATTCTTGCACTCTCCTGGACTCCTGCTGTGCTTTGTACCGCCGAAATCTCACGCTCTCCTTCGCTCCCGCTGTGTTTAGTACCGCCGATCTCTCGCGCCCTCCTGGGCTCCCGCTGTGTTTAGTACCGCCGAAGTCTCGCGCTCTCCTGGGCTCCCGCTGTGTTTAGTTCCGCCGAACCCCCGTGCTCTCCTGGGCTCCCACTGTGATTAGTACCGCCGAACCCCCGTGCTCTCCTGGGCTCCCACTGTGATTAGTACCGCCGAACTCTCGTACTCTCCTGGGCTCCCGCTGTGTTTAGTACCGCCGAGGTCTTGCGCTCTCCTGGGCTCCTGCTGTGTTTTGTACTGCCGAACTCTCGCGCTTTCCTGGGCTCCTGCTGTGTTTAGTAGCGCCGAACTCTCGCGCTGTCCTGGGCTCTGGCTGTGCTTTATACCACCGAACTCTCGCGCTCTCCTGGGCTCCTGCTGTGTTTAGTAGCGCCGAACTCTTGCGCTCTCCTGGGTTCCGGCTGTGCTTTATACCACCGAACTCTCGCGCTCTCCTGGGCTCCTGCTGTGTTTTGTACCGCCGAACTCTCGCGCTTTCCTGGGCTCCTGCTGTGTTTAGTAGCGCCGAACTCTCGCGCTCTCCTGGGCTCCGGCTGTGCTTTATACCACTGAACTCTCGCGCTCTCCTGGGCTCCTGCTGTGTTTTGTACTGCCGAGGTCTCGCGCTCTCCTGGGCTCCCACTGTGTTTAGTACCGCTGAACTCTCGCGCTCTCCTGGATAACTGCTCTGTTTAGTACCACCGAACTCTCGCACTCTCCTGGGCTCCCACTGTGTTTTGTACCGCTGAACTCTTGCGCTCTCCTGGGCTCGTGCTGTGTTTAGTACCGCCGAACTCTCGCGCTCTCCTGGGCCCCTGCTGTGTTTTGTACCGCCGAGGTCTCGTTCTCTCCTGGGCTCCTGCTGTGTTTAGTACCGGCGAACTCTCGCACTCTTCTGGGTTCCCGCTGTGTTTTGTACCACCGAGCTCTCACACTCTCGCGCTCTCCTGGGCTCCTGCTGTGTTTAGTACCACCGAGCTCTCCTGGGCTCCCGCTGTGTTTTGTACCGCCGAGCTCTCGCGCTCACCTAGGCTCCCGCTGTGTTTAGTACCGCCGAGCTCTCCTGGGCTCCCGCTGTGTTTAGTACCACCGAGGTCTCGCGCTCACCTGGGCTCCCACTGTGTTTAGTACCGCCGAGGTCTCGCGCTCTCCTGGGCTCCTGCTGTGTTTTGTACCGCCGAACTCTTGCGCTCTCCTGGGCTCCTGCTGTGTTTAGTAGCGCCGAACTCTCGCGCTCTCCTGGGCTCTGGCTGTGCTTTATACCACCGAACTCTCGCGCTCTCCTGGGCTCCTGCTGTGTTTTGAACCGCCGTACTCCTGCTGTGTTTTGTACTGCCGAGGTCTCGCGCTCTCCTGTGCTCCCGCTGTGTTTAGTACCACCGAGGTCTCGCGCTCTCCTGGGCTCCCACTGTGTTTAGTACCGCTGAACTCTCGCGCTCTCCTGGGCTCACGCTGTGTTTAGTACCGCCGAACTCTCGTGCTCTCCTGGGCTCCTGCTGTGTTTAGTACCGCCGAACTCTCGCGCTCTCCTGGGCCCCTGCTGTGTTTTGTACCGCCGAACTCTCACGCTCTCCTGGGCTTCCGCTGTGTTTAGTACCGCTGAAATCTCACGCTCTCCTGGGCTCCCGCTGTGTTTAGTACCGGCGAATTCTTGCACTCTCCTGGACTCCTGCTGTGTTTTGTACCGCCGAAATCTCACACTCTCCTTCGCTCCTGCTGTGTTTAGTACCGCCGATCTCTCGCGCCCTCCTGGGCTCGCGCTGTGTTTAGTTCCGGCGAATTCTTGCACTCTCCTGGACTCCTGCTGTGTTTTGTACCGCCGAAATCTCACGCTCTCCTTTGCTCCTGCTGTGTTTAGTACCGCTGAACTCTCACGCTCTCCTGGGCTTCCGCTGTGTTTAGTTCCGCCGAACCCTCGCGCTCTCCTGGGCTCCCGCTGTGTTTAGTACCGCCGAACTCTCGTACTCTCCTGGGCTCCCGCTGTGTTTAGTACCGCCGAACTCTCGCGCTTTCCTGGGCTCCTGCTGTGTTTAGTAGTGCCGAACTCTCGCGCTCTCCTGGGCTCCGGCTGTGCTTTATACCACCGAACTCTCGCACTCTCCTGGGCTCCTGCTGTGTTTAGTAGCGCCGAACTCTCGCGCTCTCCTGGGCTCTGGCTGTGCTTTATACCACCGAACTCTCGCGCTCTCCTGGGCTCCTGCTGTGTTTTGTACCGCCGAACTCTCGCGCTTTCCTGGGCTCCTGCTGTGTTTAGTAGCGCCGAACTCTCGCGCTCTCCTGGGCTCCGGCTGTGCTTTATACCACCGAACTCTCGCGCTCTCCTGGGCTCCTGCTGTGTTTTGAACCGCCGTACTCCTGCTGTGTTTTGTACTGCCGAGGTCTCGCGCTCTCCTGGGCTCCCACTGTGTTTAGTACCGCTGAACTCATGCGCTCTCCTGGATAACTGCTCTGTTTAGTACCACCAAACTCTCGCACTCTCCTGGGCTCCCACTGTGTTTTGTACCGCTGAACTCTTGCGCTCTCCTGGGCTCGCGCTGTGTTTAGTACCGCCGAACTCTCGCGCTCTCCTGGGCTCCTGCTGTGTTTAGTACTGCCGAACTCTCGCGCTCTCCTGGGCCCCTGCTGTGTTTTGTACCGCCGGACTCTCACGCTCTCCTGGGCTCCCGCTGTGTTTAGTACCGCCGAACTCTCGCGCTCTCCTGGGCTCCTGCTGTGTTTAGTACCGCCGAGGTCTCGTTCTCTCCTGGGCTCCTGCTGTGTTTAGTACCGGCGAACTCTCGCACTCTCCTGGGTTCCTGCTGTGTTTTGTACTACCGAGCTCTCACACTCTCACGCTCTCCTGGGCTCCCGCTGTGTTTTGTACCACCGAGGTCTCGCACTCTCCTGGGCTCCCACTGTGTTTTGTACCACCGAGGTCTCGCACTCTCCTGGGCTCCCGCTGTGTTTTGTACCACCGAGGTCTCGCCCTCTCCTGGGCTCCCACTGTGTTTTGTACCACCGAACTCACGCGCTCTCCTGGGCTCCCGGTGTGTTTAGTACCGCCGAACTCTCACGCTCTCCTGGGCGCCTGCTCACCTTTAGTAGTTCCGAACTCACGCGCTCTCCTGGGCCCTGCTCACCTTTAGTAGTTCCGAACTCTCGCGCTCTCCTGGGCCCTGCTCACCTTTAGTAGTTCCGAACTCTCGCGCTCTCCTGGGCCCTGCTCACCTTTAGTAGCTCCGAACTCTCACACTCTCCTGTGCTCCTGCTGTGTTTTGTACCGCCGAGGTCTCGCGCTCTCCTGGGCTCCCGCTGTGTTTAGTACCGCCGAGGTCTCGCGCTCTCCTGGGCTTCTGCTGTGTTTAGTACCGCCGATGTCTCGTTCTCTCCTGGGCTCCCGCTGTGTTTTGTACTGCCGAACTCTCACGCTCTCCTGGGCTCCCGCTGTGTTTAGTACCGCCGAGGTCTCGCGCTCTCCTGGGCTTCTGCTGTGTTTAGTACCGCCGATGTCTCGTTCTCTCCTGGGCTCCCGCTGTGTTTTGTACTGCCGAACTCTCACGCTCTCCTGGGCTCCCGCTGTGTTTAGTACCGCCAAGGTCTCGCGCTCTCCTGGGCTCCCGCTGTGTTTAGTACCGCCAAGGTCTCGCGCTCTCCTGGGCTCCCGCTGTGTTTAGTACCGCCGAACTCACGCGCTCTCCTGGGCTCCCGCTGTGTTTAGTACCGCCGAGGTCTCGCGCTCTCCTGGGCTTCTGCTGTGTTTAGTACCGCCGATGTCTCGTTCTCTCCTGGGCTCCCGCTGTGTTTTGTACTGCCGAACTCTCACGCTCTCCTGGGCTCCCGCTGTGTTTAGTACCGCCAAGGTCTCACGCTCTCCTGGGCTCCCGCTGTGTTTAGTACCGCCAAGGTCTCGCGCTCTCCTGGGCTCCCGCTGTGTTTAGTACCGCCGAACTCACGCGCTCTCCTGGGCTCCCGCTGTGTTTAGTACCGCCGAGGTCTCGTACTCTCCTGGGCTCCAGCTGTGTTTAGTACCGCCGAACTCTTGCGCTCTCCTGGGTTCCCACTGTGTTTTGTACCGCCGAACTCAAACTTCAAATAATTTTTTTTTTTAAATCACATTTTTAAAATAACTATAAATTACATGAAATAACTATTTTAAACAATAATTTAAATTTTTGAAAAAATTAATTAAATTTTCTAATGGGGCTAAAAATAAACTTACCTTTCTTTAAAGTATTTAAAAATAATAAACCTGTGGAAAAAATGTTTTAATTTTAATTAATTCACCACTTACCTTGTAAAAAACAGGCCTTGTGCCTGCTTTTTACGTGTGTAACTCCTGGAGACTTACCCTCCCAGAGAAACCTGCAAAAAAAACATAAGTTCAATGCGCTCGCGCTGCCTCTCCGGCGCACGCGTTTGACCACTGAACCCCTTCTTTCAGGGGACACAAGTGCCAGCTTCCCACGCATGCATAGTGCATGCACGAAACCGGCACTTTCGTTGGGCCTACGCGTGAGTACCCCGTGCGTACACCATCATCAAGTTTGCGGATGACACCACGGTAGTAGGCCAGATCACCAACAACGATGAGTCAGCCTACAGGGAGGAGGTCCAGCATCTCGTGAAGTGGTGCGCCGCTAACAACCTGGCCCTTAACACCAAGAAAACAAAAAAAACATTGCGGACTTCAGGAAGTCCAAAGGCGGAAGTCACACCCCCATCCACATCAATGGGGCTGTGGTGGAAAGGGTGGACAGCTTTAATTTCCTCAGAGTTCACATCACGGAAGACCTCTCCTGGTCCCTCAACACCTCCTCTCTGGTGAAGAAGGCCCAGCAGCGCCTATATTTCCTAAGGAGGCTGAAGTAATCTGTCACCCCTGATCCTCTCTAACTTTTACTGCTGCACTATAGAGAGCATCCTGACAAACTGTATCACAGTATGGTATGGCAGCTGTAGCTACTATGACCGGAAAGCCCTGCAGCGGGTAGTCAAAACTGCCCAACGCATTACCGGCACCCAGCTACCGACCATAGAGCACATATACCAGAAACGCTGTCTACGGAGGTCACGGTCCATCATCAAAGACCCTACCCACCCCAGCCACAGTCTGTTCACCCTCCTGCCATCTGGGAGACGCTACAGATGCATTCGCACCCGTACGACCAGATTTAGGAACAGCTTCTTTCCCAGGGCTGTCATCCTACTGAACTCCACAAATAAACTCTAAAACCTGCACATCTGCCAATGCATTTTATTATGGTTATATTTATGTTAATATACTACAAGCCAAATGTATGTTGAATGTTTAAATGTCTTAATCCAAATGTACACTCTCGGGAGCCGCAAGCCTACATTTCGTTGTACTGCACTTGTGCACCAACAATGACAATAAAAGTTGATTTGATTTGATTTGATTTTGATTTGTACTCACGCGTTGGGACCCGAATTCTGGGCCTATATCCAGAATACAACCATAAAATGTGGAAGCAGGACAAGGGAACACCAGTTTAAAGCAGTAAAATGTAATTTTAGGACTGATATCAGGAAGTTTTTCTTTCATGCAGAGAGTGACTAACACTTGGAATGGACTTCTAGACAGAGTAGTGGAGGAGAAAACTCTGGAATTATTTATGAAACAAGTAGATGCAGCAATGGGGCAGTTTAAAATCAGTCTGGTTGGATTGACATTAGATGGGCTGAATGGCCTTCCTCATCCACAAGTATCTTGTGACAGGCAGCCAAGCACTGAGGGATCATTATGTGCTATTAAGTAGCTTCTGGGGTTACATTAGATCGTAAGCCATATCTTTGGTGGACAAACAGGAGAACCCTGCCGAAATTCCAAGTGAAATGTTTAGCGGGGGCAGAGGGAGCATCTGCATTCTCTAAATATTTAAATCAATTCAGTATTGGTTTAAAAAATGTGTTGAGAAAATCCCCGAGTTGTGTCAAACCCAAGTTGTGCAAGACTGCCTCCTGCTCCAGATTGCTCTGCTGTCAGGTTGACCTTGGATTTATGCTGCAACATTAGCACTGATGTGAAGTAGAAATCACTTTGCAGCAATGCTAGAGTTGCAGTTTAAATACACTTCTTGAGAGAGACAAAGTTGAAGTAATCAGCTTTTGTGTATTTGTAAGAGACATCGAGCTGTAAAGAACCTTCTGTCTTTGCTATAAATAAGACATCAGCCTATACATTGGATGCTGCCATGCCCATTTTTCAGGCACTAAGGGCACCAAAACCTCCAATATGGTGGGAAGGAAGCGCACACTCATTACAAGCCAGAAGTGTGCCGATCACCACATTGGTGGAGGCAAAAGAATAGGCGTCCAGGGTCCACGCCTGAGACAGACATTGTGCCCTTCGCATATTCAAATAAGGGGCCTACCACCTGCTTGAAAACCCTTGGCAATATTGGGTTGGCCTGAACACAGCCAGCACTGGGCCAGCTGTGTTCAGGTAAACTAGGTTTACATGTGGCCTAACAGACCATCTTTAAAGGTCCACAACCAACAAGGTATGTGTTTAAAATATACTTACCTGAACATGGAGCTGGGAAAATCAGGACTTCTCCCAGCTCCACATTCAAACCATGCGGCTGCTGCCAGCCACCTCTTTTCCTTCCTCCCTCCCCCCCAATCACAACCTCGACCTCTCCCCGAATTCTGTTGCCCCGATTGCCGCCAACCACTCCCCAATCATCACTACCTTCCCTCCCAGCCACCGCTACGCTCCCTCCTGATTACCCTCCTTCCTTGTTGTCCCTTTTAAGGATTTATATGAGGGCTGCTGCTGACATTGCAACAGCTTGATCTTCAAGTCCTTTTCTCTTGCGAGCTGTTTGGGGTGCCCACTAGATGTTCGTAGCTCACTAGCTAGACAATGATGAGGTCCGAGATCCAATATTATGAGGGGCTTGGGCCTATCCAGTCAGGAGCAGAAATTGCACCTGTTTTTTGGCACACTCAAATTTCTAGACCATCATTTCATGTGGTGTTGGTTCAGAGGGATTCAGAAGTGATCATGTTGTATAACATTCCCTTTGCTTTTTTTTTTGATTACAGTGTAAACTGGATTACCAAGCTTGTTCTTCACGTAAGACGATCACCTTGAGATGCAAAGGACCTTGTCCTTGTCTTCCTGGCCAAGAAAGTGTGAAGCTGAAAAATGAAAAGACAGGTAAGTCACAAAGGAGACTGAGGTAATCCAATATATTAAACTGTTCAAATTGAAATGTACTTTTATATTCAATAACACTTTTGTGTGCCAATTATGTGATTCAAATTGATTTCTAAAACATCTAAGGGATTATTTAAGATTGGATGCTTGAGGCTGAATTTAGAATAGAAAGATTGTTTTCATAGTTATGAAATTAAAGTAGGTTGAGGTTAACTCTAGGGATATGAAACAGATTTCCATTAGAACTGTGTAGGTCCAGTGCGACTACATAAAGTGCAGTAAACAGAGAACCAGCAAAACAAGGTGAACAAAGGAGAACCAACTTATCTTTGAGTACCAGTATCTTCTTAGGTCCGCATGCCCGATATGAGACTCCCAAAACAAGCGCTCTACTTGGAGCTCCAACACGGCAAGAGAGCCCCAAGCAGGCAGAGGAAACGCTTCAAGGACACCCTCAAAGCCTCCTTGAAAAAGTGCAACATCCCCACCGACACCTAGGAATCCCTGGCCCAAGACCGCACAAAGTGGACTGCACCAGTATGCAGAGAAACATAGAAATTTTAGGAGGCCAATTTTAGCCCCTCTCAGGGATTGATTTTACACAGTCCCATTTTCCTCGTACCTTTTTATATTTTTAAGAAGGTATCCTGTATCTTTTTGAATGCTATAAGGTGTCTTAGCATTGATCACTGCTTGTAGCAAAGCATTCCACATTCTAGTAACTCTTTGCCTGAAAAGGTTTCTTCTGATCATCTATGTGAAAAAGTTGCAAATTTCTAACATTAATTCTGCAATGAGCTAAAAATGCAAGGGGCCTTCTTACTAGCTACCTAATATAAAAGCCATGTGATATTAAAAAGGCTGTGACATTAATCCTTTGAGAACTGCACTAAACCAAAGTCAAAGCAATAGCAATATTGCAAGTTTTTCGTTGATTTGTAGTTTTGATAAATTTCAAATTTTATATTTGAGAGAAAATACTTTTTTATATGTTGTAAGCAAGGAAAGATGAGCATATTGTGAAAACTGGGTTATGTGGGTTTACAAAAAAAAAGAAAGTTAGGAATAGAAATACATTATAACAACAGAAAATGCTGGAAAAACTCAGCAGGCCAGGCAACATCCGTGGAGAGAGAAACAGTTAACGTTTCAGGTCGAAGACCCTTCGTCAGGACTGAGAAAAAAGCAGGAAATGAAACAGATTAAGAAGCAAGTTTGGGGCTTGTATAGAAATACATTATTTGATCTACTGAAAAATCCTACTCTTAATCAAGTAGGCACACCACACCTTGTATAGTAATGGACCCATTCACATTTGACAGTATCTAAGATGAATAGCTTCCACTTCTGTGCACCAATGTCTGAGTATAGTCCTTCTGGCAAAAGCCAGCAGGTTAAAAAGCAAGTTTTTTTGTTCCCTGAACAGGCTGAAAGGCACAATACTGGGATCCAAAGTTAAAAATCTCTAAGCGAGATCTTCATTGTGTTCCAAACATTTTATAACCTAGAGTAATGAGTGTGTGCAAAAGAGACCTGAATTTCCAATAAGCTGTGTAAACAACCCTATTAATGTGGTTGATTTGGATGGAGTCCGGGATGTAGAAGACTAAATTTTATTACTAGTGCACAGGTGCTGAATGGGCTTAGCGCCATGATAAGCAGCAATAATGGTGTTTATCAATATGCTAACCTAGTATTGATTTTTCAGCTTGATCAGTGCAGGATTTTTTACATCTCATTACTTCGAAGGGGGCTAAAACACAATTAAGGAAAAAGTGTATGCTTGTGTCTATGACCAGTGCCACTGATAATTTGAGCTTTAAAGAACTTGTTCTGAGCTGTGCTCTCCTGAAATGGATATACTCGTTACAGTGAGAATAGACCAGTTTTGCATCACAAGGCAGACTGGGGTAGAGTTCTTGATTGCCTTGCTATAAAAACAGGACAAACAGAACTATTACTATGGGAATGCATCAGGATGGGGACCTGGCTCTATAATGGGTAGGAAGGCTGACAAGTAGGCCCGTCAGGCTGCCAGGATGAGGCTTGAAATCAAATTAAAATAAAAACTGGCTTAAAAGAAGATAGATGACTTAGATTAAGGAGGCACTATCAGCAATTTGGGAAGTTTGCAAGTGAAAGAGGGACTTGCGGATGCATCAAAGCAGGTGCGGGAGGGTGGGAGCCACAAGTTGAGAACAGTCCATATATTGAGTATTTGTGATTTAAAGGGGCATTGTTAGCTGTTAAAATGTTTTTCAGAAAAACACTATGAAGTTTCAAAATGAAGATGTAGAAAAAGAACTAAAAGAAAGATTTGCATTTATATAGCACCTTTCATAATCTCAGGACATCCCACAGTGCTTTACAGCAAATGAAGTACTTTTGAATTGTAGTCACTGTTGTAATGTCGGAAATGCATCGGCAAGGTCCCACAAACAGCAATGTGATAATGACCAGATAATCTGTTTTAGTGATGTTGGTTGAAGGATAAATGTGGCCAAGAGTCAGGGAGAACTCCCCTGCTGTTCCTCGAATTGTTCCATGGGATCTTTTACGCCCACCTGAACAGGCGCTTGGGACCTGATCCAAAAAACGGCATCTCCGGCAGTGCAGCACTCCCTCAGTACTGCATTGAAGTGTCAGCCTAGATTTTACATTCAAGCCCTGGAGTGGGGCTTGAACCAACAACCTTCTTACTCAGGGGCAAGAGTGCAACCTGATACTTGAATTTAATAAATTAACTGTACAAATAGGGGAAGCTGGTTTCATCATTAATTTATGAAGTCATGACTTTGACACTTTCCATTCCATCTTACCAGCCAATTACTGAGCATTTCTAATAAAGAGCTAATACCAAGGTGCAACATATGTTTGCCTAAAGCACATGAAGTTTCTGAACTTCATAGTATGTGGCTTTATTTAAACATAAAGGTATATGTTGGAATTAATAGGGCAGAATGTTATTGCAGATGAAAACCTGAATTCAAATCAGTGGGATGAGTTAACTCGTTGAGCACTGCATTGACTTTATGAAACAAAATGAAACAGGACTAAAATTGCAATTTCTTTACGACTGAAGATTGAAGAGATATTTCATGGTTTCTGTGAAAGTGAGGTAGGGCTAGTAACAAGTATTTCTATTTTCTGGTGCCATTTAATCTGATACCTATTTCTCTTTCATTTGCTCTGGAGGAGCAGTGAAAACCATCTCTTTCGGTAGGTCTTAGAATCTCCAAAGGCAACAGAACTGCTTCATTTACCTTACAAATCTGGCACCAATTTTTGGGACTGCCGTAAGTGGCAGTACTGTAAGGCATGCACCACTTCTCCGATATTCATTAGCTTCGCCCTACTAGTTCGGGCGAGCGCTAAAACTGCTGCTGGACGCCTCTCTTTGGGCGCTAAGCCGAAGGTGGTGATCGATAGCGCCGAGGCCGGGCGCAGCGCAGGTGCGGCCATCTCGTGATTGACAGCAGACACCCTGGCGCCGGCCAGCTCTTAAGGGGGAAGGGTCGACTGTGTCTGCTGCCACGCCCTGGATAGTGGAGCCCTCCAGCTAGGCCTGAACACTGCTGCTGGACCCAAATAGCGCCTGAAGACATGGAGAAGGCCCGTGAACGTGCGCAGCGCTTCTCAGAGCGTGATCTGAGTGTCCTGCTTGCTGCTGTGGAGAAGAGGCGCCATGTTTTGTACCCGGACAATGACAAGAAGGCGACGGTCCGCGTCTACAGGAGAGCCTGGAGGCATGTCGCCAGCAAGCTGTCAGCCAACAGCGACGTCCCCAGGACCGGTGCCCAATGCCGCAAAAAGTTAAATGACCTCACACGCATTGTCAGGGTGAGTACCCTTTCCAATGACCTCCTCATCCTTGCATGTGCACCTCACATTATGGGCAAAGGGACCTGAAAGCTCTAATGGCCAGCCTTCATCCAGCAGCTATGGCACAGGCATGAGCATCAATTGCACATTCTGCACTTAACACGCTGGCCAAGCTATTCCACCATGGGAGGCATTGCACACCAGATCATGGCGACACACTGGCCAGGCTATTCCACCATGGGAGGCAGTGCACACCAGATCATGGCGACACACTGGCCAGGCTATTCCACCATGGGAGGCAGTGCACACAAGATCACGGCGACACACTGTACTTAGAGGCCGTCCTTTCTCTTGCAGGCCAAGCTGGCGAATAATCGCAAGAGCCGGACTGCGACCGGGGGAGGACGACCCCATATCCAGCCACTCACCGACCTGCAACATCGCGTGGAGCGCCTCATGGGTGGCCGGGTGATTGGGCCCGTTGCATGTGGAGATGCCGACCCTGTTCTGGGCAGCAATGGTAAGGACATCACCTTTTGCACCTCTCTCGTCCCACTTGCGCATCAGATCTACATCCTTTGCCACTGTCCGACCAATGCGCTGAATGCCACCACTCATGCATCCCGCACTGACGCCCTCTCCTCACTCTAAAGCTACTCTTGTGCCTTCCTGCTTTCAGATGGTCAAGAGGAGGTCCCTCAACTTGCCAGTGACAGACCCTCCGAGGAGGAGCAGGAGGAGGAGCAAGAGGAAGGCGGCCTATCAGGGGAACCCTCAGCCGCGGCCACCCAGGCCAATGTAGGGGACACGTCTTCCCTGGAGGGCAGCGTGGCAGAAGTGTCGAAGGGGAGGGGAGCTCCTGGGACCTGCGTGCTGCAGAAAGGCGGGAGGGGGGTGGAAGCTCGGCGGCCTTCTCCCCAGAGGGGGGCTGCGTCGGAGGGGAGTCCAATTGCTGGGCCCAGCGGCCTCCAGCAACGCAGGAAGGGTCGGCCAGCTCGGCGGCCTTCTCCCCAGAGGGAGAGTCCGGCCTCCAGTCAGGAGATGCTCTTCGCCGAGGAGATGGAACGCCTCGAAGACTTGTCCGCGGACTCGGAGCGCCGGCACACGGAGCTCATGGCGGCAGTGGCACGGTTGCCTGAGTCCATCGATTCCCTCTCTCGGAGTGTGGCCGAGTTCGGGCCCTTAGAGGCCACCAGTCGGGCGGAATACCGGGCAGATCTGTCAGCGACTGGCCAGGTGATTAGTGGTGCCGTCCAGTCACTGGCTGCTCTGCTGCGGTCAGTGAACAGGTCAACACGGGCACTCACTGCTGCCACACTCGCTGTGTCAGCCAGGCATCGCCAGGGCACCCGGCGCGCTGCAGCAGCACAGCGGTCTGTCCCTCGGCAGATTGGTGCGCATGCTGCAGTGCTGGCCCGGGCGAGTGCCAGTGTCTCAGGCGACCAGCGAGCGCCTGCCATCCGCCAGCTTGCCGCCATTCCTCCAGCCGCCACTGCCACTCCCCCAGTGGAGCTGCCAGGAGCTGCTGCAGCGACTGATGCTGGCCAGCCACAGCTGCAGCAATCAACAGCCGGCCGCTCGACGGCCAGACCTCGACTAGGCCGACCCCCAAGGGCATCTGCCGTCACGACATGTGCCCCTCAGGAGCCTGCCCCCAGCCTTGCAGCAGCCAATGGCCTTACTTTGAGGCGGAGCAGCAGGGCGGGCAGGGGCCACCCAAAGATGGCCAAGGCATCGCCCTAGCGGGCCAAATAGTCGAATGTGTGGCCATTTGTGTTTGTTTCTTGAGGCCGAGAATTGGATGTTTGTTTTTTGAAGGCCGATGATGTGATGTTTGTTTTTGACGAAGGCCGAGAATGACAGCCATTTTAGTTGCCCTATTTTGTTAATCCTCTCCAGGTTGTGGGAGCGAGTAATGTGTTTGAGTGTTTTTTGGGGGTTTCGTCTGTTTTTGGTTTTCATGTGGGAAGGGCCCAGAGTTTGTACAATAACGCATTTTATTTATTCACATTGTCCATGTTTGATCTTTGAAGTGTTTGTTGCCTTAACCGGCTGAGGGCTTGCGGAGCGGCTGCAATCATGTTCTATCATTGGCACAAGCCATTCCCTGACAGGGGGCCTCGAAGTGACGTTCAATAAGCCGCCGACGGGCGGCCCTTGGACCTTGTGCGTCCCTCCTGGGCTGGTACTCCTCGTCCTCGTCGTCCTCATGCTCCTCCTGCTCCTCCTCCTGAGGTGGTGGTCCAACGTGAGGTGGCAGTGCCTGAGTCCTGCGGATAGCCGGGTTGTGCAGCATGCAGCAAACGACGACGAATTGGGAGACTCGATCCTGCGAATACTGGAGGGTGTAGGGGTTTTTTTCCTGCTCTCTTGCCCGTTCTGGCCCCCTGCCAGGCTTCGTGCAAGAATTACCCTTGAGTGGTTCGACCCACCCCCCCCCTACGGTTCTAGACCTTGGACTTAGATGCAGAGAACAGTAGTGCAGAGAAGAGGACTCAATAGACCAGGCTGAATAGCACGAAATGGATGCTTTTATTTTTGAACAGTTTGAAGCATTACAAAATACATGTCATAGGCACAGATTAAAGTAACTACAATCATGCACAAATTTATGAACTTGACTCTATGGAAATGGGGAACACACGGCACATCGTAAAAGGGGAAACACATTACGATTTCCCTTAACTCCCTCCCCTATACCTAAACTAAGTTTCGACCTGGGGAACTTGGGATCATGCTCACCACTCTCGAAATCGCGAAAAGGGGTTCGCAGCCTTTTTGACACCGCTTCCCGTCGTCACGTGGATTGGAAGCTTCTGGCGCAGTCGATATTCTCTCCTCCCTCGAGGCGGTGGGGTAGACCCAGCCTCGATGAGCGCTCGTCAAGGTTGAGATCCACTAGGCCTGTCGTGGATTTTTGTTCGTGGAGTAGACCTAGATGCAGGTTATGCACATGGGAGAATCTTGTGGCATCGATCGCCGGTTCTCCAGAGGGTTTCTTCTCCGTCGGCCTGGGTCGTCGATGATCTCCCGACCCCAGTACCCGGGCCACCCTTGTCGTCTTCTCGTCGTGGCCGAGCCTTGTTTGGCTGAACACCGGCCACGTTGTCCTTTTTCCGAAACCGTCCGTCTTTAAAAAGACGAAAACGTTTTCATCGATCTGCCGAAGTGGAAGAGGCGCCGATCCGGGCACCGTCCGCCCTTCGTTCGTTCCTCGTAGAAGAAAGTTCTTGAAGAAATGGAAGCCTGAAGTCGCCCCACAAGAAGCCGTAGCAGTGAAGAAGTAACTTAGATGGACTTTCAATCCATAGTTATACTCTTTTGGGACAGTCTTATCTCCCGCCAAATCATAGTCCTGTCTTTGTATTAATTTTGGTGGGCAGAAATCTCTGCAGGGGCGCTTTGTCTTGTAACGGAGCCGGTGATAACTTAAACTGGCCTTCCTGGCCGATAATGTCTTTTAATGTCCTTTGCATTGTCACCGCGGCTCGGTTCGCATATTGATCGGTCCGGACATTTTCCTTGATGGCTGCTAAACGGTTTTTCCTTTGTACGATAAATGGGTATAAGTGTTTTTACATTGTCCGCCCATATCTTGATGGGCCCCATCCTGTACTTATAATCCATTGAATATGTATGCTGTTGCTCTGAGTTTCGGTTCCCAGATACTGGCTTTCGCGGGCTCACTGTCTTCAATCCACAAGCCTGTCTGGCTTGCAGTAACAGAAATAAAATGGTTCATAAACTGATCACGGGGCCTGGCGGCCATTTTGTATGCCCTTTTATCAAAGGTTTTTCTGTGCAAGCTTACTTTGGTCAATAAACAGTCTTATTTTATCCAGTTTTCTTGCGTGATTTTTGCTGAAAATTGCGAATCTTACAAGGGCTCCCCCGGAGCGATCGAGACAGTGGAACCGTTGCTTGAGCACGCCGATTGTTTGTTCTATGAGGTTCCTCATCACTTGATGGCTCTCGTTGTATGCCTCTTCAGCAGGGGTCGTGGGCGCGCGGAGCGGGGTCATGAGCCAGGTACACAAAGGATAGCCTTTGTCCCCGATAAGCCATCCTCTTGGGGGAGGCTGTGCCTGGAACATGTCAGCCACAGTTGTCTGTCGCAGGATAAAGGCATCGTGGCTGCTGCCTGGAAAGCGGGCATTGACAGCTAGGATACGCTGCCTGTGGTCACACACCAGCTGTACATTGAGGGAATGGTAGCCCTTCCGGTTGCGGTACTCCTCGGCATGCTCAAGAGGTGCCCGCAAAGCCACATGCGTGCAGTCAATGGCGCCCTGCACCATGGGGAAGCCCGCTATTCTTGCAAACCCCACTGCACGCTGCTGCTGCTTGTCCAGGGTCATGGGGAAGGAGATGAATTGATGTCTCCTTCTGAAAAGGGCTTCGGTCACCTGGCGGATGCAGCAATGCACGGCGAACTGGGAGATGTTAGCGATGTCCCCAGTAGCGGATTGGAAGGAGCCGGAGGCATAGAAGTTGAGAGCCACCGTCACCTTCACTGCCACCGACAGAGACGTCCTGCGCATCAGCTGTGGCTGCAGATCTCTCTGAAGCAGCCGGCAGATGTCTGCAACCACCTCCCTTCGGAATCGCAGCCTCCTAACACACATCGCGGCAGACATGGTCAGATAGGAGGTCTGCTGGCGGTATACCCTGCATGGGTAAGGCCTCAGTTGGCGACGCCTGTTGCCCCCTCTGCGTCTAGCCAGGGCTGCTACTCTCTCACGGCGTCTGTAAGCCCTTCTGGCATAAGGCTGAAATTCTGCGTTGCCACCCAATGCAGCCCCCATTATATGCTGGCAAACACTGAGCTCTGAATGAAGGCAAAGATAATTGGCAAGCTCTGGCCTGAGCCAAAAATACCTGTCCAAGTGTTGGTCCAAACCAGTAAACTCTCCTCCTTGGTCTCTGTCCAAAAAACCGTTGCTCAAGAGTGAATGCTGCAAAATGGCTGGCCTTTATACTGCTGGGTAAGTGTCCTTTAATTAGCGCTCCCCGCGGCCCGGCTGGCCTGTGTTCCGTTCCACTTCACAGTCGCTCGGGCCGCTCGGCGCACAATGGGCCGGCGTGAGTGAAGTTCCGGTTTGGGGCGCACAAAGGGCGTTGCACTTTTAAATGACGTCATGATCTGCGCGCGCAGCAGGGCGCGCGCTAAGACTTTGCGCCGGCGCTAAATGTGTCCTGAAGTTGGGGAGAGGCGCAGATCGCGCTGCGCCCGGGCGATAAGCGCCTAGCGCTCGAGATCTACTCCTCCTAAGGCGCTAACGGCTGGCGCGCCCAACTGAATTTCTAGGCCATTCTCTCTCTGTAGCTCTGTAAGCTGTTTCATGAGATTTTCTCTGTTATTTCTGATGTAGGTTCCCCAGCACTGCTGAGCAAGCACTGTGTTGTTTTCAGATTAGAGGTCTGCATATTTATTTGAACAGAATAGTTCATACTGGACTCGTCTTGACACACTGTTAAGGGATGCTGTCTCGCTGATCTTGCAAAATGCGATAGGCTATAAATTTTAAAAAAACTTTAACTTTTTTTTTAATGAGATTGTAAGATCACTACATGGCAGTAGAAATAAATGTAATATCATTAACAGTACCTTAGTCACTTGCACAATACATATTGGCCCAGATTTTGCAGTGGGCAATGACGGCGGCCTGACACACCCCACTCCCTGCCATAGTCGGCATTCAGTGGAACTGACAAAAACTTAAGCTTTTCCGTGCTAATATCGCTGTTAAACACCCCATTAAATATTAAGATTTGTTGGAATAGGTGTAACTGGGGTTTTAACTGGGGCTAAACAACCGTTCTGGCCCTGAAAAACTCATTTTATTTGTAGAATATCAGATTTCTCCATTATGATAAAAATGACTAGATTTAAAAAAAAAAAATTAAAGTCTGCTCATGATATTTCATCTTAACCCTATGTGTATGTCCCAATCCATATTTCACTCTCTGTAACATTATTAAAAAGTGCAGATAATCAGTGCCTTTCATTTCCTGGTTTGCTGTCTGTGAGAATACTTCAATGTGACTGGCTGCTTAGACAACTTGATGATGTCACTGCTGCGCGACACCAGGAATCCCCTATTAACAGTGCTACAATCAAATACACATCAAGGAAGCTAACAGTCTCACCACAGAGATCACAAGATCTCTGTGGGCAGCTTTCTTTGAGGTCAGCGGCGATCATGTTGCATCATCACTGACCGCAAATTATGAGCCATTGTTTTAAAAAACACTTAAAAATTAAATGTAGAAACCATATTTAACCAAAAGTGTGGCTCATTGTTATGTCTGAATAAACACTTATGGTAGTGTGGCAATATAATGCCTGCTTTCATTTCAGACTCTGCAACCTACTCCCCAAAGATATAAAAGTTGGCAACATGAGGAGACCCTGGAATGCAATGGCTACAGGATGCTTACTCCTATAAGGGGCTCCCTAGTGTTCAATTTACAACATGCAAGCATCATAGATATCAGTTTCCCCCCATAGAATTTCAAGGTGACAACAACCATCTCCAAAAATGAGCGTGTTTAACAGCAAGTATTTCATACAATACAGAGATTACACAAACTAGGGCTGTATTCCTGGAATTTAGAAGTTTAAGGGGTGATTTGATCAAAGTTTCAAGATATTTAGGGGAACTGATAGGGTAGGTAGAGAGAAATGTCTCTGCTGGTTGGGGAGTCTAGGACTAGGGGATGTAACCTAAAAATTAGAGTCAGATCTAACAGGAGTGAAGTTAGGAAACACTTCTACGCGCAAGAGTGGTAGAACAGGCTCGAGGGGATAAATGGTCTACTCCTGTTCCTATGTTCACATGATAAAAAAAATAAACAATAGCACTCTCCCAGTAAGATGCAGGAAGGTGAGTTATGCCAACAATAGAATCACAATGAAACCACTTCACTCATAAGTATCTACAAGTCCAAACAATTTGGAGATTTCCCTGACCTTTGAGGATTTTTTCGAGCAGGTCTGATAATGACTGAGCTGGGGCTAATAACAGGAGCAGCAGTTGGGAACTTCTCTTGATTCAGTTTCAACACTGGTTTCACAGCTTCCACGGAGAGCATCCTGGAGAGATCAGCCCAGAATCAGGAGCACAAACAACGTCCTGATAGGTGGTTTGTTTGTCACCAATGGGAATAGGTGAATTATATGAAGTTTTCTGAGGAGTGGGAACAGCTATCCTTAGGTGGAATAGTTGGTCACTCTCAATGTTATCATTTGGTACCTCTTAGGCAGTAGATCGATGCAATTCTCATAGCTATTCCTCATGATGCTCCTGCAGCAAACCATCCACCAAAACTAAAAACATAACGGCCCGGAATTTGCGGTCCTGAAGACGGCGAACTGGCAGCGTTCACTGTCATTTCGCCTTTGAAACTGACCGCAACTTCAGGATTTGGCGTCTGTCATTCACTGCTCCTCCACAGGCTCCACCCCACACCACCAGAGCCGGCAATCAGTGTAATCTGTCAAATCATGGAAACTGACGAAAACTTCAGCTCTTCCACGGTAATACAGCTGTTAAATACCCCATTAAAATCAGACCCTTTTGGATTAGGTGCAACTGGGGTTTTAACAGCTAAACAAAAGTTATGACCCTGTAAAACTAATATTAATTTTGTGGAGTGTCAAATTTATCCATTTTAATAAAAATAAAACATTTTAAGAAACTTAAGAAAAAAATATTTTTTTTAAGTTTGTTCATCTTTATTTCAGGTTTGCCTTTTCTCATGTGAGAGCCCCAATCTTTGTTTTGCTCTCTCTAACATTTTTTAAAAGTTGAATCAAAGAAGTTTACCCACTTCCTGGTTCACTGTCTGTGAGAATCCTGCATTTTGATTGGCTGCTTAGACAGCTTGTTGACGTCACAGCTAGGAATCCCCATTAACTTGTGTTGATTTCAATTATGTGTTGGAAAAGCTGAATTTCTCGCCACAGAGATCGTGAGATCTTTGCGCAAAGCTTACTTCGGGGCCAGTGGCAAACGCCTTTGCTTCGACGCTTACTGCAAATTACGGGCCAACAGCTTCAATCTTCTATTTAATAACACCAACAGGCCACTTTTTACATACCCATGGAAATTAAGACATAATACTCTTTCTCCCTAAGCGATGTTGTTTCGAAGCTGGTGATCCAGCATTACAAAGTGTTTTTTCTCAACACTGATGTTTCCAAATCAGTTTAAAAAAAATCAAAACGGGTGGGTAGCTTTCTTCCAATTAATAACTCAGAAGGTGTCATATCTGTAATAGTATGAGGCATGGTTTTAGTTGGTCTTACCAAGTATTAGTTTCCACAGGGTTTACAGGAAAGCTTATCTGATGGGCTTGAAACATCTACAATGTTGTTACCTAGGGATGGCCACCACATGTGCATTCTAGCTGATCCTTTCATTCTTACTATACCAGCATGTAGTTCTTGGATTGTACGGTTTTGGAATTTAGGTGGAATAACAACACAAAGCAAATACCCATCTTCAATCAACAATTCATCTTAATGTTTACTGTAATTCTGCTGGTAAAAGCTCATCAGCAGGCCAGACATTCACCACATAATACTGGACAGTACAGGGCCATGCACTTGTAGAATTATGTATGTCACTGACCCTGAAGGGAAGTGTGTTCAACTGCCCACTAAACAATTTCTTGTTGTACCACTAGCTGAAAACCACATCTTTGGCAAAGATTAACCTGATGTAGGTAGGCGGGACTAAAATGATCTGCATTGGCATTCGATTTTGATGGTTTAAATTTGATGTCATACTTGCAAGGTGATAATTGAATAGCCCATCTTTGTATTCTCATTGAAGCTAAAAGAGGTATTCCTTAATTTTCTGAGACTAGGAAAACTAAAGGCTTATGATCAGTATACAGAATGAAATGACGTCCGAATAGGTATGTGTGAGATTTCGTCACTCAAAATATGATTGCAAGGGCCTGTCGTTCAATCTGTGAATAACTGGTCTCTGAGGGAGTTAGGGTACGGCGGCAAATGCTCCACACTAGCCTCCTCGCACCTTACTTCATCTCATCTTATCAACATATTTTTAATTCTATTCCTTTCTCCCTCATGTATTTCTCTGCCTTCCCCTTAAATACATCAATGCTATTCACCTTAACCACTCCATGTGGTAGCGAGCTCTTCCAAAGAGTTACTCAACGGGTATGTGACTGTCGACATGTTTGGAACAAAGTTCCGGTAATAATTGACCAGACCCAGAAATGACTGCTCATCTTCCACATTAGTTGTAACAGTTGCAGAGGTCATTGCTTCAACCTTCTTTGGTGGTTTAATACCAAACTTGTTAACAATGAAAGAAAAATACTCTACAGAGTCATGTAACAGTGAGTAGTTGAACTTCTTTAGTCAGAGGTCATATTAGTGTAAACACTTCAAATGGCTTCAAAATTTAGCAGATGCTCCTGTAACCTGGAGATCATTGAGTTCCTTGGAAACCAGTTAATATTACCTCCAAAATTCAGACTTTTGTAACGTTAAAGTCTTTGATGTGTATTTATTGTTGTCAAATTATGGCAGAACCCCTATAGCATAGTTCATGGTGAGTCTGGAGTATATGCTATTTTGCTGTCTCTATGTAAGTGGTCTCCCCTGGAGGATTTCATTGTGCCACCTGCAGTGATGTAAAAGTTAAGTTAAAGAAACTAACAAGTATTTTCAAAATTACTGAGGGAAAGAAAGAGGCTCTTAGTTTGCTAGAGCACTTAAAGTCCTTGTAGAAGATTCTGGTTGCAAAAGATTTATAAGAAGCTTCAGTGTTGATTTAGTAGGGGAGTTGGGTGGCCGTAAATGTATCCAATAAATGTGGAAGCTCTAAGTGCCTCAAAAATTGGGATAAAAAAGACAAAAAATTGTTTTAAAAACACCCAAAATTCAGGTGGAAAAACAAAATGGCAGGCAGACCTGCACAACCTACACCACTCTGCCACCTAGTGACTGGAGGCCTACATCTACATCCTCATTCTACCATGACACCTAGTGGATGGAGACATGCAACTACACACTCATTCTACCGTGCCACCTAGTGACCAGAGCTGTGGAACTACAGCATGACAACTAATGTTGACATATGATTTTGCCATTATTAAATGTTGATATGTTGATGTAGGTTTTGCAATTATAAATGTTCACAAAAAGAATCAAAACTTATGACACAGGAAGTAAGCTCAATGTGGACAAGAAATGCATGGCTTATGCAAGATTTTTAATATATTAATATTGAAGAACATTGCACTTTAAAGTCGTTACCAAATTTGAAAATTGCAGGGTTTCATGCTGTTTTCAGGAATTGATCACACATCTGCGCAGTGCTATTTACAGTTGGTATATTTTTATATCTTCATTGCTGCAGGATTATCTGAAAACACTTTGTACTGGAGAGAGCTCCATTCTCAGTATAGATTGATCTAATTATCTCACCAGTGAAGAGAAAACCATTTTCACAATCCACTACGGGAAAGTTATTCATGGCTTTCTCTTGGGTGAGTGATAGCTTAAATGTAAATTATTGCTTGAAACTGATAAATTTGTTTTCAAATAGACACTTACATTTTTGTCACAATCTAGTTCAAACATTCAAGAAGTTACCTGATCCATAAATACTAACATTTTCTCTCAGCAAGTAGTCCCATAATTTCTCACTGTCTAATTTATTTTGTCTCCCAGCCATTATTCTCCTTACTTAATGGGGTAAGGGAATAATTAGTCCTTGAACTCTACTTTGGTAATGGGTTCAAATGCTAAGAGATGTCAAGCATTCCACAGCAAGACTTTAATCATATGTATCATAGTGTATCCCACAGCTTTGAGATACACTGAATTGCCTGGGTCACTGCTGCTTAAAACAAGGCTTTATAGGGATTGTGCTTCACCAGTGATGAACTTGGACCAAAGCGCTATTTTATTTTTTCAATTTATGCTTTATTTAGATTAGTACGTTACTGTTCTTTTTCATAATGTGCTTTACTTAACAAGACATATTTTGTGTATTTTTATCCATCCCAGTTGAATCTGGAGTGGTATTTACATTGGTGGCCTTTTGTACAAAAACAGAAATCTACGATCATCATTTGAAAATATCTCCAATCTCAGGAATTCAAACAAGCTTGAAATTGGTTCAGGATAATTGGGGATAGATGGGAAAATTTAACATAACTTCCCATACGATAGGATGGAATTTCCCACTAGCTCAAAACTAGGTGATCACTTACTTGCTGACTGCCCAATTGTAATGGTGGATCACGTTCCTCCTAATGCCACTACATTATTTGTGCCTGCCAAATCTTAGCTCATCAAGTTAGTAGATCAATGATGCTCTGAAACTAGATCATGTACAGTTTGGATATCTATGAATTAGTCCTGTACCATAAACACCCTGCTTGTATCTTCTGTGATTTGACCTTTGAGTGAGCTGCAGCTGGAATTTATCCATTTTTATTAAACTTTCTAGTTCTCTTAATGTTTACTACCTGCACTATCAACTGCCTGGGATACATCTTGTCAAGGCTTTGGAGTAGCTAACTGTCAATGTAGGTGTACATACACAGGGGCTGAAATTTCATGGGGGTTCCACTGGTCTCCCATCATAATGCGGAGACCACCATTTCCCAGAGTTGTAGCAGGAAACTAGTGGAATCTCCACAGGGTTTCAGCTCCACAGTCTCTTGATGCACAAGTGTGCAGTTCTAATCAAAAGGTATTTTGTGAAGACTGCAGTAAAATGTCCTTAAGGTAATCCTTTTTACTTGTGACACTTTTTGTCACTGGGAAGTACAGAAACATTCTGTGTCTATCTAGATGGTTACAAATATATAGGTGCCCTTGAGATCTATAACAATCAGGCAGTCTTCTGTGCTGCTGACTCTGAACAGTTATAATTTTCCTTTCATAAGAATTTAGATATATTTTTAAGGTCAAGGATAAATTGAAATCTGCTTGACATCTTCGAGATGGCAAAGCTGTAGGAATAAAATAGCATGGCGTTTAATGTGGCATTTCTTCTAAAGCTTAGATGACAAATTTTCTGATGCCTCTTTTGGAAAGATATCTCCTAAAGGTGGAGAAAGAACTAATTATCCACTTGAACTGAGGTAGACGCACTTGAAAATGTATATTCCATTACCTTGAAATGGATTCCAGAGGGTCAAGAAAGCCCACAATGCAATTCCATGGCCTCTGAGAGTAAAATCAATGCATTTAGATTGAGCATTTAGTTGGGACAAACAATTAGGGTCTATAAATGTAATATAAGGGGATCAAGAACAAATTAGATAGGTTTAAGATCTTCTGTTGTACTGATACTAAGGAAAAAAATAGCAACAAACTGATGAATGCAATGGATAGCATAGGGAAGTACAACAACAACGACTTGTATTTGAATAGCATCTTTAACGTAGTAAAACGTCCGAAGGCGCTTCGCAGGATCATTATAAAACAAAATTTGACACCAAGCCACATAAGGAGATAATAGGGCAGATGGCCAAAAGCTTGGTCAAAGAGGTAGGTGTTAAGGAGCATCTTAAAGGAGGAAAGAGAGGTAGCGAGGCGGAGAGGTTTAGGGAAGGAATTCCAGAGCTTAGGGCCTCGGCAGCTGAAGGCACGGCCACCAATGGTGGAGCAATTAAAATCAGGGATGCTCAACAGGCCAGAATTAGAGGAGTGCAGATATCTCGGAGGCTTGTGGGGCTTCTAGATTACAGAGATAAGGAAGTAGGAGTACAATAACATCTTTGAGATTTATTCTTACAAATATTTGGAAAAATTCTCACAAAAAGTCAAGCATTAAAGGGATTTAGAATTCAGACCACTCATTCAAAATAAATAGAAAGCTGGGAGATTAATTTCTGAGGTTTACTTTTTCACCTTCACAGTGGAAATTGCGTTTGAGTAATTTCTTGATGCTGCTTTTTCAGCTTCAACATTTTGATTGACGTTTCCCTTAAAATAGCATTTATTCAACAGTGCATGCGTCTAAACTGCAACTTTCAATTTCAGACTCCAAAATAACAACATTTCATTACAGCAATCACTTTTATCTTTATTACCTCCTTTCCCTTTCTCTGGTTATGGGTTCTGCCTAGTGCCTACATACTGCTAATTTACATTTCAGATTTGCTCTTCCACTCTCCTGCGTAGAGAGTGTAATAGTTTTGTGATTCAGTTCTTAATACAATTTATGTTCCTTTCACATAGGAGGATCTTTCTTTCCGTGGCAGACCAAAGGTCATGGGGCCGATTTTCATTCCCCTCTTCCTCCGATGGGCAGGAACAGGACAGTAGTGCGATGAAAATAGCAGCAGAGCACTTACTGTCCCATTCCCGCCGACATCTGGATCACCACCATTTGGGCAGGCTTTGAAATGGGTACCCCAGGCACCCGCTAGAAACAGCCTCATTAACTCATTCAAAGCAAGGTACTATGATGCAAAAAGGACTTTGATGCAATTTTGAGCTATCAGTGGGTGGAGCTTCGAAATAACAACAGAAAATGCTGGAAAAACTCAGCAGGCCAGGCAACATCCTGGCGAAGGGTTTCGACCGGAAACGTTGACTCTATTTCTCTCTCCACGGATGTTGCCTGGCCTGCTGAGATTTTCCAGCATTTTCTGTTGTTATTTCAGATTTCCCGCATCTGCAGTATTTTGCTATCGTACCAATGGGTGGAGCTTGTTCTGTTTACGCTCTGTCCATTGAAAGTACTTGTGGAGTGTTTTTTTCCTCCTTTTGACCCCACCCCATTCCCCCCACCCCCCCAATACCTGACCCGCCATGGCCCACCCCAGGATCGCCTACACTCCTTTTTAACTTACCTAGATTGATCAGGTTCCATAGTGGAGCTGTGGCTCAGTTGGTAGCACCCTCGCCTCTGAATCAGAAGGTTGTGGGTTCAAGTCCCATTCCAGAGGCTTGAGCACAAAAATCTAGGCTGAAACTGAGGGAGTGCTACACTGTTGGAGGTGTCGTCTTTCAGCTGAGACCTTAAACCAAGGCCCCGTCTGTGCTCTCAGGTGGACGTTAAAGGTCCCATGACACTATTTCGAAGAAGATTTTTCTTCTTGAGGGATAAGAATATTTATCAACATCCTGCAAACAGATTATCTGGTCATTATCACTTTGCTGTTTGCGGGAGCTTACTGTGTGCAAATTGGCTGCCACATTTCAACAGTGACTACACTTCAAAAAGTACTTAATTGGCTGTAAAGTGCTTTGGGACATCCAGTGGTCGTGTAAGGCGCTATATAAATGCAAGTTTTTCTTTTACCGGATTTCCTACCTCCACCAATTGGCGAGCTGCTCCAAAAACACAAGCAAGCTTATTAGCGGAATGCTAATGAGGCCTGACTATGAAAGTGGTTCAGACCTCCGACCACTTCCACCAGGCAGCCTTGTTCCACTCACCTGCTGCCCAATGGGAGTGGTCATGTGAAAATTTGTGCACCAGCTATTTGTTCTCCCTGTAATACACTTGTACCTTGTTCTTTCTGTTTAGTTCTTCTGTCCTTAATTATATTTTTACATGCAGTTCAATCTCAGCTATAGCCTATTTTGTTTACAGCACTTCAACCAATGTTTGCAGAAAGTACAAAACTTTGCTATTCAGTAGTGGAAAGTATATTAATGAGTAATAACAGTGACTGTTATTAAGTTGAAGAATCACTTGTATTGAAACTATACATCAGGAATTTAGATGTGTTTTTAAAATCAACGTCAGCCCTTTTAAAATTCTATTGGTTCATACGCCAATCCAAACAGCAAAAAAATAGGTGTTACAACAGCAAAAGGACAGACAGAGAAGAGATGAAAACCATAAAAGATGCAGACAGGCTTGAAACTGAGGATGAGCACAAAATAGTAAATATTCTGAATGATTGCTTCCTACAAGTATTCACAAGGGAAGACATGACCAACATGCCCTCTCCAAACAAAGATATCCCATTTAAATCATTCACTTGCTATAAATGAGATGAAAGTCTTCGACAAGCTAATCGGGCTCAACAAATAAATCCCCAGGGATAGATGATATTTATTTCAGTGTTGAAAGAGACTAGGGGAGAGATTTGTGAAGCAATGGCAGTCGTTATGTGGGAGTCCTTAATAATTAATTCATATAACCAAAGATTGTTAAACAATTCATCACAAAACTACTGTACGATGTAATTGGGAGCCATCACAGCACTCAGTTTAAAGCATCAACGTGTAAACCAGCCCATCGTGTTTCCAACTTCTGCCCTTATTTTATCGGAGGTTTGTTTCTTCCTTTCATCTTTTGCCTGGTAATCTACCCATTCTTCCCTTAACAATCGCTGCTCTCTTTCTACTTTTGTGGATTAAAGCTTGTTCTTTGACCCTCATCAAACTCTGAATGCGCTGCTGAAAGACAGATTTTGCTTTTTCTTGCTCAGTTACAATTAACAGGTCAGGGTATCTTCGATTGAAGCAGGGATCTTGACACCTCGCCTCCAGTTTTATTATTCATGTATTGAACGATGAATACATTTACTGCAAGTTTTTTTCAAATCATTCTCTGTGCCATTTCTAACCTTTCTGGCTTCCTTTATATGATAATATAAAAGCAAGCTCCACTCAGCAGGTACCGACAGACTTTCATAAGTCAATTTCAAACAAAATGCTTAAAGCTCTTACACTGCACGCGTGCCAAGGCAGCAGATAGATTTATGAGGGTGGCCAGAAATTCCTAGTATTTTATCCCAAGCCCGTCTTCCCAAGGACTCTCTTACAGTTATTTGCTTGAATATTATTTAATACTTTTCTGACAAACGAGAGATTAAGGGGTTGGTTATATTTGCATTAGTACTTTATTTTTATACAGAAATACAAGTAATCACTGCAAAAGAAAGTATTGAGATTAATCTTTATGTAAGCAGAGAGGGGGGACAAGCAGAAAAAACACTTCAAAAGTAGTCTTACAAAACCATCCATTGAATTTGCTGTCTGTCCTTTTAAATGTCTAATGTTTCAGAGAATCTAGCAATACTGGACACCCGATTGCTATCAGCGAAATATTATAAAAGTACACATCCAGTGTAACAAATGGAAAATGGCATCAACATCCAAATGGGATCATACTCAAGCTGTTAACGTATTAAAATAAAAGCAGCTGTGAATTTTCAGTCAGAGCTTTCTGCACCCATCACCATCCCCACTGAAATTTTTATTGGATATATTATGGGCAAAGCTTTAACATGTACAGCTTTTGGCCATTCTTCCAGCTGATGCCCACTTATAGGATTTAACTGACTGAAGTTTACCCTGTGGTTACCCTTGTGCGGCAGCTGCCAAATTGCCCTTCCTTTCAAGGGCAAACTCTGTTTGCAAGGATTCCACTGGGAGCCCACCCTGCAGATAGGAAAGCATCCAATCAGGAATGAACAAGCAAGACAAAATCACCCAATCATATTACACATTTTTTTAAACTGAACATTCTGGAAGCAGCAACTAGCATAGAATGAATCAATTAAACCATTCAAATCCGTTCTTCTGTTTTCTGGCCATTATTTTCTTCCTTCACTCAGGTCAGTAATATAGCTAACAATAATATTTCTAACAGAACAATTACATTAAACAGTTTTGTCGGAAAAATCACTAAAGTCACTCAGAAAGTTTGTCATTTAAAGTTAGAAATGCCTATAAAGAGTTATACCCACATAGGCCTATTATTCGACCTGGGTCCTAGGCATCAGCGCTAAATATTTCTCACTGCTATGGATTAATTTTGTGTGTGTGTGTGTGAGATGCATCTTGGGAGTTAGTTATTATGTTGTTTCTGTGGAACTGTAATACCATTGTGTATCACAGCAATTTACATCATTTGATAAGCAGGTAGCAAAGGGCCAGGGAGTTATAGCTCCTGCTGACTGTGTGTATACAGATTTCTGTGATGGATCGGAAATCTGTCTTATTTCAAATTACAAAACACTCGATATTTTATTATTTCTTTGTAGGAATTCATAGCTTGGCAGTGATGTGACAAGTTTTGAATGTCTCCATTACTTTCTAAATGGACTGTCTCTTTCTCTGTATTGCAGGAAATACATGGTTTGACTATATCTTGATGTCACTTCAGAAGGGGGTCATCTGACCCTGATGAGATGGATTGCTTAACTAGTATCAGATGGCCTCCGTTATCGAGGCTGGCCAGTCCACCAGGGAGAATGGTTATCATTCTCTATATCAGAGTTGCTTTATTTCACAAATGTAAACACTATAAAAGAAAAACCTGTCATGTTTCTGTGCCTTTGAACACCATTTTAATTGGCAGTGTTTACTTGGGGAGAATAGCTACACATTTCCTAGTTAGGACTTCAAAGTAACCTGAGTTATAATTGGAGCCTTGCATCAGCGTTTCTACAGTGGATCTCTACTTTGACAAGCAGCTAAGGAGCTAGAGCTAGTGGAACACTCCAGGAATATCCCAATTTTACATATAAGAACATAAGAAATAGGAGCAGGAGTAGGCCATTTGGCCCCTCGAGCCTGCTCCACCATTCAATAAGATCATGGCTGATCTTCTACCTCATCTCCACTTTCCTGCACTATCCCCATATCCCTTGATTCCCTTCTTAATATCCAAAAATCTATCAATCTCTGTCTTGAATATACTCGCAACACCAGGTTATAGTCCAACAGCTTTATTTGAAATCACAAGCTTTCGGAGCGCTGCTCCTTCATCAGGTGAAGTGGAGAGATGCATATAAGCACAGCATATATAGTCAGAGAACACTGCCAGATGATTACAGGTAATCTTTCTAACTGCCCTTTATCACACCTCGGCAGAGAGATATCTTGTCTGCTTTCTTGCATGTCTGTAGAAACTTGATGTCTGTGTCAATATGCGCGATCTTCTTGGAGATCCTCTCCACTGTGAGCTGGCAGTTTGTGGTGTCGATAGTAGCCATGATGTGGAGATGCCGGTGTTGGACTGGGGTGGACAAATGTAAGAAGTCACACAACACCAGGTTATAGTCCAACAGCTTTATTTGAAATCACAAGCTTTCGGAGCGCTGCTCCTTCATCAGGTGAAGTGAAGAGTTGCATATAAGCACAGCATATATAGTCAGAGAACACTGCCAGGTGATTACAGGTAATCTTTCTAACTGCCCTTTATCACACCTCGGCAGAGAGATATCTTGTCTGCTTTCTTGCATGTCTGTAGAAACTTGATGTCTGTGTCGATATGCGCGATCACACAGAATCACAGAAACCCCACAGTGCAGATAGAGGCCATTTCGGCCCATCGAGCCTGCACCGACACATATCCCACCCGATCCCCGTAACCCCTACACCAACGCATATCCCACCCTATCCCCGTAACCCCACGTATTTAATCCCCCTAACACTAAGGGTCAATTTATCATAGCCAATCAACCTAACCCGCACATCTTTGGACTGTGGGAGGAAACAGGAGCACCCGGAGGAAACCCACGCAAACACGGGGAGAATGTGCAAACTCCACACAGACAGTCGCCCGAGGCCGGATTCGAACCCGGGTCCCTGGCACTGTGAGGCAACAGTGCTAACCACTATGCCACCGTGCTGCCCTCTTCTTGGAGATCCTCTCCACTTTGAGCCGGCAGTTTGTGGTGTCGACAGTAGCATTGATGTGGAGATGCCGGTGTGATAAAGGGCAGTTAGAAAGATTACCTGTAATCATCTCAGTCCTAAATGGCCGACCCCTTATTCTGAGACTGTGACCCCTGGTTCTAGACTCCCCAGCCAGGATATACATCCTCCCTGCATCTACTCTGTCAAGCCCTGTAAGAATTTTGTATGTTTCAATGAGATCACCCCTCATTCTTCTAAAATCTAGAGAATATAGGCCTAGTCTACTCAATCTCTCCTCATAGGACAATCCCCCCATCCCAGGAACCAGTCTGGTGAACCTTCGTTACACTCCCTCTATGGCAAGTATATCCTTCCTTAGGTATGGAGACCAAAACTGTACACAATACTCCAGTTGTGGTCTCACCAGGGTCCTATATAATTGCAGTAAGACGTCTTTACTCTTATACTCAAATTCTCTTGTAATAAAGGCCAACATTTTCTTTATTCGTTGATAGGATGTGGGCGTCACTGGCAAGGCCAGCACTTATTGCCCATCCCTAATTGCCCTTGAGAAGGTACCATTTGCTTTCCTAATTGCTTGCTGTACCTGCATGTTAACTTTCAGTGATTCGTGTACAAGGACACCCTGGTCCCTCTGAACACCAACATTTCCCAATCTCTCACCATTAAAAAAATACTCTGCTTTTCTATTTTTCCTACCAAAGTGGATAACTTCATATTTCTCCACATTATATTCCATTTGCCATGTCCTTGCCCACTCACTTAGTCTGTCTATAACCCATTGAAGCCCTTTTGCATCCTCCTCACAACTTACATTCCCACCCAGCTTTGTATCATCAGCAAACTTGGATATATTACATTTGGTCCCCTCATTCAAGTAATTGATATAGATTGTGAATTATGGAAGATGACAACCAATGTGTCCACTATTTTTATAGCCAGCTCTTTTAAAATCCTAAGATGTAGGCCATCAGGTCATGGGGATTTATCAGCTTTCAGTTCCATTAATTTCTCCAGTACTATTTTTTTTACTAATAATTTCTTTCAATTCCTCATTCTCACTAGACCCTTGGTTGTCCACTATTTCCAGGAAGTATTTTGCGTCTTCTCCATGAAGACAGACACAAAGGGGGCAATTTTGCCAGCCCTGGGGAGGCGGGTTTGGAGGCAGGACTGCTGAGAAAATGGCAGAATCTGGGGGCGGGTACCAATCCCGCCCCCAACCTGCCTCCGTGCCATCTTCCCAGGAGGTGGGTACATGACCCACGCCGGATTCCATCTCCTGGAGGCGGGAAGGGGATTACAGCCACTTAACTGCCTGTTAACAGGTAGTTAAGAGGATTATCCCCATTTTACCAGCAGAGGTGCGGGCCTCATGACGTCGGGAAACCCCGCCAGGGTCAGCGAGGTGAGCAGTGGGTCTGTGGGGATCGGAGGGGTGCAAAAGTGCACTGCGGGGGTGAGTGATGGGTGCAAGTGTGGAGAGGTAAGTAAGTGAGGTGAGTGAAAAGTGATAGAAAAAGTTTTCTTACCTTTGTTTCTTCCTGCAGGCTTCAATTGTTGGCAATCCGGAGGCTCCGGCATCTCCACGGCAGAGATGACAGAATGGCTGCTGCATTCTCCGATGCAACAGCCATCTGCTTTCTGCTCACAAAAGAGGTTTGGTGAGCCTTGAGTACAAGAACTCACCAAACAACAGAGAATGTCAGTGTTGGACAGCTTCTCAAAGCTGTCAAACGATGACAATTCATCTGGCAAAAAATTTTGACAGATGAAACGTCATACGCTGACATTCTCTGTAACCGGCTTCCCCTTAATTGGCCTGCTAAGCCCGCTGGGCAGGCTTAACAAGGTCAATCAAGGGAAAATAGTGTGGGTTGGCTGCACGTAGCACCGCGATATTCCCTCGCAGTGCCCCAAGAGGGAGGCGGGGCGCTTCCAGTAGCTAAAAGTAGCGCCCCGGCAAAGTTAACGCCCCAAAGGAGGCGTGACTCAATTTTTCCCCCTTTCTCTCTACTGACTTTATTCACTCCTTTATTATCAGGGCTACCCCTCCTCCTTTTCTATTCTGCCTGTCTCTTCTAAAAGTCAAATATCTTGGAATATTTAGTTCCCAACCTTTGTCACTCTGCAACCACGTCTCTCTAATGGCTATTTATTTCTATCTGCGCTATTAATTCATCTATTTTGTTGTGAATGCTTCATGCATTCAGATATAGTTTCTTTAGCTTTGACTTTTTTCTATTTTTCCCTGATGTCACTTTAGTCACTAATGCCCTATTACCTTTTGACATAAGAAAACTACTAGGCACTTGGTCAGAGTATTAAACAAAGCTTTAATCGACTGTTTCACAACATGGAAGTCTAGTTATCCTTCACTAGTTCCTGTTTACAAAATGTCCCTGAGCAAGCTGGGCCCGTGCCCGAGTATTTATACTCTCCCTGGACAGCACCACCAGCAGGCCGCCCAGTATATTTCATAGTCCTTTCTACATAAATGGCACAATTTATGTCATTCTTCCCGCCTGAAAGATTGGAAGTCCAGCGGCTTCTTTCTACTGAGTTAGGCGGACTAAGAATAGACGCAGCTGTTTGGATCTCCATCGGTGGCCGGAAGGCATGTCACCTCAGACCGTGTTTTGGTCCCTAGGTCCCTAGGCAGAGTCCGTGTCACTTTGATCGACCCAAGGGGAACTGGTGAGATCATGGCTCCGGGTGCGTTTGGATATCTGTTGGTGGCCAGAAGGCACATCTCCTCGGACCGTGTTTTGGTCCCTGAGTCGCTTAGTTCGTACCAGCGGGCTGGCAGAGTCCGTGTCGCTCTGATCGACCTGAGGGGGACTGGGGAGATCGTGGCTCCAGGTGCATTTGGATATCTGTTGGTGGCCGGAAGGCACGTCTCCTCGGACCGTGTTTTGGTCCCTGGGTCGCTTAGTTCGTACCAGCGGGCTGGCAGAGTCCGTGTCGCCTTGATCGACCTGAGGGGGACTGGGGAGATCGTGGCTCTGTGTGCGGGCCCCCACAGGCGCAGAGCTGGCTTCACCCTGCCCAGGCGTCCTGGCTTCGGGTGGCCATCCCACGGGGAGCACTCTGTTCCCCGAGTTGATCCGGCGGAACAGCTGGCAGATCCCTTGACGTCCCGGGTAGGGCGTCATCCTCAGAGGAGCGCAAGGTATCGGCGTCATTGATACGGGTCCCACCCTCGATTGGGTCCGTGGGACCAGTTGGGCAGGGAGCCAGATCTCACAGTGACACTGTGGATTCCCGGCCATCAGGGTATCGCACGTATGCGTACGTGGGATTGACATCCATCAGTTCCACTTCGTCGATGAAGAGAGCCGAGATTCGTAGGAGGAGGGAGCTCCTGAAGCGGACGAAGTCACTCCGGATCCGGTTTGATGACACCATTGCCCACCCAGTAGCCAAGGATGTTGACTGATGGTACTGATTTCACAGATTTGGACTCATTTAAGGTTAAGTTGCGACGACGGAGAATGTCGAGAAATTTCTGGAGGTTGGCTTCGTGCTCCTTCTGGTCATGACCAGCAATGGTGATATTATCCAGATATGGAAAAGTGTCTGTTAAGTTCTCCTGTTTGACTAGGCTATCCATTGCCCGTTGGAAGACGGCCACCCCATTGGAGACCCCAAATGGAAGGTGACGAAACTGGTAAAGCCGACCATTGGCCTCAAAGGCCGCATACTTTTTGTCAGTGTTCTTTAATGGTACTTGATGGTATGCGCACTTTAAATCAAAAGTTGAAAATACCTTGTAGTTGGCAAGGTTGTTGACCATGTCATCGATGCGTGGTAGTGGGTAGGCATCCAGGTCGGTATACTAGTTAATAGTCTGCGAGTAATCGATGCAAAGACATTTCTTGTGTTGCTTCAGAGGATTTTTAACAATGACGACTTGAGCCCGCCAGGAAGATGAACATGGCTCAATGATACCATCAGCTAGAAGGCGAGAGATCCCTGCCTCGATAAAGGATAGATCATCTTGGCTGAAATGTTGTGATTTAATGACTATTGGCTTACGTCGGGGGGAAAGATTGGCAAACAAGGAGGGCTCGTCGAGCGAAGCCGCCGAAAGCGCACAAAATGGTACTTTGGAAATAGTAAGCTCCAGTTTTGACCCTACAAACTCAAAAGTGAGTCTTTTGTGTTGTTTCTGGAAACCCTGTCCCAGGAGCACATCACTGTATAGGTTTTTGAGCATCCCGAGCCGGGTGGAGGAATAAGTGCAGCCATTGAGAATAAGGTCGACAAGACAAATGCTGGAAGAGTTGGTGGTCAGTGTCGTCAGAGCCATTGCAATTTCCCTGTCTGAGGGGTAAATACACAGTTTTAACTTACTGACAGCCTACTCACTGATGAAGCTGTCAGAGTTGCATGAGTCAATTAGTGCACTCAAAATGTGTCCATTTACTGAAACCTTCATGGCTGCATGGGACAGGCTTTGGGGAAAAACAGCTGTGATGGGAGGAGGAGCAGTTTTACCCTGGACAGTTGTAACCTTAGTAGTGGCTCTTGGGGGAGGAGCAGTTTTATAGATAGCAGCTGTAACCTTGGTAGTGGCTCTTGGGGGAGGAGCAGTTTTATAGATAGCAGCTGCAAAACTAACAGGGGCTCTTGACTGACATACCTTAGAAAAGTGACCTTTCTTACTGCAATGACTGCAGGTTGCGTTGCGAGCAGGACAAAGTTTCCTATAGTGGAATGCACCTCCACAGAAGAAACACTTCCTTCCAGATTGCCAAGATGCCGCTAGGGCAGGGTCGTCATCAGTGAGGGCTTCTAGGGTAGGGTTGTCATCGGCTAGGATAGAGTAGTCATCAGTGAAGGCTTCCACCCGAGGCCCATTGGAGGTGTCACCAAAAGTGATAGCAGCAGTCCGTGCACACGGTAAAAGATAGGCATCTGCATTTCTTTTTGCTAAGTCCAGAGAACATGCCTGGTCTTAGGCAGCTTGTAACTTGAGGGTTTTATTCTCCAACAGACGCTGGCGTATGAAAGGAGACGCAATTCCATTAATAAAGGAATCACAAATTAACTCCTCCTGGTACTGCTCAGCTGAGACAGCTTTGAGAATACAATCCTTGCTGAGCCTGTGAAGCTTTTGAAGGAATTCGTCAAGTGATACCCCGGGTTGTTGTCGAGTTGTGGCCAGTAGATGCCGAGCAAAAATTTTGTTTGGGGCCTTAACATATAGTTGCTGTAGTATTTGGATAGTGGAGTCATAGTCTACACAGTCTTCGATATAGTCAAACACATGAGGCGATACATAATTGGCAAGTATCTCTAACTTATCAGGAACATTCTACCACACACCCTGAGGAAGTTGCTGAAGGTACGATACCAGTGTTTCCATGCCTTAGCCGTTGTAGGTGAATTCGGGTCCAGGTCAAGATGGGCGGATGGGAGTAGTTTCTCCATGATTGATTGATTACTACCTCTGGTTCCCTTCTACCGTTTGAGTCATAGCCATCTGTTCCCAAAACCACTCAGAGCATGGAGCAGCAAACAGTCGATTAAATTGACATAAGAAAACTACTAGGCACTTGGTCAGAGTATTAAACAAGGCTTTAATCGACTGTTTCACAACATGGAAGTCTAGTTATCCTTCACTAGTTCCTATTAACAAAATGTCCCTGAGCAAGCTGGGCCCGTGCCCGAGTATTTATACTCTCCCTGGACAGCGCCACCAGCAGGCCACCCAGTATATTTCATAAGTCCTTTCTACATAAATGACACGATTTATGTCACCTTTATTAATCTTTCTGTCCCTTCCTGACCCACTCTGATTATCTTTACTCAGATCACTACTCTACAGCCTTGACTTTTCTCTTATTGCTTTTAAATTTACCCTTTACTGAATCCTCCCAGCCCCGTTCATTGTTTAACATAGAAACATAGAAGATAGGAGCAGGAGTAGGCCATTTGGCCCCTCGAGCCTGCTCCGCCATTCAATGCGATCATGGCTGATCATCCAAATTCAGTACCCGGTCCCTGCTTTCTCCCCATACCCCTTGATCTCTTTAGCCTTAAGAAATATATCCAACTCCTTCTTGAATATATTTAATGTATTGGCCTCTACTGCCTTCTGTGGTAGAGAATTCCACAGGTTCACCACTCTCTGGGTGAAGAAATTCCTCCTCATTTCTGTCCTAAATGGCCGATCACTTATCCTTAGACTGTGACCCCTGGCTCTGGACTCCCCAACCATCGGGAACATCCTTCCTGCATCTAGTCTGTCCAGTCCTGTCAGAATTTTATAAGTTTCAATGAGATCCCCTCTCATTCTTCTAAACTCCAGCGAGTACAAGCTCAATCGACCCTGTAACGTCCGTGTGTAATTGAGACACGGACTGCAGAAGTTGGTTATAACAGGTGTTTACTGAATGGAGACAAAACTGGAACTACTATACAAAGTTACTACACAGGCTTATATACAGGGGTGGTCACTACTGGTACTGCAGTATACAGGGGCTGCAGAATATAGTTCCTTCTTCAAAGTACATACACTACAATTCCTCCCCTTTTAGCTAAACAGTACATAACATTCGATTAATAATTAAATAACATATTTACAATTACAGTTGCTATATACATTAGCTGAAGTTAATCAATTATAAATTCAGTCTTTGAGGAGGCTTCCTGATTCTGTCCGGATAATGCCTCTTTGGGGTATCAGGTTCTTCTGGCAAAGTTGATTCGGGATCAACGTCGTTGTTTGGTTCGTCTGCTTCCAATATCACCGATTCTGAGGTACATGCAATTGGTACTTCGGTTTCATCACCAGGTGTATAGGATCGTGGTGTAGATTTGACGTTTTCCAGTGACTCTAGAATCTGGTCAGCATGCTGTCTTACAATGCTCTCTCCAACGTCCACGGTATACATTAGTGGTCCTTGCCGTGTGCAGATCGTTCCTGGCTGCCATTTCTCTGTGCGGTAGTCCCGGGCCAAAACTGGTTGACCTATCTTAAAACTCCTGGTTGGCCTTTCATTCATATTCTGAAACTGCCTGTTCTCCACATCTCTTCTGATGTTTGGCTTAACCAAATCCAAGCGGCATCTTAGTCTTCGATTGAAGAACATCATGGCTGGCGTTCGGTTGGTAACCGCATGTGTCGCATTCCGGTAGGCAAACAAGAAGTTATCCACCTTGTGTTGTAGGGGTATGTCTTCATTACACATTGCCTTGATAGCCTTCTTGAATGTTTGAACGAACCTCTCAGCCAATCCATTGGTGGCTGGATGATATGGGGTGGATGTGTAATGCTTAACACCATTGTTCTTTAAGAACCTCCGGAACTCTTCAGACACAAACTGTGGTCCATTGTTGGAGCAAATCTGTTCAGGCAGCCCATTTCTGGCAAATATGGTTCGTAAGACTGTGATAGATTTTTCTGTGGTGGTTGAGGACATTTTTATTACCTCTGGCCACTTTGAATGTGCATCCACCGCAATTAAAAACATTGAGTCCATAAATGGACCAGCAAAATCAATGTGTACCCTTTGCCATGGAGATGAGGGCCACTCCCATGGATGTAGAGGGGCTTGTGGTGGGGTGTTTTGGACCTTCTGGCATCCTGTACAGCCCTTGGTCATCTCTTCGATTTCTCTATCGATTCCCGGCCACCACACAAACGCTCTGGCTAAGTTCTTCATTTTTACCCCTCCCAGATGACCCTCATGAAGCTCATTGAGCACTCTATCCTTCAATTTGGGTGGAATTACTACTCTGGATCCGCACATCAAGGTTCCTCGGCACACTGACAGCTGTTCTCTTCTCGGCGAGAATGCTGGCAACAGTGGTTCGCCATGTGCTGGCCATCCCTTCACCGTTAAATCATAGACCCTGGAGAGTGTCGGGTCATTTTGTGTTTCCTTTTCTATGTTTGTATTCGTCACAGGTAGACATTCGACTATGGTCGAGTGGAATATCTCCACAGGATCCACTGCAGGTGCTTCTTCCACCGTCGGCAACGGTAGGCGCGACAATCCATCAGCATTCCCATGCTGTTTAGTTCCTTTGTACTCGATGTCATATTGGTGTGCCCCTAGGAAAAGGGACCACCTCTGTAGCCATTGTGCTGTCATTATCGGGACGCCCTTCTGAGGGTTGAAAATGGAGACGAGAGGTTGATGATCAGTTAGTAGAGTAAATTTCTGTCCGTGCAGGTAGTGATTGAACTTCTTCACCCCCCACACCAGGCTGAGGGCCTCTCTGTCAATCTGGGCGTACTTACGCTTGGCTGCAGTTAACGAGCGTGACGCAAAAGCTATCGGCCTCGCTGAACCATCAAGGGATTTATGTGACATTACCACTCCAACGCCGTAGGGAGACGCATCACACGCCAGCCTTATCGGTAGTGATGGGTTGTAGTGAGCCAATACTTCTCTTGAAGTGATCAGGCCTTTGCACGTCTGAAAGGCCCCGCTTACATTCATCGCTCCATTTCCATGCTACTCCAGTTTGTAGCAGGGCGTTTAGTGGGTGCAGAATTGTGGACAAATTCGGCAAAAACTTATGGTAGTAATTCACCAATCCGAGGAATGACCTCAGTTGCGACACATTTTCAGGCGCTGGAGCCTTAACTACCGCTTCAATTTTGTCAGGGGACTTATGTAACCCCTCTTCATCAATCACGTGGCCACAATACGATATTTGTTTCTTAAAAAACTCGCACTTGGGGCGATTGGCTCATAGCCCATGTTCTCTTAGTCTAGTGAGCACCTGCTCTAGGTTGGCAAGGTGTTCACTGTCATTTTCACCTGTCACTAGGATGTCGTCCAAGTAACACTGAGTCCCTGGAATCCCTTGCAGGACTTGTTCCATCGCTCTTTGCCATATAGCCGGAGCTGATGCTACTCCGAATACCAGTTGATTATACTGGTAAAGACCTTTGTGAGTGTTTATCGTGAGATATTTCCTAGAGGATTCTTCAACCTCCATCTGCAAATATGCTTGCGCTAGGTCAATTTTTGTAAAACGTTTCTCTCCAGATAGTGAGGCGAAAATATCTTCTATCCTCGGAAGAGAATACTGTACTGTGTGAAGGACTGGGTTCACAGTCACCTTGAAGTCCCCACAGATGCGAACCTTCCTTGGCTCCTCAGACTTATTGTTTAACGTTTTCTTCATGACAGGAACGATGGGTGTCGCCCACTCGCTCCAGTCTACCTTAGTTAACACGCCTGCATTCTCCAGATTCTACAGCTCTGCCTCGATGGCTGGGCGAATTGCATACGGTACCGGTCTTGCTTTGAAAAACTTGGGAATTGCATTCTCTTCTATTTTTATCGAGGCGGTTACGCCTTTAAGAGTTCCCAGTTCTTGTTGAAATACCTCTTTAGCGTTAGCCAAGATTTTTGACAATCGTCCAGGTGTGACGTCGTCATCCTTTTTACCAGCCACCGTCAGTGCCTGAATGGAGTGCCAGTCTAAACTTATCTTTCTGATCCATTCACGTCCCAATAACGGTGGTCCACCATCTTGCAGTATGTACAGATACAATTTCTGTATTTCCTTGCCGTTGTATGCGACAGGCACCCTTATTTTCCCTCTGGGATATACTTTCTGCCCCGTATATGTCTTCAAGACAATGGATGTGTCTTTCAAGGGTATGTGTGAGAATAGCCGCTCGTAGTCTCGTCAATTCATGACGGTCAGGGCTGATCCTGTATCCAATTCCATTTTGACTTGGGACCCTGCTATCGTGAGGGTGACCCAAATGGTTCGGTGATCCTCTTTTGTGATTATGTTGTGTAGTTTGAGACAGCTTAGTCTCTTGTTCCTGGATTCACTATTGCTCTTCTGGTCTTCGGAACTACTGTCCGTCATCTTTTGTACTTTCCTGTACTTTTCCTTAGTAGTCTTTTTGTTGTCGTTAGTCTTCTTCCCAGACCTGCAAACTCGTGCAATGTGTCCCATCTTTCCGCATTGCCTGCATGTTTTGTCCTTGGACCAGCAGTCCTTCTGGTCATGGGTTGTTCTGCCACAGTGATAACATTTTTCAAATCCCCGTGTCATTTCATGGGTGCTGTATTCCTGTGGCTTTTGCTGTATTTCTGCAGCTCCCCTTGCTGCTGCTTCGTATGATACTGCCACGCTGAAAGCCTTATCTAGCGTCAGCTCTTTCTCTGAGAGTAACCTCTTCTGGGTCCCTTCACTCAGGAGTCCACAGACAAATTTGTCCCGTAGGGTATCTGCCAGTCCTGCTCCGAACTGGCAGTGCTTTGCTAGCTTGCGTAGTTCTGTAAGGTAATCAGCATTGCTCTCATCTTTATGCTGATTTCTCTTGTGGAATTTAAATCTTTCTGCTATCAGCAGCGGTGTAGGATTTAGGTGTTCCTGTAGGATATCAACAATTTTGTTAAAACTCTTCACCATCGGTTTGACTGGAGTGATCAGGTTCCGCAATAGGCCGTACGTTCTTGCGCCCATTAAGTTTAGTAGTACCGATGCCTTTTTCTCATCGGCTACTTCATTTGCCTTGCAATATACTTCGACTCTTTCCACATACGTGGTCCAGTCTTCTATTGCATTATCGAAGGCAGTGATATTGCCAGTCTTCGGCATCTTGGAGATCTAAGATGGCGCCTCCCGCGCTTTGCCTTCTTCCCCGATTGAACAAAATGGCGCCTCCCGCGCTTTGCCATCTTTTCCGCTGCTGCTAGTGCTGTTGCTGGCGTTTTTATGCCTTGATGGCGATGCCCTATGGTCTTTGCGCACTTCCCCCCTGCACTGCTGCCAACACCACTCTCCGCGGTCCCCATGGCAAACTGCAGCTCCTCGCGGCTTTCTGCGCTTCTAATTTCTTTTATTTTAATTACTGTTCCCGTCGTCAGAGCAGACCCTATGGGACACTTTCCTCCCTCTTCTCGGGTCTGTACGCTGCCCGGCTTCGTAGCACCGGCCGCGCCCTGTGTGCTCCACCCTCTCTCTCTCTCTCTCTCCTCTTCCTGACAACGCTGCTCGGCCCCGTTGAAAAGCCACCCGATCGAGGTCTAGCCCGCCGCAGCCCAGGAAGGATCAGTGTACTACCTGCCACCAGCCCAATTAGCTGGAACACCATAGACTGGATAACCAAGCCCAGCTCTCGACAGCCTCTCCTGCAAATCTTTGAATTCGATGAATCAGAAGGCGGTTGCCCACGGTCGACGCCCGTTTCTTCTGTTTGTTTTTTTTTCTTTTTGGATTTCTTCCTTCTGGCCTCGACCTCTAACAACTTTGCTTCAGGGATGGATCCCCGTGAGGTGGTGCAGAACTGTAGGTAAGTTTGGATCTGTTCGTCGCCAGTGTAACGTCCGTGTGTAATTGAGACACGGACTGCAGAAGTTGGTTATAACAGGTGTTTACTGAATGGAGACAAAACTGGAACTACTATACAAAGTTATTACACAGGCTTATATACAGGGGTGGTCACTACTGGTACTACAGTATACAGGGGCTGCAGAACATAGTTCCTTCTTCAAGGTACATACACTACAGACCCAATCTCTCCTCATATGTCATTCCTGCCATCCCAGGTATCAGCCTGGTGAATCTTCGCTGAACTCCTTCCATGGCAAAAACATCCTTCCTCAGATAAGGTGACCAAAACTGCACACAATACTCAAGATGTGGTCTCACCAAGGCCCTGTACAACTGCAGCAAGACATCCTTGTTCCTGTACTCAAACCCTCTTGCTATGAAGGCCAACATGCCATTTGCCTTCTTAACCACCTGCTGCACCTGCATGCTTACCTTCAGCGACTGGTGCACAAGGACACCCAGGTCTCGTTGCACTTCCCCTTCTCCCAATCTATTGCCATTCAGATAATAATCTGCCTTCCTGTTTTTGCCACCAAAGTGGATAACCTCGCATTTATCCACGTTCTATTGCATCTGCCATGCTTTTGCCCAATCACCCAACCTGTCCAATTCATCCTGGAGTTTCTCGGCAACCTCCTCACAGCACACACGCCCACCCAGCTTTGTGTCATCTGCAAACTTGGAGATATTACATCTAGTTCCCTTGTCTAGATCATTAATATATATTGTGAATAGCTGGGGCCCAAGGACCGATCCCTGCGGTACCCCATTAGTCACTGCTTACCACTCGGAAGAAGACCCATTTATTCCAACTCTTTGCTTTCTGTCTGCCAACCAGTTCTCTATCCAAGTCAATACCTTGCCCCCAATCCCATGTGCCTTAACTTTACACGCTAATCTCTTATGCGGGACCTTATCAAAAACCTTCTGAAAGTCCAAATACACCACATCCACTGGTTCTCCCTTATCTATTTTACCAGTTACATCCTCAAAAAATCCCAGTAGATTAGTCAAGCACGATTTACCTTTTGTAAATCCATGTTGACTTTGTCCGATCCTGTCACTGTTTTCCAAGTGCTCTGCTATTACATCTTTTATGATGGACTCTAGCATTTTCCCCACTGCCGATGTCAGGCTTACTGGCCTGTAATTCCCCTTTTTCTCTCTACCACCTTGTACTGGCTGCGCTAGACTTGCTCCTATCTAGTTATCCAGCAAGTTAAACACTCTATTCAAAATAATTCTTCTGAAGCCGTTTGCTGTTTGAAGCCTTTACTCGAACAAATTTGTGAAACTGTAAACAAAGACAAAGTATGTTTTGTACATAAACTGAGTACTATACTTTCGATATTACATAAGATATAACATATTTACAATAGTAGAATGGACTAATTGTATAACTAACTAACATTTGGACTAACTTCGATAACTGTCAAATATTAACCTTTTATAAACATAGTATTATCAAAATATTACTCTGACAACGTTGCTATTATGCTAAGGAACAAAGATACTCACAGATATTGCGCTTGGCCTAACATATGAAATCAGATTACATTGGATTGTGAATGGAACCTCTCATGGCAGATTCTCCATTACTCAAGTCAGGTTCTTCCTAGCAAAACTGCTTCCTGGGGTCAACAGGAAGAAAGGTAGGAAGGTCAAATGACCTCACACAGGAAGAAAGATCAGATGACCTTTCCAGCATACAAACTGTTAACACAATAACCACCACCAGAGGGTGCTATCTGCACACATAAAATGTTCATAGGTCCAGAACACTCCCCGTCTGGGGTCGTTAATGACTTCACATAGTCCGAACTCTACTTGTCACTGGAGTCCTCTGGCGACAAAAGAAGAACCACCTCAGAGACAGTCCGTCGGTTTCGATGATAGGATGCAGCTTCCGTAGACTGCTGTGAGGGGGTAGGTTGCGTTCTGCTACACACAGTTCCAATCTGGGTATGGTGAGGTCTGGCTGGGGCGCCAACTTGCCTCTATCAAAGACGAAGCCGATTTTGCTTTGTCCTTCTTGAGTGGTGACCTTCAGATAAGCCACACTTGCAATGGCCTTAGCGGATGCGTCTGCAAAGACACAAAGCTCTTTGAATTGGGCATTTAAGGGAGAGAAAGACAAATAGCAGCGAGGTATTCGGATCTCCTGTAAGTCTTGGAGTGAGTCTCTCCATCTGTCCCACTCTGCTTCCATCTCTTCAGGGAGAGGTGAATCCAACTCTTCAGCGCGTGTGGAGAGTTCCCTGAGGAGCAGCCTGCCTTGTATGGTGACAGGGGCTAAGAAGCCGAGAGGGTCGTATAGGCTGTTGACTGTAGAGAGCACTCCTCTACGTGTGAAGGGTTTCTTGGCATCTAGAACTTGGAACGTGAACGTGTCTGTTGCTATGTTCCACGACACCCCTAGGCTACGCTGTAGGGGGAGGTCATCAGTGAAGAGGTCTAGGTCCTTGACGTCCTTAGCACGATCTTCAGGGGGGAATGGCTCCATCACTGCTGGTCTGTTAGAGGCTATCTTATGCAGCCTGAGGTTGGATAGTGCAAGTAGTTCCTGGGCTCGTCCGAGGGTACTGATGGCCTCTGCTTCGGTCGGGAATGACTTCAGTGCGTCGTCGACGTAGAACTCTCGTTCGATGAACCCTCTCACATCACTGCCAAAGTCGTCGTCTTCTTCCTTGGCAGCCCTTCTTAGTCCGTATATGGCGACAGCAGGGGATGGGCTATTCCCAAAGACATGGACACGCATTCTGTAGTCCACAATGTCTCTATTGGGGTCATTGTCCCGATACCACAGGAAGCGGAGGAAGTCTCTGTGGTCTTCTCTCACCACGAAGCAATGAAACATGTGCTGGATATCGGCAGTGATGGCAACGGGCTCTTTCCTGAATCTCATGAGCACTCCCAAGAGGCTGTTGTTAAGATCAGGCCCTGTGAGGAGTACGTCGTTGAGAGAGACGCCCTGATATGGTGCACTGGAGTCAAACACCACGCGGATCTGTTCACTGCATGGGGTAAGGTAGCTTGGACGACCATTCTCCAAGATGGAAGTCTTGAGTGTGCTCACCTGAGATGGCTTCTTCTCATATTCTTGGCGACATCCTGCAGGGTACACATTAACGAGGCATATCTTGGCGCATGCTCTTGCACTCACTCCTTCTCCACACACCTCGGTGCACCTGGATGTAATCTCTGGACCAGCAGCTCCCTCTCTCTCCCCACCGTGCTCTGAAGTGGGAGCAGGCGTCTCTGACTTCCAAGGAGCTGGGCCTGGGTGTAGTGCTGAAACGTGCCGATCACTTTCACATTCAGTGCATTTTGCATCCACCTTGCAGTTCTTGGCGAGATGGCTCGTGGACGAGCAGCACCTGAAACATATAGAGTTCTCTTTAAGATATTGTTTCCGATCTTCCAGGGACATCTCCCTGAAGCCTCTGCACTTCTTTAAAGGATGGGGCTTGTTGTGGATAGGGCATTGTTTGCTCATATCCTCAGGTTTCTTCTGAATCTTTGTGTGCTCAGTTGAGGACACTTGCATTTTGTGGACAGATATTGGTGTCTTTCCATGTCTGTCGAACTTGTCTCTTCTGGCAAGTGCTGGGTGGGAGGAGAAGAAGTTGAAGCTGGGGTCGTTCCTGGCTTTGGCTTCTTTACGGATGAATTTAACGAATGCAGAGAATGGTGGGAACGCCACGTTGTGCTTTAGCTTGAACTTTGATCCAAACGTTATCCACTTCTCCTGCAGGTTAAATGGAAGCTTCTCAATGATGGGACTTACCCCTCTGGAAGTGTCTAAGTACGATAGACCGGGTAGGTAGCCGTCCTGCTTTGCGGCTTCGAGTTCCGACAGCAGATCTCCAAGGTCGCGGAGCTTCTGGGGTTCCTTACTCGTCAACCTCGGAAAGTTCTCCAACCTGTCAAAGAGAGCCCTTTCAATGGCTTCGGGTGAGCCGTAGCTTTCTTCCAGCCTCACCCAAGCCTTCTTCAACCCCTCTGGCAGCTGCCCCACGTTGGCTGCTTTTATCCTGCAGGCCTGTCCGGCGGACTCTGGGTCGAGCCATTTGATAAGGAGGCTGAGCTCTTCTCCTGCCGACAGGTCTAAGCCCGATACGGCATCGTGGAAGCAGGACTTCCAAGCCCGATAATTCTCCGGCCTGTCATCAAATTTGATTAACCCCGAAGTCACCAGCTGGGTGCGTGCAGGGTATTTGGCAAGGTTGTAGGTGCTGGGACCTGTGCCAGGGTTGCCTTGGCTGGGGGCTCTGTTGGGGGTCTCAAGGAACCGAGAGGGGATTTGCCTCTGACTTTCTCTATTCGGCGTCCTATTCCTTTGCACCGTATCTTCCGTTCTGCTGGGGGAGACTCTGTGGCTTGAGGCACGCCGTCTGCTTTGACCTTGCTTGGCAACTTGTGGCATGTTATACGAAGTGCTTGCGTCTGTAGAGATGTGCAGGCCTCCATCCCTTTCTCCTGTAAACTGTGTGTCGGCATGGTCGCTCACGTAATCTATGGTGTGCTGTCGTGGACTCTGCCACGGAACGGGAATTAAAGGTTTGTAAGCTGTCTCGGGAACAGCTCCCTCCAAAATTGCCTCGAATACTTGTGTCTCGGCTAATGCAGCATCTATCTCTTTTTTTTGCTGCAGAGCACTTAATGTGGCTTGGAGACGGGCCTGTTCAGCCTGGCGTTCCACTTAGTGACGGGCCTGTTCCGCTTGGAGTCGGGTCTGTTCTGCTTGGAATCGGGCCTGTTCTGCTTGGAGTTGGGCCTGTTCTGCTTGGGGTTCAGCTTGGAGACGGGCCTGTCTTACTTTTATTTCTATTTCACTGTCCGCATGCGCAGCCCTGGCTTGAGCTGCTACTAGCTTAGCCCGTGCTTTGGCGATGGCTATGCTTACTCTAGAACCACCCGATGACCGTGAACCAACTTGCGATCTGTAGTAACCGGAGCTTATAGACCGATTGTCACGTTCTACAGTTTCGTCTGCCTGTTTAAGGTCTTCTACTTGCTGCAAAGCATTTTCGTTATTATCTTCTGACATGTTGATGTGAGGTAGATGTGCTCTACGAGGTTAAGGCTTACTCTGGGTTCCTCCTGCTCCGCTCTTCACAGCTAGCCGTATTGCTATCTTTTCACTGATATCTTTTCACTGTACTGGCCACGCTAGACGTGCTCCTATCTAGTTATCCAGCAAGTTAAACACTCTATTCAAAATAATTCTTCTGAAGCCGTTTGCTGTTTGAAGCCTTTACTCGAACAAATTTGTGAAACTGTAAACAAAGACAAAGTATGTTTTGTACATAAACTGAGTACTATACATTCGATATTACATAAGATATAACATATTTACAACAGTAGAATGGACTAATTGTATAACTAACTAACATTTGGACTAACTTCTATAACTATCAAATATTAACCTTTTATAAACATAGTATTATCAAAATATTACTCTGACAACGTTGCTATTATGCTAAGGAACAAAGATACTCACAGATATTGCGCTTGGCCTAACATATGAAATCAGATTACATTGGATTGTGAATGGAACCTCTCATGGCAGATTCTCCATTACTCAAGTCAGGTTCTTCCTAGCAAAACTGCTTCCTGGGGTCAACAGGAAGAAAGGTAGGAAGGTCAAATGACCTCACACAGGAAGAAAGATCAGATGACCTTTCCAGCATACAAACTGTTAACACAATAACCACCACCAGAGGGTGCTATCTGCACACATAAAATGTTCATTGGTCCAGAACACACCTTTTTTGAATAATGGGGTAACATTAGCTACCCTCCAATCCATGGGTACTGTTCCAGATTCCATCGAATGCTGGAAGATGATCAGCAAAGCATCTACTATTTCTAGGGCCACTTCCTTAAGTACCCTAGGATGTAGATTATCAGGCTCTGGGGATTTATCGACCTTCAATCCCATCAATTTCCCCAACACCATTTCCCTACAAATAATGATTTCTTTCAGTTCCTCCCTTTCATCAGACCCTATGTTCCCCGACATCTCTGGGAGGTCATTTGTGTCCTCCTTTGTGAAGACAGAACCAAAATATGTATTTAATTGGTCAGCCATTTCTTTGTTCCCCATTATAAATTCCCCTGATTCTGACTGCAAGGGACCTACGCTTGACTTCACCAATCTTTTTCTCTTCACATATCTATAAAAGCTTTTACAGTCAGTTTTTATGTTCCCTGAAAGCTTACTCTTATATTCTATTTTCCCTTTCTTAATTAATCCCTTTGTCCTCCTTTGTTGAATCCTAAACTGCTCCCAATCCTCAGGTTTACTGCTTTTTCTGGCCAATTTATATGTCCTCTCCTTGGATCTTATGCTATCCCTAATTTCTCTTGTTAGCCACGGTTGAGTCACCTTTTTTGCTTTATTTTTATGCCAAACTGGGATGAACAAATTCTGTTGTTCATCCATGCGGTCTTTGAATGTTTGCCATTGCCTATCCACCGTCAACCCTTTCAGTGACATTCCCCAATCAATCCTACCCAACTCGCGCCTCAGACCATCGTAGTTTCCCTTATTTATGTTTAGGACCCTAGTCTCTGAGTCAACTACTTCATTCTCCATCTTAATGAAGAATTCGATCATATTATGATCGCTCCGACCCAAGGGGCCTCGTACAACAAGATTGCTAATTAATCCTTTCTCGTTACATAATACCCAGTCTAAGATGGCCTGATCTCTGGTTGGTTTCTCGACATATTGGTCCAGGAAACCATCCCTTAAACACTCCAGGAATTCCTCCTCCACAGTATTGTTACTAATTTGGTTAGCCCAATCTATATGTAGATTAAAGTCACCCATGATGACTGCTGTGTCCTTATTGCATGCTTCTCTAATTTCCCTTTTAATGCCATCCCCAACCTCCGCATTACTGTTTGGAGGTCTATATACCACGCCCACTAACGTTTTCTGCCCCTTAGTATTTCTCAGTTCTACCCATACAGATTCCACATCATCAGAGCTAATATCCTTCCTTACAATTGTGTTAATCCCTTCTTTAACCAGCAATGCTAACCCACCTCCCTTTCCTTTTTGCCTATCTTTCCTGAATATTGAATACCCCTGTGAGGAGACATCCTTTATCCTGGCACCAGGCAGGAAACACAACCTTCAAAACTCCCAGCCATGGCTGCAGAGAACACTATCTATCACTCTGACTATACTGTCCCCTATCACTACCACATTCATTTGCACTCCCCCCAATTGAATGGCCTCCTACACCATGGTGCCATGGTCAGTTTGCTCATCCACCCTGCAGTCCTTGTTCTCATTCCCACAGGTAGTATCTCATACCTGTTGGTCAAAGTCAAGGGCCGAGGCTCCATCACTGCATCCTGGGTCCTCATACCTTCCTGACTCGCAGTCACACCCTCCTGTCCCTGACCATTGCCGAACTCTAAAGTACTACTTAACCTAAGGGGTGTGACTGCCTCCTGGAACAAAGTGACCAGGTAACACTCCCCCTCCCTGATGCCCCGCAATATCTGCACCTCAGACTCCAGCTCAACAACTCTGAGCCGAAGTTCCTCGAGCTGCAGACACTTACCGCAGATGTGGTTGCTCGGGATCTCGCTGGTCTCCACAAACTCCGTTATGCTGCACACCACCTGCTCTGCCATGTCTATCTAACCTTCTTTATTTATTTGAGTAGTGAATTAATTATTATTTTTATTTTTTCAATCAATTATTTTAGTTTTATTAATTAATTGGTTTATCTAGTTTAAGTTACTAATTGAGTAAAGTAAAGTAATAGCAAGTTACAGTTTCCTAGCTCTGAGTTGAACCCACTTCCCTAGCTTAGAGTCTAAAAAAAAAACTAATACTCACCAATCAATCACCTACCTGCTGCCTTGTGAGGTCACTCCTTGATTTTTTGCTGTTTTGAAGGTTCCTCGCGCTGCCTCTCTCTTCATAGCGTTGCCGCTGACGCTGCTCTCACCATTTTATCCCAGGTCTGCTCCTCTCGCCACTGCTCTCGCCATTTTATCCCAGGTCTGCTCCTCTCACCGCTGCTCTCGCCATTTTATCCCAGGTCTGCTCCTCTCGCCGCTGCTCTCGCTGTTCGCGCTGCCTCTCTCTTCATAGCGCCACCAGCGCCGCCGTTGCTCTTGCTGTTTTATCCCATTCCGCTCCTCTCGCCACTGCTGAATATACACTTTGCATCATAGACATTGTCCAAGCTAAGAGTCTTACTTCTGAGATCTGAGACAATTTATTGTTTCGCAGCAGATTCTATATGTTAAATGAGAAACATTGCCTTTTCTATCTATTGTTGCTCCTACTAATTTTATTTTTTGATAAATGTGATTCATGGTTGAAAATTGAGACATGCAGTCTGCTCTGGTGTTATTTGCCCATTGGTGGAAGAAGGTCAGAAATGACTTGCCAGTGTACATTTTGATGGTAAACACACTACCTCCCAGATAACATCATGCATAAGGTCATGTTTCAGTTTACAGAAAGCACCGGGGGGTTGGTGGGGGTGGGTTGGGGGGGGGGGGCGGTGGGTGGGTGGCAGTGGTAAAAAATAAAAATATTTGACGAACAGCAGAAATCGCTCCCTCTGTGCATAGTATTCTTCTTTTGGTCAAATAGAGCAGGGGTTCTCAACCTTTTGGCTACTGAGGCACCCCACCCATGTTATAAAATTTCCACGGACTGCCTGTAACACAATGCAAGTAATTTTTCTGTATAAAATTAGTAATACAATTAAACATATATATTTATTATTATTTTTGGTTTACTTATTTAATTAACATGAGGTTGGTAGAGTTCTGCTTAAGTTAGTGAACTGCTACTGAGGTTTGTAAAGTGTCACTGAGGTTAGAAAACTGCCACTGAGGTCGGTAAAGTGTCACTGAGGTTGGTAAAGTGTCACTGGAGCTGATAGAGTGCTGATGGGACCGATGGTGTTGAGGTCCGTACTAGCTCTCACTTCTCTTGTGCATTACTAACGAGCAGAGTGGAGCGCGCCCACTGAGGCTGCACGGTGTCTCCTTGACAACATGGTAGACCAATGACCATGAGCCTCTGGGGCCAAGCGGCGGTGTCTGGTTCCTCACGTCCTGTGTGGGGCCGGGGCTGGGGACTAAATTGATACTGTGTTGGTGTTGATCGGTGACTCGGGAGTGGAAGGTAAAACTCGGTGCCTTGGATACAGTAACCTTCAGGGATCGGCATTAAATCGACTTCAAATTGTCTGCGCAGTGGAGACAGGGAGCCACTGGCGGACCACTTGAAACCTTACGGCGGACCCCCAGTTGAGAACTGCTGAAATAGTGCACCTTTACTCAACTCTTTGCATATCTTAATAATTCTCAGATGTACAGATATACCTATTTCTTGTGTTGAGTGAATCGGTGATCATGTATTTTCTGGAATGTTAATCTCCCAAAGCAGTAAATTCTGGCTTGTTGTAAAAATGAATGCCTGTATTTTCTGTCAAAATGATGATGAAGCTAATAATGCTCCCCCTTATTTATGCGCAAATGGTACAGCAAATTCAGGTGAGGGGCAGATGTGCATTTAAACTGAAATGTCCAATAGTTGCTGTCCGGGATGCGTTGTTCCACCATGAGCTTTGCGAAAATGGCATCTCGCCATCTGCCTCACCATTAAAATGCATTGAATCCATGAAGTTGCTGTACTTGTGCAGTAGATGCAAACTAAACTCGTCACAAATAGTTAAGTGTTGTCCATTCCAGTCTAAGTATCCTTTTAACAATGTGACAAGTGTTAATTACTGCACAACCTCTCTGGCACTGAAAATTAACTATTGCAAGCATGAAGTCTCATTCCTTCAGGTTTTAATTGTTGTTGAAGATTTTAAAAATGAAACATTTAAATTTTTTTTACTTATCTTTTCTGTCTTTTTTTCTCTCTCTTATCCAATATTTATTTCCCTCGCTTTATTTCTCTTTCTATACCTGATTTGGCATTGAATTCACCCACTCTAAGTTACACTTCCTTCTCAGTTCCTGCACTGTTAATGTCACAATCCTTCAATTTGATTTGTTAAGGAGATACACAATTGCTTGCCCTGTTCACTCAGGTCCCAGATGCCCTGTTTCCCTCACTGCGACGTCACATATTCAGCAACTTGCCATGCAGAAAATTTTAAATCCTAAACATGCAAGGATGAGTCTAAAGATGCCCTGCTACAGCAAAATTTGGCCAATATATTTGGCGAATCAGTGCACATGCTGACTATTTATTGGGATTGTAAACATATAAATGTTCAGATATGCATAAAAATATTTAGCTGGTGAAATGGTTGGGACAACTAGTAAATCTGGATAATGGGGTGATAACCTCGAAGTGGCTATTGGTGTAAACCTTTAAAAGTGTACGATATTGTCTAGCAACCTAAGGAGTCTGTTATAGTGTGCAATTCAATTTTAGCAATTTTATGATAAAATGTTATTTTAATAACATAGGCCAGAAGTTTCTTGGGCCTGTGCGGGCGCAATTGGAGGCGTGTCGTGTGGGAAAATTTGAAATGAGTTGGAGCGGGTCGGGAACCCTCCGTCACCCCATCCTCACCCGCCTTTCCCTCGGGCATGTTTGCCGGTGCGGCAGCGACCCGACCGTCAGAGGCGGGCAACCTAATTCAAATCATTAACACCCTGTTGTCAGACCCTAAAGCGCTTTTTCAGCCTACCTTTCAAATTTCCCTGGCTGGCCACGGGATTCACACAGCTCAGGAACCACGTCTGTCAGCCTGAGACAGGAGTTGAGTGGTCATTGCTCCAGTATGAAATGTACTATAAAACCTCCACCTCACAGCTCATCATTTTCCTCAGGCAGAAGCTGTTGCTGACTGTATTCCCAGCCCAGATTTAGCTGTCTACAGGCTGCAAGTGTTTGCAGCAAAGTCGCCATCCAGTCTCACTTCATTGGTACAACCTATCACTCCATTGACAGATTGCTTCTCTCATCTCTACTTGACCTGCCATCTATTCCATCAGCATGGGTGCCAGTTATACTGTCTCACCTTCGTCCTCAGAATCGGACCACGATGAGCCCCAACTCCAGCAGCATCAGGCACACCAGCAGCAACAACAACAACACCACCAACCTTCTCCTCAACCACCTGATGCTGCACAGGACAAAGGGCATCAGCGCAGGGCTGCACCACGCCGGAGGTGGTACCCCCAACACAGGGTATACAGGCAGAGGATGAGCTTCCTCAACATGACGGAGCAGCAGTGCCAAAGGAGGCTCAGGCTATCGCGCCAGGTCATCGCAGATATTTGCACAATGTTTGAGCAAGACCTGCAGCCCAGAGGAGTGGGTGGACACGCCTTACCAGTGGCTGTCAAAGTCATCAGCGTCTTCAACTTCTTCACCTCAGGCTCCTTCCAGGGATCTGCAGTAGATATTTGTGGCATCTCGCAGTCGGCCGCCCACAGATGCATCACACAGGTCACCGATGCTCTGTTTGTCAAGTCAGCCAATTATATCAACTTTGCCACTGATGAAGCCAGTGTTACTGAGCAGGGGCTGGCCTTTGCCGCTCTGGCTGGCTTCCCACGGGAGCAGGGCATCATCGACTGCACGCATTTGACCATCAAGGCAGCCCATCATAAACCAAGAGTCTTTGTCAACTGCAAGGGCTTCCACTCCCTCAGTGTGCGGCTGGTCATCATGGAAGATCATCGTGCATGTGTGCCAAATTCCTTGGTAACTGCCATGACTCTTTCATCCTGTGCCAGTCCATCCTCCCTCAGCTCTTCCCTCTTCCAAATACACTTTCCAGCTGACTACTTGGAGACAAGAGCTATCCACTGAAGACGTGGCTCATGACAGCCTTGAGGAGGCCAAGTACTGAGGCCGAGGAGAGATATAATGATAGCCACATTTCCACCAGATGTGTCATAGATCAGAAAATAGGCATGCTCAAAATGCACTTCAGATCTGGAGGAGGCCTTCAGTGTGCACCAGCCAGGGTCTCCAGAATTGTCGTGGTCTGCTGCGCCCTGCACAACATGCATGAGGAGCAAGGCACTGAGCGCACAGCCTCTTTAGAGGAGGAGGAGCAAGAGGTGGAGGAGGAGGAGCAAGAGGTGGAAGACGAGGAGGAGCTGGAGGAACCTGCAGTCCAAATCCCGCCAGCACCTGAGCACATTGCTGCCTGGAAGGACAGGGATGGGCTCATCATGTCCAGATTTACTTCCCTTTACGCAGTGCACCCACATGGCTGCCACATGCTGCGCCAGGTTGGCACCACCCCACAGCAACACAATAAAGCATCCCTACAATAGTAAAGCCATTCCTTTCACACTGATCACCATTGCTGAAAGTACCGTTATGTCTCACCATTCACTTCAACTCACTAAGCCACTTCCAAAGGTTCACACAAATGTGTCCAATACCAGAAAGTGGTGAAAATAAAGATTTTTATGGTTGACATTAACATTGAATAAAACACCCACGTGGCTACCCTTGTGAATCTACTTGTGTGCCATTTTTCTCTTACATGTGCTTCAATGAGCTGATACCCTTGTGGCTTCAGCAGAGGTAGAGGCAGCCTTCTCACTTCCCTGCTGCGACTGTTTAGACACCCTTCGTGGACGTCCTCTGGGATTTGGAACCTGTAATGGCCCCGCCAAAGTCTGCTCCTCCTGCGACTGTGCAGGGGCAGACTTGGCCATTGCTGTCCGAGGAGCCATCTGGGGCTCTGACTGAGGGGGTGGCAACGGGGGAGAAGTGTGAGCGCTTTGAGAGAAGCCCACACTTCCCCTCTCGCCGTCATCCCTCTTATGGGCCACCTGCAATTCCCTGCTAGCAAGGAGATGAAGAGCACCTTGCTGCTTATCAGTGGGGCCATGAGGACCCATTTCTATGCTGACATCCCTTCTAGACAGAAGGTCTAGGAGCTTTCGCCATCTATGCTCCATAGATAGTCATCTTTTTTTTATATTCTTTCATGGGATGTGGGCGTCGCTGGCAAGGCCAGCAGTTATTGCCCATCCCTAATTGCCCTTGAAAAGGTGGTGGTGAGCCGCCTTCTTGAACCGCTGCAGTCAGTATAGTGAAGGTACTCCCACAGTGCTGTTAGGGAGGGAGTTCCAGGATTTTGACCCAGTGACGATGAAGGAACAGCGATATAATTCCAAGTCAGGATGATGTGTGACTTGGAGGGGACCTTGGAGGTGGTGGTTTCCTCATGTGCCTGCTGCCCTTATCCGTCTGGGTGGAAGAGGTCGCGGGTTTGGGAGGTGCTGCCAAAGAAGCCTTGGTGAGTTGCTGCAGTGCATTTTGTATATGGTACACACTACAGCCACGGTAGGTCGGTGGTGGAGGGAGTGAATGTTTAAGGTGGTGAATGGGGTGCCAACAAGTGGGCTGCTTTGTCCTGGATGGTGTCGAAGTTCTTGAGTGTTGTTGGAGCTGCACTCATCCAGGCAAGTGGAGATTATTCCATCACACTCCTTACTTGTGTTGTGTCTCAAGAGTTTATAACCTTGCTTGTATAACAATTAAAAGAGTACGCAGGAGACAGAGTTCAGTTAACAGCCATCTTTACTTCCAGAAGAATCTCTCTACTTAATGCACTCTATTTCCCATAGTGCATTGCACATCACAACTACGGTAAGCTATGTGGGACAATTCAAATACAACATTCAAAATACACAACATCTCCTCCCCTCTTACATTGGATGTCCCAATAGAACCACAAAATTTTAAAAACACAATAACCTGTTATACCCATGGGGATTATTCTGCCCCAGATAAAGGGTAAGTCTCTGAACTATAAGTTCAAACGTATAGGGGCCCACCGCTCTCTGGTAGGATACCGGCGGTCAACCTGGCTCTCCAGTTCATTGTCTCTCACAGGTGACGTTACCACAGGTGTAGGCGGCTGGGGTGCCTGTATACAGGTCTCCCTTGCTGATGAGATAGGGGCTGAAGCGGCTGCTTCCTCAGAAGGTGAGCCTCTCGGTGTAGAAGGCGGATGACCCACAGCGTCACCCAATGGCAGATAAACTGCTGTTGGTGGTTCAGTGGGTGTTGCTGCACTTCGTAGAAGCTGATCGGTGTGTCTCTTCCAGACAATGTCCTCAGGTGTCTGTACAGTGTAGGATACTGGACCAGTCTGTGCAATGACAGTAGCAGGAACCCACTTAGGTCCACCACTGTAGTTCCATGCCAACACATGTTCACCTGGACTGAAGACTCTGTCTTTGGAGCGTTGTTCACGTCACTTGATCTGCTTGTCCTGCTGATACTGTACCACGTCTTTCACCTTTGGCGGTTTCAGCAGGTCGAAGTTGGTTTGTAGCTCTCTTTTGAGCAGTAGAGTGGCAGGTGATGCTTTTGTGGTCGCATGTGGTATGTTCCTGTAACTCAACAGGAAACTATTCAGGCGCTAATGAAGCGTTCCCTGGCCTTGCGATGCCTTTAGAGAGTGTTTCATGGCCTGAACAAACCTCTCAGCTAGACCATTGGTCACAGGGTGGTATGGTGCAGCCCTGATATGTTGTACGCCATTCACCTGCAGGAATGTAGCCATTTCTTATGACACCCACTGTGGACCGTTGTCTGAGACAAGTTGCATCGGAGATCCAAATCGACTGAACACCTCACCTAACTTCTCGATGGTCTTCTCAGCGGTGGTGGACCTCATTATAAAAACCTCTGGCCACTTACTGTGCGCATCAACAGCCACCAGGAACATTCTCTCCTCGAATGGACCTGCAAAATCTACATGAATGCGGTGCCATGCTTCCTCCGGAAAGTCCCAGGGGTGAAGAGGTGCAAGCTGTGGCACATTACGAACTCTGACATGAGGAACAGGTTTTAGCTTTGTCCTCAATCTGTCCATCCATACCTGGCCACCAGGAGTAGCTCCTCGCTATTTCTTTCATACGAACCATTCCGCAGTGTCTGGAGTGTAGTTGCTGTAACACTGGTTTCTGTAGCGATGGTGGAACAACCACTCTCCTCCCCGACAGCAAACATCCAGACTGCACCGACATTTCGTTTCTCCTTAAGAGATATAGTTTCAGGTTTGGGTCATCGCTGTCAAACTTGCCCCTGACGATAATGTCCAGCACTGCAGTCAACACTGGGTCGTTTCTGGTATTTCGTCGGACCTGTGTCGAAGTAACAGGCGCGTTCTCCACCTGCCTAAAATAGCAGATGTCCATGCTACTCGTCATAGGCTTGGTGACAGGCAGCGGCAACCTGGAAAGACCGTCGGCGTTGCCGTGCAGGTCAGACTTGCGGTATCTAATGTCAAAGGTGTGTGCAGACAACAGCAGCGCCCACCTTTGCATTCTGCTCGCAGCAAGTGACGGAATCCCTGTATGTGGCCCGAAGATGGATGTGAGAGGGCGGTGATCTGTTAGTAGGGTGAACTGTCTCCCGTACAAATATTGGTGAAACTTGCGAACACCAAAAACGATGCTCAGTGCTTCTCGTTCTATTTGGGCGTAGTTAGTTTCAGCTCTGTTCAAAGTCCTAGATGCGAATGCTATCGGCTTCTCTTCTCCGTTTGGCATGATATGAGAAACGACCACTCCCACACCATATGACGATGCATCACAAGCTAACTGTATTGGTAATGAAGGGTCAAAATGCGTCAATGCCTCTGACTTTAGGAGCGTGTCCTTTGCTGTCATGAACACCTCCCGGCACTTGTTAGTCCATTCCCACTTCTTGTCTTTACATAGCAACCAATGCAGCGGCTTCAGCATCGAGGCTAGGTTCGGTATGAACCGTCCATAGTAGTTCAGTAACCCTAGAAAAGAACGCAGCTGGCTGATATTTTCAGGTGCTGGGGCATCCACGATTGCCTTGGTCTTGGACGGTGCCTTGTGAAGGCCTGTGGCATCGATCACATGACCGAGGTACTCAACTGATGCCTGAAAAAAAAATCGCATTTATCCCTGCGAACTCTGAGTCCATAATCCCTCAGTCTCTGTAGCGTTGCGTCCAAGTTACGCAGATGGTCTTGGTCATCACACCCAGTAACTAAGATATCATCTAAGTAGCACTGGACTCCAGGCAATCCACTAAGGATCTGGTCCATAGCACGTTGGAAAAGCGCTGGAGCTGATGTAATTCCGAAAGGAAGTCGACGATACCTAAATAGGCCCTTGTGCGTCACAATAGTCAGCATTTCTTGTGACTGTTCATCCACATGCACTTGTAGGTAGACTTGACAGAGGTCGATTGTGCTAAACTTCTGGCCCCCAGCAAGTCCCGCAAGCAAATCATCAATATGGGGAAGCGGATATTGGTCCACTGACAATACAGGGTTAACAGTTACTTTAAAATCTTCACATATCCTGACTCCACTCCCTTTCTTGAGCACTGGTACGATGGGTGTTGCCCATTCACTCACGCTGACTGGTTCTAGTACTCCGCTTTCAACTAGGGCTTCTAAGTCAGCCTCGACTTTTGGTCTGATGGCATAAGGTACGGGTCGTGCCTTCATGAACTTGGGTTTGCTATCCTGCTTAATACGAAGCTTCACAGTAATATCTTTCATGCTACCCAGTTCTCCATTAAAGACTTCTGCATGTTTCTTTAAGATGGCGGGTAAGCCTGGATCATTGTGTGACATCATGTAGACTGATGACCAGCCTAATTTTATTCTCTCCATCCACGAATGTTCCAGTAGGGAGGGGTAGTCTCCTTTAACTACGTAGAGTGGTAACTTCCTAGTTTGTCCATTCAACTGAACTGTGACCTCAGTGATACCTCTCATGGTTACTCTTTCACCGGTATATGTCTTTAACATTGGGTTAGCTGGCTGAAGTGGAAGGTGCTTTAATGTCTTTTTGTAGACTGTCTCTGACATAAGAGATACTGCTGCCCCGGTATCAATCTGCATTCGCACAGGCTGCCCCTCTAGCAAGGGCGAGACCCAGTAGCCATGCGAATCTGCAGCTACAGTCAGCACGTTCAGCGATAGTTCCTCCTCTGAAGTGTCACTTGCCTCTGTTTTGTCCTGTTCTACAGAGCGGACATGCTTCTTTGTCTTTTGTCTGAATGTTTTTTTTCTTCCTTCCGTCTTTGACGTTTTCTGTGTCATTTTTATTTCTGCATGCGCGCTGAATATGTCCCTTTTTACCACAGCTGTGGCAATCCATGTCCACACACTAGCATGCAGACGCAAGATGCCCCGTTTTGCCACAACAGAAACATGGCCCTTGACTCTCTGTTCTTACTTTGTGCACTTTTTTTGTTGCACCCAACTGTTGAGCTTCTTTAGCTGCCAATTCCATGGAAATACTGATTTCAATGGCCTCTGTAGTGTCAGATTACTCTCCGTTAATAGTCTCTTCTGTATGGCTTCAGTTCTCATACCAGACACTAGCCTGTCTCTTATAGTATCATTTAGCACGTCATTAAACTCACAGTGCTCTGATAGTCTTTTTAGTGCAGCTACAAACATGGTCACTGTTTCTCCTTCTTCCTGGTTATGCCTGTGGAACCTAAACCTCTCAGCTATGGTGTGGAGATGCCGGAGTTGGACTGGGGTGGACAAATGTAAGAAATCACACAACACCAGGTTATAGTCCAACAGCTTTATTTGAAATCACAAGCTTTCGGAGCGCTGCTCCTTCTTCAGGTGAAGTGGAGAAATGCATAAAGACACAGCTTATATAGTCAGAGAATCATGTCAGATGTTTACAGGTAACCTTTCCAACTGCCATTTATCGCACCTCGGCAGAGAGATAATCACAGCAGTCAAAGGTGTGAATGGTGTCCAAACAGGTCAGTCAGGGAAACATTACATCAAAGAACAATGGGTCAAATATTGCAGATGCTGGGGTCTGTATGAAAAACAAAAAAAGACAAAAAACTTTTTTTTGGCTGGAAATCACAGCAGGTCCAGCCGCATCTGTGTAGAGAGAACAAGCCAATGTCGACTCGAGTCTGGATGACCCTGCATCAGGTGGGGTTACATGTAGCGTGACATGAACCCAAGATCTCGGTTAAGGCCGTCCTCATGGGTGCGGAACTTGGCTATCAGTTTCTGCTCGATGATTTTGCGTTGTCGTGTGTCTCGAAGGCCACCTTGGAGAATGCTTACCCGAAGATCGGAGGCTGAATGTCCTTGACTGCTGAAGTGTTCCCCGACTGGGAGGGAACACTCCTGCCTGGTGATTGTTGCGCGGTGTCCGTTCATCCGTTGTCGCAGTGTCTGCATGGTCTCGCCGATGTACCATGCTCCGGGGCATCCTTTCCTGCAACGTATGAGGTAGACAACGTTGGCCGAGTCACATGAGTATGTACCATGTACCTGGTGGGTGGTGTCCTCACGTGTGATGATGGTATCTGTGTTGATGATCTGGCATGTCTTGCAGAGGTTGCTGTGGCAGGGTTGTGTGGTGTCGTGGCCGCTGTTCTCCTGGAAGCTGGGTAATTTGCTGCGAACGATGGTCTGTTTGAGGTTAGGCGGCTGTTTGAAAGCGAGTAGTGGAGGCGTGGGGATGGCCTTAGCGAGGTGTTCGTCGTCATCGACGACATGTTGAAGGCTGCGAAGAACATGGCGTAGTTTCTCCGCTCCGGGGAAGTACTGGACGACGAAGGGTACTCTGTTGGTTGTGTCCCGTGTTTGTCTTCTGAGGAGGTCTATGCGATTTTTCGCTGTGGCTCGTCGGAACTGTCGATCGACGAGTCGAGCGTCATATCCCGTTCTTACAAGGGCGTCTTTCAGTGTCTGTAGGTGTCCATCGCGTTCCTCCTCGTCTGACCAGATCCTGTGTATTCGCAGGGCTTGTCCATAGGGGATGGCTTCTTTAATGTGGTTAGGGTGGAAGCTGGAGAAGTGAAGCATCGTGAGGTTGTCCGTGGGCTTGCGGTAGAGTGAAGTGCTGAGGTGTCCGTCTTTGATGGAGATTCGTGTGTCCAGGAATGAGACTGATTCTGAGGAGTAGTCCATGGTGAGTTTGATGGTGGGATGGAACTTGTTGATGTTATCGTGTAGTCTTTTCAGTGATTCTTCGCCATGGGTCCATAGGAAGAAAATGTCGTCGATGTATCTGGTGTATAGCGTTGGTTGGAGATCCTGTGCAGCGAAGAAGTCTTGCTCGAACTTGTGCATGAAGATGTTTGCGTATTGGGGTGCGAATTTGGTCCCCATGGCTGTTCCGTGTGTTTGGGTAAAGAACTGGTTGTCGAAGGTGAAGACATTGTGGTCAAGGATGAAGCGGATGAGTTGTAGGATGGCATCTGGAGATTGGCTGTTGTTGGTGTTGAGTACTGAGGCTGTCGCAGCGATGCCGTCATCGTGGGGGATACTGGTGTAGAGTGCCGAGACGTCCATCGTGGCGAGGAGTGTTCCTGGTTCAACTGGTCCGTGGGTGCTGAGCTTCTGTAAGAAGTCTGTAGTGTCGCGACAGAAGCTGGGGGTTCCCTGTACGATGGGTTTCAGAATGCCCTCGACATATCCAGAGAGGTTCTCACACAGGGTTCCGTTGCCTGATGCGATAGGACGTCCAGGTGTGTTGGCTTTGTGTATCTTTGGGAGGCAGTAGAAGTCACCCACGTGGGGATTACGTGGGATGAGAGCATGTAGGATGCTTTGAAGGTCTGGATCGAAGGTTTTGATCAGTCTGTTGAGTTGGCGGGTGTGTTCTTTGGTCGGATCTGCGGGTAACTGTCTGTAGTGTTCCTGGTTGTCCAGTTGTCGGTATACTTCTTTGCAATAGTCCGTTCTGTTCTGTATGACGATGGCACCTCCTTTGTCTACTGGTTTGATGACGATGTTGCGGTTGGTCTTGAGAGCGTGGATGGCGTTGCGTTGTGCTCGGGTGACATTCTGGACTGTCTTGTGAGTGCGGCTGATGAATCTGGCATTGATGCATCTCCTGACAGCTTGAGCATACATGTCAAGCTTAGGGCAGCGACCCTCCAGACGGGTCCAATTTGACTCTTTCTTCTTCGGTCGCTGCACTGCGGATCCCTCTGTCTGCTGTTCCGGATCATTGATTGTCTCATTGGGTTCGCTGCTGACATCTTGGGATTTGTGGAAGAATTCCCGGAGCCTCATTCTCCTGATGAATTCCTCTGTGTCTGCCGCGAGACCGATGGGGTCCATTTTGGTGGTGGGGCAGAAATTGAGACCTCGGCTGAGAACTTCAATTTCGTCTGGTTGAAGGGTGTGGTCGGACAGGTTGACGATGGATTTCCCTGTGGTTTCAACCGTGGTACCGGGGGAGGCTTGGTTGCTGCTGCTGGTGATGCCAAGTTTCTCAAGCTTCCTGTTCTTGGTGTGCATGTAGGTAGCGTAGTTCCGTTGCCTTGTTTGTTTGGCGGTGTCTCGTAGCTGGTCTGCTGCGTCCTGAGCACAGGCTGAGAACATGGACTCCATCTCGGATTCGAGGTTGCGGCATCTGCTGTGGAGCTGGTGTACGAGATGGTTGAGGAGTGTGCGAGAGGTACGACGGCAGAGTCTCTCAGCGTAGTCTGTGTTGTAGGTCGACTTGAGTGGGTTAGTGATCTGTAGTCCTTTCGGGATCTTGTCTGCTTTCTTGCATCTCTGTAGAAACTTGATGTCTGTGTCGATATGCGCGATCTTCTTGGAGATCCTCTCCACTTTGAGCCGGCAGTTTGTGGTGTCGTACAGGGAACCCCCAGCTTCTGTCGCGACACTACAGACTTCTTACAGAAGCTCAGCACCCACGGACCAGTTGAACCAGGAACACTCCTCGCCACGATGGACGTCTCGGCACTCTACACCAGTATCCCCCACGATGACGGCATCGCTGCGACAGCCTCAGTACTCAACACCAACAACAGCCAATCTCCAGATGCCATCCTACAACTCATCCGCTTCATCCTTGACCACAATGTCTTCACCTTCGACAACCAGTTCTTTACCCAAACACACGGAACAGCCATGGGGACCAAATTCGCACCCCAATACGCAAACATCTTCATGCACAAGTTCGAGCAAGACTTCTTCGCTGCACAGGATCTCCAACCAACGCTATACACCAGATACATCGACGACATTTTCTTCCTATGGACCCACGGCGAAGAATCACTGAAAAGACTACACGATAACATCAACAAGTTCCATCCCACCATCAAACTCACCATGGACTACTCCTCAGAATCAGTCTCATTCCTGGACACACGAATCTCCATCAAAGACGGACCCCTCAGCACTTCACTCTACCGCAAGCCCACGGACAACCTCACGATGCTTCACTTCTCCAGCTTCCACCCTAACCACATTAAAGAAGCCATCCCCTATGGACAAGCCCTGCGAATACACAGGATCTGGTCAGACGAGGAGGAACGCGATGGACACCTACAGACACTGAAAGACGCCCTTGTAAGAACGGGATATGACGCTCGACTCGTCGATCGACAGTTCCGACGGGCCACAGCGAAAAATCGCATAGACCTCCTCAGAAGACAAACACGGGACACAACCAACAGAGTACCCTTCGTCGTCCAGTACTTCCCCGGAGCGGAGAAACTACGCCATGTTCTTCGCAGCCTTCAACATGTCATCGATGACGACGAACACCTCGCTAAGGCCATCCCCACGCCTCCACTACTCGCTTTCAAACAGCCGCCTAACCTCAAACAGACCATCGTTCGCAGCAAATTACCCAGCTTCCAGGAGAACAGCGACCACGACACCACACAACCCTGCCACAGCAACCTCTGCAAGACATGCCAGATCATCAACACAGATACCATCATCACACGTGAGGACACCACCCACCAGGTACATGGTACATACTCATGTGACTCGGCCAATGTTGTCTACCTCATACGTTGCAGGAAAGGATGCCCCGGAGCATGGTACATTGGCGAGACCATGCAGACACTGCGACAACGGATGAACGGACACCGCGCAACAATCACCAGGCAGGAGTGTTCCCTCCCAGTCGGGGAACACTTCAGCAGTCAAGGACATTCAGCCTCCGATCTTCGGGTAAGCATTCTCCAAGGTGGCCTTCGAGACACACGACAACGCAAAATCATCGAGCAGAAACTGATAGCCAAGTTCCGCACCCATGAGGACGGCCTTAACCGAGATCTTGGGTTCATGTCACGCTACATGTAACCCCACCTGATGCAGGGTCATCCAGACTCGAGTCGACATTGGCTTGTTCTCTCTACACAGATGCGGCTGGACCTGCTGTGATTTCCAGCCAAAAAAAAGTTTTTTGTCTTTTTTTGTTTTTCATACAGACCCCAGCATCTGCAATATTTGACCCATTGTTCTTTGATGTAATGTTTCCCTGACTGACCTGTTTGGACACCATTCACACCTTTGACTGCTGTGATTATCTCTCTGCCGAGGTGCGATAAATGGCAGTTGGAAAGGTTACCTGTAAACATCTGACATGATTCTCTGACTATATAAGCTGTGTCTTTATGCATTTCTCCACTTCACCTGAAGAAGGAGCAGCGCTCCGAAAGCTTGTGATTTCAAATAAAGCTGTTGGACTATAACCTGGTGTTGTGTGATTTCTTACATCTCTCAGCTATGACTAGGGGTTTAGGTGAAAAATGCCCTTTTAGTATCGCCACAATTTCGCTATATTGTTTAGTCCCTGGTTTATCTGGATGCACTAAAGTACGCAAAAGATTGAAAGTCTTTGGTCCCATCACACTTAACAATGTAGGTACTACCTTGTTCCCTCCAATGTCATTTGCTTGTGTGAAGTATTCAAATCGTTCTGTGTATGAGCTCCATTGTTCGACATTCTCATCAAACGGCCCAATGTTACCGATAATTCCAGCCATTTTCGTCTCTCAGGCTCCTAATTATCATTCACTAAGGATCCTTCCAATGTTGAACTCAACTAAAATCACTATCAGGTATTTAGTGCTTCAATTCACAGATCGTTTCACAGTTGAATAAATGTCCTTCCCAATTTACTCACTGCTTTTCCTCCCCTTCCTCAAGTCATTAGTCCATGGCAAAAATAACAGTTTTAAACACATAAAACCTGACTATCTTCCGCACAGCAGAGCCACGTAAGTTCAGACGTCCTCGTTGCCACTTTTGTTATGTCTCGAGTTTATAACCTTGCTTGTCTAACAATTAAAAGAGTACGCAGGAGACAGAGTTCAGTTACCAGCCAAATACAACATTCAAAATACACAACAACTTGTGCCTTGTAGATGGTGGAAAGGCTTTGGGGAGTCAGGAGGTGAGACACTCACCGCAGAATACCTAGCCTCTGACCTGCTCTTGTTGCTATTGTATTTATGTGGCTGGTCCAGTTAAGTTTCTGGTCAATGCCAGGATGTTGATGGTGGGGAATTTGGCGATGGTAATGCCGTTAATGTCAAGGGGCAGTGGTTAGACCCTTGCTTGTTGGAGATGGTCATTGACTGGCACTTGTGTGGCACGAATGTTACCTGCCACTTATCAGCCCAAGCCTGAATGTCATCCAGGTCTTGTTGCATGTGGTCATGGACAGCTTCATTATCTGAGGAGTTGTGAATGGCACTGAACACGGTGCAGTCATCAGCGAACATTCCCATTTCTGACCTTATGTTGGAGGGAAGGTCATTGTTGAAGCAGCTGAAGATGGTTGGGCTAGGACACTCCTCTGAGGAACTCCTGCAGCGATGTCCTGGGGTTGTGATGATTGACCTCCAACCACCACAACCATCTGCCTTTGTGCTAGGTATGACTCCAGCCAGTGCAGATCTATTCTCCATTGATAGCCATCTATTCTTCATAAAGACCATGTGCTCCTCTGAGTGGCGCAATAGCTGCTCCATGCAGGTGGCCATCCTATCCATGGAAGAGCCTACAGTCGCCATCGCTTGCGACACGGTGGTGCTCATGTTGGAGATGGACTCCCCCATTCTCTGAACATTTGCAGACATCACAGTCGCAAAACCTGTCAGAGCCCTCTGCACTTCTTCCTGTACCTCCAGGATCGCCCTCTTCCTGGAGGGCCCCCAAGGCTCAACCTCTGCATGCAGCTGAGCAGAGCTGGGAGCGTCCTGTGCCCTCTGACGAGAAGTCTCCACTGCTGTCCCTATCTCCACCATCTGCTCTTGCTCACTTGTGACTGATCCGGTGACAACACCTATCTCGCGTGGGACCCACTGAGGTGTGCGCCTCTGCGCTGGTGCTGGGTGCACTCATGTCTGGTGACACTGCGCCCTCAGAGGCTGGAGGCTTCACTGAGGAGTCGTCTTCCTCTTCCTCCTGGATGGTTGGGAGGGGGGAGGGCTCTTGATGGACCTGTGGGAGAGTAAAGAGATGAGTTAGATATGCCATATGAAGAATGGGTACAGATACCATCATGCACATGATGACCATTCAGTAGCTGATGACATTAGTCCCCATATGAGTGACTGATGTATGCCATGTAGCTGTATGACATGTAATTCTGTCACCAAGTTGCTGAGATGTCCCCGTCTCTCTGTCTCCCACCTCCAGCTGCTCGGCCACTCCCGATACTTCCAACGCAGTCTCCTCTGCTGTTGTGAGGGCGGCAAATGATGGAGGCCCACCTCCAATTCTGGCCCTCTCCCTCTTACTGTGGGCTCTATTTTCCTGCAAGGAGGGAAAGAGGAGAAGGTTGAGTGAGAGAGATGGAATGAGTGTAAGGAATGGATGGGTTACATCTTTAGAGGGAGACTATGATGGATTAGGGTGGCAATGCTGATGTGCCAAATAACTGCCTGAATCCATGAGGTTACAACTTAAAACGAAAGGCTTTTATTAAGTAAGAATCTTGGCATCAGGTTAACACAGGGCAACCATCATTCATCACCGACCCAGCCCTTATGAGTAAAACCCAGCTCTTATAAATAAGACTCACACCAATCAGGAGGATCCATAAAGGCGGAGCTAGGGAGGAACATTAGTGGTTACACCTGTAAAACATTTACAGACATTAACAAGTACAACAACAGACAATCCAGAACAGAGTTATTTCATCACATTCACCCCCTGCTATAGATTCAATCTGTCAGGAGGTATGATAGTCCTCTGGGAACGACGTAACTCTTGCCGAGGCTCCTCCCGGAGTATCAACTCCAGTTCATCCAAATTCCCAGAATCATCAGTGTTTTCCACACTGAGGGTTTGTGTCTCTGAAGGTCCAATACCACGATTAAAAACTCTACTCAGAGTCGAACTCTTTGAGCTCCAGCAGGTGCAAGATCTTTAATAGAGACCGTATCCTCTCGCCCATCCGGATATTGAATGTACGCATACTGGGGATTAGCATGAAGGAGTTGTACTTCCTCCACCAGTGGATCTGTCTTGTGGCCTCTCACATGTCTGCGCAACAGCACAGGGCCCGTGGTCGTCAACCATGTGGGTAACGATACTCCATTAGTAGCTTTTCTTGGAAAGCTAAACATCCTTTCATGATGGGTGGCATTCGTTGCTGTACACAAAAGAGACCTTATGGAATGCAGCACGTCTGGCAGGATACCCTGCCAGCGAGAGGTTGGCAAGCCTCGCGATTTCAGAGACAATACGATAGCCTGCCACACTGTCGCATTTTCTTTCTCGACCTGCCCATTACCACGAGGGCTATAGCTGATAGTTCTACTCGTTGCAATTCCTTTCGATAGCAAAAACTGTCGCAATTCTTCGCTCATAAAGGAAGAACCCCTATCACTATGTATATAGTTAGGCATGCCAAACAAAGAAAACAGTTGGCAGAGGCATTTAATTACAACAGCACTAGTCACATCCGGACAGGGGATAACAAAAGGGAACCGAGAGTACTCGTCTATAATATTAAGAAAATAGACATTACGGTCGCTCGATGGAAGGGGACCTTTAAAATCGAGACTCAAATGGTCGAGTTGCTTTAATAAGATGAGCTGGCTTGGATGGCTTATAGAAGCGAGGTTCGCATTCAGCACAAACACGACAGGTTCTGGTCATTGTCCGGACCTGCTCAATAGAGTAGGGTAGATTGTGGGACTTAATGAAGTGGTTCATTCTGGTAACCCCAGGGTGGCAGAGTGCATCGTGGAGACTTTGAAGCTTATCTATACCTAGACTAGCACATACTCCTCATGACAAAGCACCCGATGGCTCATTAAATACTCCAGGCCTGTACTGAATATCATAGTCATATGTTGACAGTTCTATTCGCCATCTTAAAATCTTATCATTTTTGATCTTGCCTCTCTGCTTAGTATTGAACATAAAGGCCACAGATCGCTGGTCAGTAATAAGCGTAAAACGTCGGCCAGCGAGATAATGTCTCCAATACCTGATTGCTTCGATAATCGCCGGCGCCTCCTTTTCCACTGAAGAATGTCGAACTTCTGGTCCTTGCAATGTACGAGAGAAGAAAGCTACTGGTCTACCAGCTTGGTTAAGAGTTGCTGCCAACGCAAAATCAGATGCATCACTTTCCACTTGAAAAGGGATCTTCTCATCCACGGCACATACCACTGCCTTCTCAATGTCCCGTTTGATATTAAGGAAAGCCTCCTGAGCTTCCGCCGATAGCGGAAAAGACGTCGACTTAATAAGAGGTTGGACTTTATCTGAGTAGCTAGCCATGCACTGGGCATAGTACGAAAAGAATCCCAGACACCTTCTTAAAGCTTTTACAGTGTGAGGTAAAGGTAATTCCTTAAGTGGGCGTAATCTTTCAGGATCTGGCCCGATTACCCCATTCTCCACAACGCAACCAAGAATACACAAACATGTAGTATTGAAGGTACACTTGTTTTCGTTGTAGGTCAGGTTTAACCTCTTTGCCATCTCTAGGAACTTCGTGAGACTTTGATCATGCTCCCATTGGTCACGCCCACAGATAGTAACATTGTCCAGGTACGGGAATGTTGCTTCCAATGCGTATTCATCCACCATACGATCCATCTCCCGTTGGAAGACGGATACCCCATTCGTCACTCCAAAGGGCACCCTAAGAAATTGATACAGGCGCCCATTAGCTTCAAAGGCCATATAAGGTCGGTCTTCTATTTTGATAGGGAGTTGATGGTAGGCAGACTTTAAATCAATGGTGGAGAACACGTGATACTGAGCTATCTGGTTCACCATCTCAGAAATACAAGGCAAAGGATAGGCATCCAATTGGGTATACAAGTTTATAGTCTGGCTATAATCGACCACAAGTCTTTTCTTTTCATTAGTTTTAACCACCACCACCTGGGCACGCCACGGGCTATTACTATGTTCGATGATTCCCTCCCATTGAAGCCTTTCCACTTCCTCTTTTATAAATATTTTATCTTCTGAACTATACCGTCAACTCTTAGTCGCTATAGGTCTACAATTAGGAGCAAGGTTCACGAACAAAGAAGGCGGACTTACTTTTAAAGTAGAAAGGCCGCAGACTGTGAGTGGAGGCTGAGACCCACCATACTTAAGGGTAACGCTCTCATGCTGACACTGGAAGTCCAAACCTAAAATTAAGTTCACACACGACTGAGGTAATATAAGAAGTTTAAAGTCCTTATACTCCGTATCCTTAACAATCAATGTGACTTTACAATATCCAGTTACCTCCGAAGTAAGGGACTTGGACGCCATCACAATTTCACTTCGAGTAGGATACACCTTCAATGAACAGGAGTTAACAAGGTTGGGATGTATAAAACTTTCAGTACTGCCACAGTCTATCAAACACCCAGTAGGATGACCATTAATCTTAATGTCCATCATAGATTTCGACAAGGAACATGGTATGGTCTGGTCAACCGTAACCGAGGCTAGAGTAAAACGATAGGTGGCAGCAGAGAAGACATCAGGTACAGTATTACCCTTACACACTTTACTAAAATGTCCCCGTTTCTTACATTTAAAACAAGTAGCCTCTCTGGCTGGGCATCTTTGCCTGGAGTGTTTAGGTTGGCCACGAAAATAACACTTAGACCCATGGGGTACAGCCGCAAAAGTAGGATTAAGTGGAGGCTCCATTGACGTTATGGATGCCTCCATACTCGGAACACACGAGGCTGAGAGAGACGCATGGGCTGATGCATACATTTCTAACTTCTTCTGGGCTACATCTAACGATCGAGCCGTAACAACGACTGTTTTTAAAACTAACGAGTCATTCTCGAGGAGCCTCTGTCTAATATAATTAGATCGAAGGCCAGATATGAAAGAATCACGGATGGCTTCTTCCTGATACAATATGGCAGAGACAGCCTTGTAGTTGCAATCCTTAGCCAAAGCCTTAAGATCCTGCAGAAAATCATCCAGGGATTCCTCGGGTAATTGCCTGCGAGTCGACAAAAGATACCTGGCGTATACTTCATTAACCGACTTAAGGTACTGGGCCTTAAGAACTGCAAGGGCCTCTTCATACGTAGTAATATCTTCAAATATAGAGTAAGTTTGATGACTTACCAAGTTGGTTAAAAGACCCAACTTGTTAACCATCGGATCGATCGATGCGATGAAGTATTCAAAACATCGAAGCCAATGCGTAAATTTCTTCGATGCATCTGCCGAATGGGGATCGATATCCAGATGCTCTGGTTTCAAAAACCGATCCATCTTCCAAAGTTGTTACTTAATAAAATTGATGTGCCAAATAACTGCTTGAATCCATGAGGTTACAACTTAAAACGAAAGGCTTTTATTAAGTAAGAATCTTGGCATCAAGTTAACACAGGGCAACCATCATTCATCACCGACCCAGCCCTTATGAGTAAAACCCAGCTCTTATAAATAAGACTCACACCAATCAGGAGGATCCATAAAGGTGGAGCTAGGGAGGAACATTAGTGGTTACACTTGTAAAACATTTACAGACATTAACAAGTACAACAACAGACAATCCAGAACACAGAGTTATTTCATCACAAATGCCAAGTGGCTTCCTTGTGTGTTGTTAGTTGGTATGATTGCATTAGGATGAGGGTGAGTGTGAGGGGTGGTTAGTTAGATGGGGATGTGATAATTTAGATAGACAGAGAGGGATGGGTGGAGGTGCAAGGTATGTTGGTGTGAGTAATGATGTGCAGAAGTAGGGATGGAAAGGCAGAGTGATGGGGATGTGATGAGAGGCACAGCAGGATGAAGTTGAGTGTGGCTTTGTACTCACCTTTCCTGATCTAATGAGATAATTGAAACATTTCCGGCACTGCTCCCAGGTCCTCCTGAACACATCCCTGCTTTTTTTGTCTCCTGGGGAGATCTCTTCTGCACATTGGAAGGGAAGAGGACCTCCCTATGTGCTCTGACTCCCTCCACAAGCATATGGAGGGAGTTATCGGAGAACCTGGGTGCAGCCCTCTGCCTCGGTGCAGTCATGTCTCCAAGTGTTTGGAGCAATCAAAGCCTCCAGTGCCATGATTGCACACTCCTTGGTGAACCTTCAAATGCAATGTGGCCATGGTTCCTTTAAATATCCTGGCTGAAAATGCATCATGGATGATGTCATCAGACTCGCACCATTTAATAGGGTCGGGTAATGTGCAGGGCGGGCATAGTCAATTTCTGCAGCGGGATGGAAGCAAGAACGGGGTCGCGACCCCCCACGCCGACTGCCCACACCCGACCCGCCCAGGTAAAGAAAATTCCGGCCATAGATTCCAATATGTAGTATGCCACAATAGATATATTTATGCAAAGTAAGAATTTGGTGTAGAGTACTGTGGTAGCACATGTGCAGCATTTTCAAAAGTTGAAATATAAAAGAACATACAGAGTATTTTTCACGCCGTCAATATTGGGGTATTTTAGGAAAATAAAATTGGAAAAAAAGTGATGAGCTACATGCTTCTAAATGTAGAAGATCTTCAGTTGTGATAGACTGCATCTGGATTTTATCTCAATAACCTTTTAAACATTTCGTTGTTAATTGTATGTTGTGTTCATTCCATTACTACACTTGACACCAACAATATCAGAATCTTTAGAGAAATAAGACAATTTGGGAAGTATTATCTCATTTCAGAAAGTCTTTAATCGCACCAATGAGAATAAAGGTCAAACTAATTTGCTTCTATTCTGTCATAAGTGACATTTCATAAAGTTCTTTCCTGTCACTTCACTTACTTTAAGATGAACGGAAAGCTTGGCAGTTGGTGATGTTTTAAATAGAATTGAGATGGCACATGCATTTGCCACAAGTAGTAAAGACTATTTAATAACTTTTACAATTTCATATTTTGCCCCTGTGAAACTTTTTTATATTTAGCTTTTCCTTTTGTCAGAATTCACCCCTCCTGAAAATGCGGACTTTAGTTGGAGCACAATCTCATGTCACCAGACAGTCCTCTGAGACTCTGCCAAAGTGGTCAGTCTTCATGTGTTGGCAGGCTATTGAACTGTGAGGGGCTTCACATTCAAGCCTAATTCTGTCCTCACCCAGCATCCCTCCACACACTTTCTGATGGGAGTTGCTGGATAATGATCAGGATTGGCAACCCTGGCTGATGTTTTTCCACCTCCGTACTCAAAACACTTGTAGTACTTCAATTTTCCCACTGGGATAGGCCAGCTCAGCACAGGCCAGAAATCAAACCTGCCTGCTTTGTCTTTTCAAGACTTTATTTTCAGAAATGTATTCTACAACAAATTAACTTATTTGTTTCCAAGTGTACATTAATATCTCTTTCCAATGAAATTTAAGGAATTCAAATTTGAAGAGGAATTTGCAGCTGTTGTACTCTTGCATTCTAAGTTGAAAGAATACTTTTTGGAAAAAGCAAAATACTATAGATGCTGGAAATCAGAAATAGAAACATAAAATGCTGGATACACTCAGCGGACCAGGCAACACCTATGGAGAGGGAAACATGGAGGTTAACGCTTCAGGTCGATGACCTTTATGTACACTTCAGTTTATTTACCGCAAGGGAAAATGCTCTTGTATTTAAGAGTCCGAAACCCCAACATTTCTGTTCAATTTTTCTTGAAAGGTTTTTGGGTTAAGTAAAGCTTTATTTGCTGTATTATTCTTTGTTCATAATTTCATCTACGTATTTGCTTTCTGCACATGTTTCCTTCAGTCTGTTGAGATCAAAGGCTGATGTTTGACAATGTAAATCTTTGTATTCCACTGCTACAATCTTTCTGATTGAATGATCTCTTTCACACAAATACTGAAATAAGCATGCCATGCATATGTAAGAAACCAAATTTCAACTTACCATTATTTAAAAGATGATTTATCATTGCATTTACAAGAAAGCCATTTACTCATTCCTAAGCTTGTGGTAGATTGATTATGGCTACTTTGAGTGGAAAAAGGCTAATTGCAGTATTGTACCATTAACTCATATATGTAACTCATGATGAAAACCTTTAAGTAATGTAGCAAACACGATTCATTCAAATAATTGAGGCAATATAGCATTAGAATTGCTTGAGTTTCAAGGTCACTTTCAACATAAACCCCAAACATTCTCATTTTCAAGGCAGTTTCTTGTTGTCCATCTTTACAGTCAAAGGTCAGCACCACTCTGGCTATCCGCCCACCCCTCCAGTGCCATCCTCAGGACTCCACCTCCTGTTGCTATTCCAGGGGCTGAACACCTCTGCATGCAGATGCAGGAATTGTCATGAGGTCGGGAATTCCCACCCACAATGTGCAGCATCATTCAATCCCTTGAAACAGCAGGAGTTGGATGTGGTAGGGAGGGGAGAGAAGAAAGCCGGAGGGTGCCAGTGTGAAGTGAGGGGGGAAAGAAAGTGTAAGCAGAAACGGAGTTGAGGAAAGAGCTATGCCAACATGAAATAGGGTGAGGGAAGAACAATGCCAGCTAAATGGAGGGGGGAGAATAATAGAGGTTTGCAGTACTAAAGGAGGACATTCAGCTGATTGTGGCTTTCCTGCCAGGCCAGCCAAGTGGGAAGAGGAGTCCAGGCCAGAAAAGTAGTTTTACTTTATTTGACTTTCCTCGTGGGGCCTTGCCTCAGGGCCCACAAGGGATGTTTAGGCCTCCCCTGCCCTCCGACCTACCTGTGTGGTGGGGACCATTCCTTTGGTGGATGTTTAGTGTGGTGGGTGGGCTGCCGATCAAGCGGACTGCTTTGTGGTGAAGAGGCTTTGGGGAGTCAGGAGATGAGCACTCGATGCAGAATACCCAGCCTCTGATCTGCTTTGGTAGCCACAGCATTTATGTGGCTGGTCCAGTTGAGTTTCTGGTCACTGGCGACCCCCAGGATGTTGATGGTAGGGGACTCGGCAATTGTAGTGCCATTGAATGTCAAGCAGAGGTTGTTAGACTCTCTCTTGTTGGAGATGGTCATTGCCTAGCACTTGTGTGGTACAAATGTTATATGCCACTTATCAGCCCAAGACTAGATGTTGTCCAGGTCTTGCTGCATATGGGCATGGACTGCTTCATTATCTATGGAAATGCAAATGGAACGGAACACTGCAATTACAGGTCCACAACCCCTTATCTGCAATTCTGAATTTTGAAAAGCTCTGAAAACCGAAAGTTTTTTCGTGGAGCGTCACTCGTGTGCACGACATGACCCGAGTGGCACCAAACATGACCCAACGCGGCCGATGCTTGACCCACGCAGGTGTGAGGCGTCAGTTGTGTCTCAGTGCTGCTACCAGTCACTCAGTGTGAATATTCATAAGGTTCGCTGCAGAAATATTGATGTGTTTGCTTACGGGGTGCTGCCCAGACCCCCGCTAGGGTGTTCCCGTAATACCGTTCTGAAATCTGAAAAATTCCGAATTCCGAAACACATCTGGCCCCAAGGGTTTCGGATAAGGGGTTGTGGACCTGTATCAGTGAACAGCCCCAATTCTGACCTTATGATGGAGGGAAAGTCATTGATGAAGCAGCTGAAGATATTTGGGCTGAGGGCGCTGCGCCTGTGTAAGATCCCAGAAGGGCCCTAGTTCTAAATGATTCCAAGTTGACCCATATTGGTGACAGTGATTAAACTTTATTCAGCACAAGCAAGACTTAATACATTACAGTATTCGAGCAGCAGTTTGCAGAGCATAATTGAGACTTATATTACCCCATTATGCCCTGGGTGAAAGTCACAACTGTGAGTAGGCTGCACCCTACATTTCTTGTCTCTCATCTCTCATCTGTCTCTCGGGTGTCAAGACCCCCTTATACCCTTACTCTCATTCAGAACCTATGGAGCCTTACTGAACCAATCACTAGCTTATACCCAACTCCCCAAAATCTAGTCATAAAGATGCCACATCCACAGCACCTTTGTTTACTCAGGTCCTGGTCTTACGACCCCCTTACATCATCTGTTTTTGACCATCAAGACTCATATCTGGGGTAGTTATGGCAACACAAAAGAAAATATCTCCATACTGTAGAGATACTGCACCCTTGCTGGTCCTGTGAAAAGCCTATGTATTAGCTCACTGCCAGACATCATAACATTCCAACACAGTTGCAACTACAACTGACCTTGGTTCCCACAGCTAGCTCCACTCTGTGCCTCATCCTTACCATTGGCTAATATCCATCATTCATTAATTCACCCAACAGCTTTCCTATTCGACTATAGCAGTCCTTTTTCTCACCCCAGGCTGTCTGGGTTACGGTTTAATCACAGACTTTTAATTATAGGCAAAGGGTTGCATGTCTCATATAATTCAGGTTACCATTGCATACAGTTAATGAATACAGACTTCTACATTGAATTCTTGCACACAATTATAAATCCATTACTGATGATTATAAGATACTAATGATAAAGATAGTAAAACAAGTATTCTAAAAGCCAACTAACCCATGATAATCTTACGCCTGAGGAACTCTTGCAGCGATGCCCTGGGGCTGAGATAATATGCTTCCAACAACCACAACCATCTTGCAGGTATGATTCCAGCCACTGGAGAGATTTCTCCTGATCCCTATTGACAAAGGTTTTACTAGGGCTCCTTGTTTACATACTGCCTTGATGTCAAGGGCAGTCACTCTCACCTCACCTCTGGAATTCAACTCTTTTGTCCATGTTTGGACCAAGGCTGTAATGAGGTCTGAAGCCGAGTGATCCTGGCGGAACCCAAACTGGGCATCAGTGAGCAGATTATTGGTGAGTAAGTGTTGCTGGATAGCACTGTTGACGACTTTCAAAATCACTTTGCTGCTGATTGAGAGTAGGCTGGTGGGTAGGTAATTGTCTGGGTTGAATTTGTCCTGCTTTTTGCAGACAGGACACACATGGGCAATTTTCACATTGCCAAGTAGATGCCAGTGTTGTAGCTGTACTGGAACAGCTTGGGTCGAGATGGGACTATTTCTGGAGCACAGGTCTTCAGTACTATAGCCAGGGTGTTGTTGGGGCCCATAACCTTTGCTGTATCCAGTGCGATCAGCCATTTCTTGATATCACGTGGAGTGAATCGAATTGTCTGGAGACAGGCATCTGTGATGGTGAGATCTCAGGAGGAAGCGGAAAAGGATCATCCACTCGGCACTTCTGGCTGAAGATGGTTGTGAATGCTTCAGCGTTGTCTTTCGCACTTATGTGCTGGGCTCCACCATCATTGAGGATGGGGATATTCATGGAGCAGCCTCCTTCCGTTAGTTGTTTAATTGTCCATCACCATTCACCACTGGATGTGGCAGGACTGCAGATCTTTGACCTGATCCGTTGGTTGTGGGATCATTTAGCTCTATCTATAGCAGGCTGCTTCTGCTGTTTAGCATGCATGTAGTCCTGTGTTGTAGCTTCACCAGGTTGGCATCTCATTTTCAGGTATACCCAGTGTTGCTCCTGGCATGCTCTTCTACACTCTTCATTGAACCAGGGTTGGTCACCTGGCTTGATGGGTAGAGTGAGGGATATGCCGGACCATGAGGTTACAGATTGTAGTGGAATACAATTCTGCTGCTGCTGATGGCCCACAGCGCCTCATGTATGCCCAGTTTTGAGATGCTAGATCTGTTCTTAATATGTCCCACTTAGCACAGTGGTAGTGCCACATGACACGATGGAGGGTGTCCTCAGTGTGAAAATGTGACTTGGTCTCCACAAGGACTGTGCAGTGGTCACTCTTACCAATACTGTTATGGACAGATGAACAGGTAGATTGATGAGGATGATGTCAAGTAGGTTTTTCCCTCATGTTGGTTCTCTCATTTCCTGTCGCAAACCCAGTCTGGCAGTTATGTCCTTCAGGACTCCGCCAGCTCGGTTAGTGGTGGTACTACCGAGCCACGCTTGATGATGGACATTCAGTCCCCACCCAGAGTATATCCTGTGTTAGTGCTTCCTCCAAGTTGTGTTCAACATGGAGGAGTACTGATTCATCAGCTGAGGGTGGGCAGTAGGTGGTAATCACCAGGAGGTTTCCTTGCCCATGTTTGACCTGAAGCCATGAGACTTCATAGCGTCATAAGGTTGAGGACTCCCAGGGCCACTCCCACCAGTCGGTATTCCACTGTGCCCCCACCTCTGGTGGGTTTGTCCAGCTGTTGGTACAGGACATACCCAGGGATGGTGATGGAGGAATCTGGGACATTGACTGAAAGTTATGATTCTGTGAGTATGACTATGTCAGGCTGTTACTTGACTAGTCTGTGGGACAGCTCTCCCAATTTTGGGACCAGTCCCCAGATGTTAGTGAGGATGATTTTGCAGGGCCGACTGGGTAGTGTGTGCCTTCGTCATTGTCAATGCTTAGTTCGCAGCCAAATGGTTCGTCTGCTTTTATTCTTCTGCTTCCTTTTTGTAGCGGTTTGTGGGATTGGAGTCACATATAGGCCAGACAGGTAAGGATGGCAAGTTTCCTTCCCTAAAGGGTATTAGTGAACCAGTTGGGTTTTTAGGACAATCTTGGCAGCTTCATGGTCACTTTTATTGATACCAGCTTTTTATTCCAGATTTATTAATTTTTTTAACTGAATTCAAATTCACGAACTGCCATGTGGGATTTGAACTCATGTTCTCTGGGTTATTCATCCAGGCCTCTGGATTACTAGACCAATAACATTACCACTATGGTACCACTCCTGTTACCATTCCTGCCAGCCGGCACTGTGCTTCTGCTCATCGGCCAGCTGCCACTTTCCGCTGGTTTCAGCCGCGAGACAGACTGAGGCTATGCCGATGAGGCCCAGGTGTTAAAATTTCCTGTGTGTCTCACTGCTGAGGTCCAGAGGGTTTGTCGGCCTTCTCAGCCCCCACCCACCTGGACAGATGTGGGAAATCACGGAATTTAAGGATATTGCCAACATAAGGTGCACCAGGCATGGTGGAAGGTTGGGTATACCTGCAACTTAAGTTATGACAGGCCCATAATCCCACTGTGTATTCAAAGTAACAACTTATCATAGGCCAATATTCTGGGCTATTTTCGAGTTGTCTGTATTTTTTAAAGCGGTTGGTCAGCATTTGCTAGTTTTTCAGGTTGGTGTACATGCATTTAATGCTTATACGTTGCACTTCAATTGGAGTGAAATTGAAGGAAACCTTTGTGATATTACTTAAGAAAAGTTTATTCTCCTGAATTATATTGATAATAATATCAAATAAATTAGCCGTGGTTAATCTGTACTGATTTTACAATACCTCAGTTCATAAATAATTTTAATGCTAATGAATATGGTTAAAATTAATTTCATGATACTTGCCGTGAGGAGCATCTCAAGTAATTTTAACACGATTCTCAAAGTACCAGTCAACTGACTTACAGGAACAAAGAATGTCCACATCTGCCATTAGTTTTGCACTTTATTCTTTTTAATAAATGTTCCAAGAAGCATTGTCATTTTACCTTGAAAAATGAATGCAAAATGTACCATCGTTTAGAGTCACGTATGTAACCTTTAATTACTTTGTGGTGTGCACAGTGTATTTTGAACTGGTATATTTCTCTCTATAAATTAAATTGATCCTACATTTTAGTAAAAGAAGTAAAGCTATGTAACGCAAAAAAAAGCACAATATCTGGCTGTCTGAAATTCATTTCATGCTCCCCTATTCATTTTTTGGTATTTGGTTCTCCTTTAGATGGGATCAAAACCCGAATTGAAGGCAGAGATACAAATCGTTCAACTTTAAGAGGTAACCAGATGAAATTGTCAATTCTCTGTCTGTTAACATATCAACTAAGCGCTAATTAACTTACAGTAATATTGATTAATGCATAGCAGGAATGGATAATACATCAGACAGTCAAATGTGCAGATTAATAGAGAAGTCCATTAGTTACCAAATTATCAAGTTCATTGTTGACGCTCTGCAATGCCTTCAATTAATAAGCATAGTAGCCTGACCCTGGCCCATTTTCCTCAGTCAGGGTCATTAGTTCTGCAGGCTGTGCTCCTGGCGAGATCGCCATCATCAAGGGGAAGTCTGCCACTTCCCGGGGTGGGGGAGATATGACAGTGCTTCAGCAGGACACCCACTGCAGCACCAGAAGAGGAGAAGCCTGAATTTAAGGGGCAGCGGAGCCACAAAAATCTATTGACAATTTAATTTTAGGCTTTGGACCGCGCCACAGTCTAAAAAAAGGTCTGTTTTTGGGGCCTGAGGAGAGGGAGAGGTCCCCACTCATAGGCTTTCCCCCATAAAAAGTGGCAACCTCCACCACTGCCACTGGGGCTAGTGACAGTAGTGATGGATGGCAGGGAAAATTAGGTGGGTTTCTGGCACCAACTCACCACTGCAACTTGCATGTGTCAGTGTGGTCAAGGGGTACCCAGTCACCTTCCCTGTTGGAACAAAATGAGGAAAATCCACAATGGTGCTGTTCGGGGGAGAAATGCGGTGGTAACAAAGAAAGAAAGAGCATCCATTTGTATAACCCCTTTCAAGTCCTCAGGACATCGCATAGTGCGTTACAGCCAGTCAATTGATTTGAAGTGTAGTCACTGTTATTAAGAGGTAGATTTTCCTGGAGTCGTCAGGCGGGGTTTCAGGCATGTGGGGGGAGGGAAAATCCTGATTTTGGGGGTCCCGACACCATCCCGCCCAAAACCCACCTCCACGTAAGTTTCAGGAGAGGCGGGTACCCGCCCCCGCACTGAGACCCGCCGACCTGAGGCGGGAAGGGATTAGTGCCAATTAACTGCCTGTTAACAGGTAGTTAACAGGCAGTTTTTAGCCTAATCCCTATTTTGAGGGGTGTCGTGTGGGATTCCCGACAGCTCCAAACCACGCCAGGTTAGAGGAGTCGGGCTGTCGGGTTGAAGGACTTGGAGGGGTCGCGATGTCGGTGTTCAGGTGAGTGATGGGTGCATGAGTGCAAAGGTAAGTGTGTTTGGTGTGTCTAAAGTCTGTAAAGAAGTTTAAATTACCTGTACTTACCTTAACAGCCTTTCTTCCTCTAGGTTTCGGGAGTCCATCACTCAGCCGGCACTGAAAGCAAAATGGCTGCGAGCTGTCAAAAGTGACAGCCTTCAGCTTTCATTGCCGGTGACAGTTCTAACTGAGTCTGTGTAGAAGGACTCAGGGGTTAGAAGTCAGACTGTCAGTGTTTGACAGCTTCAAACAGCTGTGAAACACTGATATTTCATCTGCCAAGACCTCTTGACAGATGAAATTTCAGTCTGTGACATCACCTGTTGCCGGGTGGCCCTTAATTGGCCTGCTGAGCCCGCTGGGCGGGCTTAACAAGGTCAATCAAGGGAAAATCACGTGGATTGGCCGAACGTCGATGTAGGCGGGACTAAAACCTGAAAGTAATCCCGCCTCCTTCCCAACAGCTTTAGGAAAATCGACCCCTAAGTAGCAGCCAGTTTACACACAGCAAGGTCTCACAGACAACAATAAGATACATGACTATTAATCAATTCGATGTGTTGATTGAGGGATAACTGTTGGCCAGGATACCGAAGGAACTCCCTTGCTCTTTTTCAATTAGAACAATGGCATCTTTAATGTTCACCTGAATAGGCAGATGGCACCTCATGTAACGTCTCATCTAAAAGATGGTACCTCTGATAATGCAGCATCATAAGAACATAAGAACATAAGAAATAGGAGCAGGAGTAGGCCAATCGGCCCCTCGAGCCTGCTCCGCCATTCAATAAGATCATGGCTGATCTGATCCTAACCGCCAATCCACTATCCCAGAACCATCTCCTGAATCTAACAGAATTAGACACACGAAATAGGAGCAGGATCAGGCTACACGGCCCCTGGGCCCGCTCCGCTACCCACAGGGCCATGACCAATCCGAACCTAGACTCATGTCCAATTTCCTGCCCGCTCCCCGTAACCTTTAATTCCCTTTACTTCTAGGAAACTGTCTATTTCTGTTTTAAATTTATGTAATGATGTAGCTTCTACAGCTTTTTGGGGCAGCATATTCCATGGACCTACCACACTCTGAGTGAAGTAGTTCCTCCTCATCTCAGTTTTGAAAGAGCAGCCCCTTATTCTAAGACTATGCCCCCTAGTTCTAGTTTCACCCATCATCGGGAACATCTTCCCCGCATCCACCCGATCCAGCCCCTTCACAATCTTATATGTTTCAATGAGATCGCCTCTCATTCTTCTGAACTCCAATGAGTAGAGTCCCAATCTACTCAACCTCTCCTCATATGTCCATCCCCTCATCCCCGGGATTAACCGAGTGAACCTTCTTTGTACTGACTCGAGAGCAAGTATGTCCTTTCTTAAGTATGGACACCAAAACTGTACGCAGTATTCCAGGTGCGGTCTCACCAATACCTTGTACAACTGAAGCAATACCTCCCTATTTTTATATTCTATCCCCCTAGCAATGAAAGCCAACATTCCATTGGGCTTCTTAATCACTTGCTGCACCTGCATACTAACCTTTTGAGTTTCGTGCACCAGGACCCCCAGATCCCTTTGTACTTCAGTACTTTCCAGTTTCTTGCCATTAAGATAATAACTTGCTCTATGATTTTTCCTGCCAAAGTGCATAACCTCACACTTTCCAGTATTGTATTCCATCTGCCAAATCTCTGCCCACTTACTTAGCCTGTCTATGTCCCCTTGCAGGTTTTTTATGTCCTCCTCACTCACTACTTTCCCTCCCATCTTAGTATCATCTGCAAACTTTGATATGTTACACTCGGTCCCCTCCTCCAAATCGTTAATATAGATTGTAAAGAGTTGGGGACCCAGCACTGACCCCTGCGGAACACCACTAGTTACTGATTGCCAGTCTGAGAATGAACCATTTATCCCAACTCTCTGCCTTCTGTTAGATAGCCAATCCTCTACCCATGCCAGAATATTACCCCCAATCCCCTGATTTTTTATCTTAAGCAATAATCTTTTGTGTGGCACCTTGTCAAATGCCTTTTGGAAGTCTAAATACACTACGTCCACTGGTTCCCCTTTATCCACCCTATACGTTACTTCCTCAAAGAACTCCAGCAAATTTGTCAAACATGACTTCCCCTTCATAAAACCATGCTGACTTTGTCCTATTAAATTATGATTATCCAAATGTCCTGTTACTGTCTCCTTAATAATGGACTCCAAAATTTTACCTACCACAGATGTTAGGCTAACCGGTCTATAGTTTCCAGCCTTCTGTCTACTGCCCTTTTTAAATAAGGGTGTTACATTAGTAGTTTTCCAGTCTGCCGGGACCTTTGCCGAGTCCAGGGAGTTTTGGAAAATTATTACCAATGCATCCACAATCCCTACCGCCACTTCCCTCAAGACCCTAGGATGTAAGCCATCAGGTCCAGGTGATTTATCCGCCTTGAGTCCCATTATTTTACCGAGTACCACTTCCTTAGTGATTTTGATCGTGTTTAGCTCCTCCCCCCCCTTTAGCCCCCTGTTTGTCCAGTGTTGGGATATTGTTAGTGTCTTCTACTGTAAAGCCTGATGTAAAATATTCATTCAGTGTTTTTGCCATCTCCATATTTCCCACCATTAATTTCCCGGTCTCATCCTCTAAGGGACCAACATTTACTTTAGCCACCCTTTTTCTTTTTATATAACTATAAAAACTCTTACTATCTGTTTTTATGTTTTTTGCTAATTTACTTTCATAATCTATCTTCCCTTTCTTAATCAATCTTTTTGTTATTTTTTGCTGTCTTTTAAAGTTTTCCCAATCCTCTATCCTCCCACTAGATTTAGCTACCTTATATGCCCTTGTTTTTAGTCGAATACTATCCTTAATTTCTTTACTTAGCCATGGATGGCTGTCTTTTCTTTTACACCCTTTTCGCTGGAGTGTCAGTCTAGATTATGTGCTCAAGTCCTTGGAGTGGGGCTTGAACCCACAACCTTCTGACTTAGAGATGAGAGCGTTACCACTGGGTCAATCTCCCCATTCAATTTTCCTCAATTTTCTACTGCTGTATCTTCAATTTTAGATGGCATGGTAGAGAAAAATCCAGACCAGTATGTATTAAACGGAAAATTTACATACCTGACAAGCTTTGGTATTAAGATTTATAATCATACCCTCCTTCATCAATTTACATCCATTAATGGCGTAAAATTTAAATGGCATCTCAGTTTAAAAGCAAAATGTTCTACTTTGGAAATGCTTGGTTACACAAACAAATGTGAAAGGAAAAATGGATTCTGAGAAAATGGAATGTGGTATTGTAATCAATCCCTCAGGGTAATATATTAAACTCATCTACCAGATATGGAGTTGAAACCATAATAAGAACCCAAAAACAATAGGAACATAACAAATATCACGATGATATGAATTATTTTTAAATTTTTCTCTTGTCTGAAGGAGGGACAAGGACACAACTGTGCTGTTAATTAGTTGTGATCTCTTATTCTGTTCTTGTCATCCTGCTCTGCAGTCTTGGGCCCTATTTATTAACTTTTCCTTTCATTGTTGTCAGTGTAGTTACTGGAGTAACATAGAAAACCCCAAACTTGTTCCAACACCATATACAAGATTCAATTTAATATTTTGTGTATCAAGGTATTTGTTTTCAATCAAGTTTTTTGTTTGTTCATAAATTTCTACTTTGGCTTCCCATTTAAATAATTTTCAGCAGTTGGAATATTCCAATGTAAGTGATAGCAATTCTTAGACCCGAACATTCATAGCACGTGATCTCAGCAGTTATCTCAGCTGTTCTCCCATTCTACTCCCTCAGTGCCCTCCACCACTGACACGGCGGAGTATGCAGGTTCATAGTGAGGGCACTTAACTTGCATGGGGTCAGCAGGTGGCACTATGTTTGGAGTTTCAGTAGTTTGTGTAGATGGGAGCAGAAAGTTGCAAAGTGACATAGGCAGATTAAGCAAGTGAGCAAAACGGTGGCAGATGGAGTTCAATGTGGGTACTCTGGCACCCAGAAGAGCAGATATAGGACATTGAACAACGGACTACCACAGTGTTCTGTCCTGGCACCCGTATTATTCAACATTTACACCAGTGATAACAGCAGAAAATGCTGGAAAAACTCAGCAGGCCAGGCAACATCCGTGGAGAGAAATTAGAGTCAACGTTTCGGGTCAAAACCCTTTGTCAAGACTGAAGAGGCACAGGAAATGAAATAGATTAAGAGGCCGGGCTGGGAGAGAACAAAAGAGAAGAAGAGACATTAAGAGGTATTCAAAACGAGATGAGATGGTGATAGGACTAGTGGAGACAAAAGACAGCTCTGGATTAGGTGTGAAATGCGCTGGCAGAATGGGAGACAGCTGCCATGTGGGAGAGAGAAAAAAAAGAAAGGGGGGTGGGGAAAGGCCAAAACAAAGGTGTGGATAAAAAATATAAGTAAAAATGTAATAGGAGCCGAGGTTATGATCTGAAATTGTTGAACTCAATATTGAGTGCGGAAGGCTGTAAAGTGCCTAATCGGAAGATGAGGTGCTGTTCCTCGAGTTTACGTTGAGCTTCCGTGGAACAATGCAAGAGGCCAAGGACAGTGAGGTCCGAGTGGGAATGGGGCGGTGAATTAAAATGACAGGCGACCGGAAGCTCGGGGTCACCCTTACGGACTGAACGGAGGTGTTCCGCAAAGCGGTCACCCAATCTGCGTTTGGTCTCCCCAATGTAGAGGAGACCGCATCGTGAGCAGCGAATACAGTATACTAGATTGCAAGAAGTACAAGTAAATCGCTGTTTCACCTGGAAGGGGTGTTTGGGGCCCTGGATAGTGGGAAGGGGGGAGGTATAAGGGCAGGTGTTACATCTCCTGTGCTTGCACGGGAAGGTGCCAGGCGAAGGGGAAGGGGTGCTGGGGGTGATAGAGGAGTGGACTAGGGTGTCTCGGAGGGAGCGGTCCCTACGGAATGCTGAAAGGGGAGGGGAGGGGAAGATGCGTTTGGTGGTGGGATCACTTTGGAGGTGACGGAAATGGCGGAGGATGATCCGTTGAATGTGGAGGCTGGTGGGGTGAAAGGTGAGGACAAGGGGAACCCTATCGTGGTTCCGGGAGGGAGGGGCAGGGGTGAGGGCAGAAGTGCGGGAGATAGAACGGACACGGTCGAGGGCCATGTCAACCAAGGTAGAGGGGAAGCCTCAGTTGAGGGAAAAGGAAGACATGTCGGAAGCACTGGTGTGGAAGGTGGCATCGTCGGAGCAGATGCGGTACAGACGGAGAAACTGGGAGAATGGAATAGAGTCCTTACAGGAGGCGGGGTGGGAGGAAGTGTCGTCCAGGTAGCTGTGGGAGTCAGTGGGCTTGTAGTGAATGTTGGTCAATAACCTATCCCCAGAGATGGAGATGGAGAAGTCGAGGAAGGGAAGGGAAGAGACAGAAATGGACCATGTGAAGGTGAGGGAAGGGTGGAAATTGGAGGCAAAGTGAATTATATTATCTAGTTCAGGGCGAGAGCAGGAAACGACACCGATACAGTCATCAATGTATCGGAAAAAGAGGTGAGGGAGGGGACCCGAGTAGGAAACAGAGTCCCGCAAGTTTGTATACGCTGATGACATTGCCTTGGCCATGCAAAACATGAATCTGTCCATCACCGAAGAGACCTTGACCAGTGATTTACAGTGGATGGAGGCCTACTTCCACCGATGGTGACGTCAGCCAAATCCGCAAAAGACTGTCACCTCGACATTCCACCTCAACACCCATCAAGCAACCCAAGCTTTGAAAGTCTCCTTTTGCAGCATAGAGGTAAACCGTGCCAAAAAACCCTCCTATTTAGGAGTCACATAGAAACATAGAAGATAGGAGCAGGAGTAGGCCATTCGGCCCCTCAAGAATGCTCCGCCATTCAATGCGATCATGGCTGATCATCCAAATTCAGTGGCCTAGAAATTCAGTCGCGTTTGCGCCCACTTATTGGCTATAGAGTGGTTTGCGCCGGAAGTTTTTTAGCGCCCGAAATTCAGTTGGTCCCTAACATCGGCGTTAGCCGGTAGCGCTGCACCGGCACCGATGACGTCATCGGTGTGCGCAGCGCCCCGGTTCCAATGCTATTCCGTGCCGATGGCCAAATTCAGTTGTGGCCGCCTCGCCCGTAGCGGCCGCAAACAGCGTTTGAAAAACGGTGCCTTGCAGCTCCAAGAGGCCGGTGCATAAAGGTGGAGGGGCGGCCGGCCGCTTTCCCGGCGGCCGCCTGGCCGCACCTCCCTCCCCGGACTCCTGCACCACCCCCCCGCGGCATTGGTGTCTGACTCCCACGAGCCCGGCACTTCTCCATGGTGCCGGGCTCATTTGCCGGGGGAATCCAGCGGCGATCTCACGGCTGCAGGCAGCTCCTCCTTAAGAGAAGGAGGAGGCCTGCAGTACCCCAGCCTGCCTCACCGCATCGGGTGCCGCAGCGGCAGCTGGACGCCTGAAACTGACTTTCATCGCCCCAAACGAGGCGGCCAAACCCTGCAATAGCGCCCGCCTCCGTCTTGGGGCGGCGCAACTGAATTTCAGGCGGGCGCTACGGGAATCCGTGCGAGCGCAAAATATCGGGCACTAAAGACCTGGCGCGGCGATACCGAATTTTTAGCCCAGTATCCGGTCCCTGCTTTCTCCCAATAACCCTTGATCCCTTTAGCCTTAAGAAATATATGCAACTCCTTCTTGAATATATTTAATGAACTGGCCTCCACCGCCTTCTGTGGTAGAGAGTTCCACAGGTTCACCACTCTCTGGGTGAAGAAATTCCTCCTCATTTCTGCCCTAAATGGCCTACCCTTTATCCTTAGACTGTGTCCCCTGGTTCTGGACTCCCCGACCATCAGGAACATCCTTCCTGCATCTAATCTGTCCAGTCCTGTCAGAATTTTATAAGTTTCAATGAGATCACCTCTCATTCTTCTAAACTCCAGCGAGTACAAGCCCAATCGACCCAATCTCTTCTCATATGTCATTCATAGAAACATAGAAGATAGGAGCAGGAGTAGACCATTCGGCCCCTCGAGCCTGCTCCGCCATTCAATGCGATCATGGCTGATCATCCAAGTTCAGTACCCGGTCCCTGCTTTCTCCCCATACCACTTGAACCCTTTAGCCTTAAGAAATATATCTAACTCCTTCTTGAATATATTTAATGAATTGGCCTCTACTGCCTTCTGTGGTAGAGAATTCCACAGGTTCAACACTCTCTGGGTGAAGAAATTCCTCCTCATTTCTGTCCTAAATGGCTTACCCCTTATCCTTAGACTGTGACCCCTGGTTCTGGATTCCCCGACCATCGGGAACATCCTCCCTGCATCTAGTCTATCCAGTCCTGCCAGTATTTTATAAGTTTCAATGAGATCCCCTCTCATTCTTCTAAACTCCAGCGAGCATAAGCCCAATCGACCCAATCTCTCCTCATACGTCATTCCTGCCATCCCAGATATCAGCCTGGTGAATCTTCGCTGAACTCCTTCCATGGCAAGAACATCCTTCCTCAGATAAGGCGACCAAAACTGCACACAATATTCAATATGTGGTCTCACCAAGGCCCTGTACAACTGCAGTAAGACATCCTTGTTCCTGTACTCAAACCCTCTCGCTATGAAGGCCAACATACCATTTGCTTTCTTAACCGCCTGCTGCACCTGCATGCTTAGCTTCAGCGACTGGTGCACAAGGACACCCAGGTCTCGTTGCACTTCCCCTTCTCCCAATCTATTGCCATTTAGATAATCTGCCTTCCTGTTTTTGCCACCAAAGTGGATAACCTCACATTTATCCACGTTATATTGCATCTGCCATGTTTCTGCCCAATCACCCAACATGTCCAAATCATCCTGGAGTTACTCGACATCCTCCTCACAGCACACACGCCCACCCAGCTTTGTGTTGTCTGCAAATTTGGAGATATTACATCTAGTTCCCTTGTCTAGATCATTTATATATATTGTGAATAGCTGGGGTCCAAGGACCAATCCCTGCGGTACCCCACTAGTGACTGCCTGCCACTCGGAAAAAGACCCGTTTATTCCAACTCTTTGCCTTCTGTCTGCCAACCAGTTCTCTATCCAAGTCAATACCTTGCCTCAAATCCCATGTGCCTTAACTTTACACGCTAATCTCTTATGCGGGACCTTATCAAAAGCCTTCTGAAAGTCCAAATACACCACATCCACTGGTTCTCCCTTATCTATTTTACCAGTTACATCCTCAAAAAATTCCAGTAGATTAGTCAAGCACGATTTACCTTTTGTAAATCCATGTTGACTTTGTCCGATCCTGTCACTGTTTTCCAAGTACTCTGCTATTACATCTTTTATAATGGACTCTAGCATTTTCTCCACTATCGATATCAGGCTTACCTGTCTGTAATTCCCTGTTTTCTCTCTACCACCTTTTTTGAATAGTGGGGTAACATTAGCTACCCTCCAATCCATGGGTACTGTTCCAGATTCCATCGAATGTTGGAAGATGATCAGCAGTGCATCTACTATTTCTAGGGCCACTTCCTTAAGTACCCTAGAATGTAGATTATCAGGCCCTGGGGATTTATCGGCCTTCAATCCCATCAATTTCCCTAACACCATTTCCCTACAAGTACTGATTTCTTTCAGTTCCTCCCTTTCATCAGACCCTGTGTTCCCCGGCATCTCTGGGCGGTTATTTGTGTCCTCCTTTGTGAAGACAGAACCAAAATATGTATTTAATTGGTCTGCCATTTCTTTGTTCCCCATTATAAATTCCCCTGATTCTGACTGCAAGGGACCTACACTTGACTTCACCAATCTTTTTCTCTTCACATATCTATAAAAGCTTTTACAGTCAGTTTTTATGTTCCCTGCAAGCTTACTCTCATATTCTATTTTCCCCTTCTTAATTAATCCCTTTGTCCTCCTTTGTTGAATCCTAAACTGCTCTCAATCCTCAGGATTATTGCTTTTGCTGGCCAGTTTATATGTCCTCTCCTTGGATCTTATGCTATCCCTAATTTCCCTTGTTAGCCACGGTTGAGTCACCTTTTTTGTTTTATTTTTATGCCAAACTGGGATGAACAAATTCTGTAGTTCATCCATGCGGTCTTTGAATGTTTGCCATTGCCTATCCACCGTCAACCCTTTGAGTGACATTCCCCAATCAATCCTACCCAACTCGCGCCTCAGACCATCATGGTTTCCCTTATTTAAATTTAGGACCCTCGTCTCTGAGGCGACTATTTCATTCTCCATCTTAATGAAGAATTCGATCATATTATGATCGCTCCGACCCAAGGGGCCTCGTACAACAAGATTGCTAATTAATCCTTTCTCATTACATAATACCCAGTCTAAGATGGCCTGATCTCTGGTTGGTTCCTCGACATATTGGTCCAGGAAACCTTCCCTTAAACACTACAGGAATTCCTCCTCCACAGTATTGTTACTAATTTGGTTAGCCCAATCTATATGTAGATTAAAGTCACCCATGATGACTGCTGTGTCCTTATTGCACGCTTCTTTAATTTTCCTTTTAATGCCATCCCCAACCTCCGCCTTACTGTCACGCTTGATTGCACCATGTCATATAGACAACATCTCCAAAACCTTGGGAAGAAACTAAAGAGTAGGGTCAACTTGATCCAGAAACTCACTGGATCCCCATGGGGAGCAAATGCTCAAACCCTGCTTAGAGCAGCACTCGCCCTGGTGTAGTCTACAGTGGTGTACTGCTCTCCGGCATGGCTATCGAGTACGCATGTTAAATCCGTTGATGTCGAGCTAAATTCTAGATGGAAGATTAAAGCATCCCCATCATGCGACTGTGGAGCTCCTGATCAGACCCTGGGGCACATCATTGAACACTGCCCTGAGAGGAAATTCGCAGGCAGCTACACCCTACAAGATATCCACGCTGTTACACCGGAAGCTTTGGCCTGGATATCTGATTTAGATATTGACATTTGATTTTCTTTGTACTACCATATGAAAAAAGAAGAATGTGGAGAAGTGTGAGGTCATCCACTTTAGATAAATAGAATGATAAATCAGAATATTTTCTTAATGGTAAGAGACTAGGAGCTTTGCAGAAGCAAAGGGATTTGGGTGTCCTTGTACACAAATCACTAAAAGCTAATACACAGGTACAAAAAGTAATCAAAAAGGCTAATAAGATGTTGGCTTTTATCTCCAAGAGGCTGAAATTCCAAGGGAAGGAAGTGATGCTTCATTTGCACAGAGCCTTGGTCAGACTCCATCTGGAGTACTGTGTTCAGTTTGGGGCACCGCTCCTCAGGAAGGCTATATTGGCCTTTGAGGGTGTACAGCACAGATGCACCAGAATGATACCAGGGCTTAAAAAGAAAGACTTTCATTTATGTAGCGCCTTTAACAACCTCAGGACGTCCCAAAGCGTTTACAGCCAATAAAGTACTTTTGAAGTGTAGTCACTGTTGTAATGTAGGAAATAAATGTAATGAAGGGTTGAATTATGAGAACAGGTTGCATAAACTTGGCTTATTTTCCCTTGAGTTTAAAAGGTTGAGGGATAATCTAATCGAGGTGTTTAAAATGATAAAGGGATTCAAAAGGGTCGATACACAGGAACTATTTCTTCTAGTGGGGGTGTAATCACAAAATCAGAGCTTGGCCATTCAGGAGTGAAATGAGAAAGCACTTTTTTACACAAAAGGAAGTAAGAATCTGGAACTCGCTGCCCCAACATGCTCCTCATTGAAACTGCGGGCCACTGCCAGCCACTGCTCACCCCGCCCCCTCGGACTCACGGTAGGTCTGCTGCCGGCATCACCGCCGGCCAATCTTCATCTTCTTCGCATTGCCTCTTGGGGCATGACTGGCGTCTCCTGATGACCAATTTGGCGTGGCAGTTCATGGTTGCTGCTGGGTTCGCACCCGAAGTCTGCCGTGAACCAGTGTCTGGGCCACAATCTTCGAAGTCAGAGGCAAGAGTGCTTCCACTGAGCCAGCTGACACATAAAATAACTTGATTATTTTTCATTATTAAAGCAACTGCAAAATTCATTTTCAACAATTTTTATTGTTCATTGTAGATAACTTTTAAACTTTAAAAATAAAAGACTTTTTTATTCAGCTGTTTAAAAATTTGGCAATTGGTTGATACATTAAATTAAATTGTTAAGATATTGCATATCTCCTTCAGACCAGCCTGTCTCCGTTGTCATGTAATTTTTACTTTACAATGGCCTGTTCCCTTGTTTGAATGACCTATATGGTCATGTGGTAATGTTAGAAATGTCAGCTTAACATCTGTAGGCCTTTCCTGTTATTTATAGACCTGGGTGAAGCCAGTGACAGGATAATTAGAGATAGCTGTCATTGTGAGTACTTGGCTCAGTAAGAGGTAGGTCATCAGAACAACTGTACGAGATATGAATGACACAGCTGTCAGTTCCCATTAGAAGCGGATGAACAAGAAAGTGAAAAGGACAGAAGTGAACAGACAACCAAGAACTTGAATATTTGCTATCCAGCACAGTAATGAAAAATCAACGGATGCATTGGATGGGGCTCCCGAACCATCAGGTTTAGCCAAAGTGTGTGTCCAATGTGTTTTTCCCCCTCTGTTGTTAAATCACATTCTAACTTTATAGTTAACTGGCACATTGAAGGATTCCAGAGGTCCTTACATGCACTCAGCAGCCATGATTTATCTAGATAAACGGCGCACAATTGTCACGATTGGCAGATTTATTTCACTGAAATTGAAGGTTGCATTACATATTGTGACATAATTGAATGTTTGACATAATACAGGGTTTACCATGTCACAAAATGTCATGTTTTTTGACTAGCTGTTAGTATGAGAACTCTAATCTTGAATTGAAATGTCATTTAATACAACTGAATATATACTGCGATCATACGCATTTATAATGTTTCTTCTAAATGAGCTAAATCTTCCAATAATTCATATTCAATTGCCAGAAAATCTAGCTCATAGTTTAACACTGATTTGTTAGTTCTATCACTGTTTTGTTCACACAGAAGCTGGTTGTGAGAGGGCTAAAATGATGGCCTGTTTCTTAGGAACAGGAGTACACTATTCAGCCCCTCCAACCTATTCTGCCATTCAGTTAGATTATGGCTGACCTGTAGGTTTGCCCATTAACAACTCAGCCTAGTTTACTGTGGTCAATTCATTTATCATCCTGTCAAAGTTTGTCTTACTTAAATTTAAAACCTTAGTTTGTGACTCTTGCTTCTCCCTTTCAAACCTAATATCAAATTCAATCATATTATGGTCACTATTTGCACAATGTTGCCTTACAGTCAGATTGTTAACTAATTCTGGTTTGTCATAACTCTTGTCTGTTCTAAACTATTTTGCCCCCGATTTTATCTCCTCCCGCCTGGTGGAAACCGGACAAGGGGAGCAGCTAAAATGAAGGGATAACTTACCCTGTCATCCTGCTGCCTTCCCACCAGGTCCCGATACTGCCCCGCTCTTTTGAGCAAGTGAGCAGGTTACCCACAGGAAAACAGCGTCATTGAGACTTGATCTGCAATTTTAGTCCAAGGCCTGAGCGGGGGAACATTGATGGCTTCCCCGTTAGGTCGAACCTGTCAGGACGGGGTAGGTTTTTAATATTTGTTTAATTTTTCCTTGAGGGCTAGGAGGAGCAGGAATGCTCCGCCAGGCCCCACAAGGAAGCCTTGGGCCTCCCTTACCTTGGGCTTCTCCCCGCCCCCACCTCGCCCCTCGACCCCCTCCATTTACCATTTACCTGACGGCTGGGGACCGATCCCATGGGTTCCCAGCAGCAGCTTCCTACCTGCGATATTCCGCTTCCCCTTGTTCTGTTCAAATCTTCCTGTTCTGATGAAGGGTCCATACCTAAAATATCAACTTGTCTGTTCTCTCCACTGATGCTGACTGACCAGCTGTGTGTTCCCAGCATTTTCTGTTTCTGTTTCAGATTTCTAACATTTACATTATTTTACTTTTTTGTTCATAAGGTATGGGCTTATTATTTATTAATGTCCATGAAGATGAATGGTGAGGTTCCATTGCATGCAAATAATTAATAGAACAGCACATTCCTTTGGAACCACTTTCCCAAAATGTACCTATGGCACTTAAGACCTAATTTTATTTCAAAATTTTATTACAATACAGGTTAATCGCCACAGTAGTGGCAAGATTTAGGACCATTGGGTTACATAAATAACAGCAAAGATAGAATTAAAATTGTGTGTTTACAGAGTTCACATAATGTACAACATTTGGAGATGTTGGGCTGGATTTACCCGGCGCTCAGAGGGTGTGTTTGGAGGCAGGTCAGCTGTCAAAATAGCAAAGATTGACAGCGGGTAGGAAACCCACTGTCAACCCGCCTCCACGCGAGTCTCCCAGGTGTCGGGTCTGTCTGCACAGAACAGACCCGACACCAAGTGGCGGGGGAGACAATTGAGCTCATTAAATGACTCATTAACAGCCAATTTAATGCTATTTTGAGCCTACCTTGTAATTTTACGTGCTCTCCCACGGTTTATCAGCTGCTCGGGGAACACGCCAGCTCACCCTGTCGTGAGTTGAGCCTGCTTTGTTTTATCTGATTACCTGACAGCTGCAGAAGTGTTGGTTACTGCATTTGTAAGACATATAAGGGGAGAAATTCAGTTGTTTGCGCCACCCGTTAGCGCCTTAAGAGGGCGATAAGTGGGGCGCGAGGCGGCTAGCGCCCGGGCGCGGTGAGACTTGCGCCTCTCACGAAATTGAGCGGACATTTAACGGCAGCGCAAAACCGCAACGCCCGCTCAGCTGCGCGCACAGATCCTGACGTCATTTCATGGTGCAACGCCCTTGGGGCGCCCCGAACCGGAAATTCAGTGGCGCCCCCCTCCTTTCCGCCTGGCGCTCCCAGCGACTGGTTGACTGGAACGGTTCCCAGTCGCTGTGGGGCTGGGGGGGCGCTATTTAAAGGGGACTCTTCCTGGCTTCTTTGTGGTAGCCATTTTTGGACCACTCCTGTGAGAGAGAGAGAGAGATTTTCAGAGAGACAAAGGGAGAGAGCTTTCTGCATTGAGTCAGCGCTCGCAGAGGTACTTTTGGCTTCGGCCCAGAACTTTGTACTTGGTTTGCTTTTTCACTGGCATAACCTTGAGTGGCCACATACTACGGGGGCTGCAATGGGTGGAAACGTTGGGCTTCTCCATTACATTGAGAGGGCTCAGAGACGCCGAGAGAGCGTGCCAATCATGGCCAGACGGAGGAGGGCCAACAGGCATCGGCGCACGAGACCTTACCGTCCCAGGGTTTTCCGCCAACAGTTCTCATACCTCAACATGTCTGAGGAGCAGTGTTTTCGGAGGCTGCGATTCAGCAGGGAGGTGGTCACTGAGCTCTGCCACCTGCTTCAGCCAGATCTGCAGCCTCAACTGAGGAGCAGGACATCTCTGTCTGTGGCAGTGAAGGTGACAGTGGCTCTCAACTTCTATGCCACCGGCTCCTTCCAATCCGCTACTGGGAACATTGCCAATATCTCCCAGTTCGCGGTGCATTGCTGCATCCGTCAAGTCACGAATGCCCTCTTTAAAAGGAGACATCAGTACATTTCCTTCCCCATGACCCCGGACAAGGAGCAAGAGCGCGCACTGGGATTTGCAAGAATAGCGGGCTTCCCCATGGTCCAGCGCGCCATTGACTGCACACATGTAGCTTTGCGGGCGCCGCAAGAGAATGCCGAGGATTACCGCAACCGGAAGGGGTTCCATTTGTTGAACGTCCAGTTGGTGTGTGACCACAGACAGCTGATACTCGCTGTCAATGCCCGCTTTCCAGGCAGCAGCCACGACGTCTTCATCCTGCGCCAGACTTCTGTGGCAGACCTTTTCGAGGCCCCGGCTCACCCAGGAGGCTGGCTTCTCAGGGACAAGGGCTATCCTCTGTGCACCTGGCTGATGACCCTGCTCCATGCGCCCAGCACCCCTGCTGAAGAACGATACAATGCGAGCCATCAAGCGACCAGGAATATCATTGAGCACACAATCGGCGTGCTCAAGCCCTTCAGTACTCACTTGAGCGAGTCTCCCATTTCGTTGTAGTGTGCTGCATGCTGCATAACCTGGCAATCCTCAGGACTCAGCCACTGCCACCAGACGTTGGAGCACCAGCAGAGGAGGAGGAGGGGGAGCACCAAGATGGGAGGGAGGCACAAAGTGCAAGGGCCGTCCGTCAGCAGCTTATTGCAAGTCGGTTCTAGGCCCCCTCTGAGGGAATGGCTTCTGCCACTGAAAGAACCGTTCCGCAACCCCTAAGCCGGTCAAGGCAACAAATAGTTCAAAGAGCAAACGTGCACATTCTGAATAAAGACACTTCTTTATTTAACAAACTGTGTGCCCCTCCCGCATGACAAAGTAATAGAGAGAAACCCCAAAAAAAGCAGTCAGACACATAACTGGCTCTCACAACCTGGAGACAATGAACAAAACAGTAACCAAAAAATGACCACGATCCTCAGCCTTCAATAAAACATATAATAGCATTTTGCCACAGCTCCTACTTTTTGCCCTTCGAGGGTGATCTGCTTTGCTTGCGAGATTCACCCCTTCCCACCCTGCAGCTCCTCCGCAATGGGACCCCAGTGGCAGCAGCAAGGCTGGGGGAAGGCTGCTGAGTGTCAGAAACTGAGTCTGCAGATGCCCTTGAGGGACGGCCTGGACCAGCTCTGGGCCTGGAGGGTCCGGCTGCTGACTGCTCCAACTCTGCATGGGCGGCAGCAGTCTGTCCTACAGGTGGTGGCAGCTGCAGTGGAGAAGTGACAGTGTTGGCAGCAGGAATGCTGCCATCCTGACAGAGGACAGCAACTCCCTGGTCGGACGACACACTGGCACTCCCACGGGGCAGTACTGCAGCATGCGGAGCAATCTGCTGAAGCACAGACTGCTGGCCTGCTGCGGCGCGGCAAGGGCCCCGGCGATTCGTGCCCGATCCAGCGAGGGTGACAGCAGTCAGTGCTCGTGTGGCCTCAATCTGCGTCTGCATGAGACCAGCCACTGACTGCATTACGCCACTAAGCACTTGCGTGGAAGCCGCCTGTGCTGCACCGAAGTCCTGGAGACTCCTTGCCTGTGCTGCGCCGAAGTCCTGCAGACTCCTTGCCTGTGCTGCGCCGATGTCCTGGACACGCCTTGCCTGTGCTGCGCTGAAGTTCTGGCTTCTTGCCAGTGCTGCGCCGAAGTCCTGGACACTCCTTGCCAGTGACTCAATGGAGTCGGGCATCCTTGCCACTGCAGCCATGAGCTCAATGTGCCTGTGCTCCGCCTGGGCGCTCATTTCAGCGAGGCGCCGTACCTCTTCTGCGCTCACTGTAGCAGGACACGAGGCCAGACTCTCCCTCTGGGGAGAAGGCCACCGAGCTTCCCTACCCCCCCCCCACCCCCGTGTTGCTGCAGCCCGCTGGGCCCCGGAGCTTCACCCTCCTCAGACCATTCCCCCCTGCTCCCCTCCAGGGAAGATGTGTCCCCATTATGGCCATGGGCTGCCTCGGCTGAGGGTGGCACTGATGGTCCAGCTTCCTCTTCGTCGTCACTTTCAGAGTCACTCACAGTGGCAGCTTGAGGGCCCGCCTCCTCACCTGGTGAATCAGCATCTGAAAGCAGGGAGGTACAAGAGTGGCTTTAGCGTGACGACAGGACGGCAGCGAGGGAGGCATGAGTGCTGCAATGCACTGTATTGGTTCGATAGTGGCAAAGGATGCTGGTGTGAGGCATGTGGAAGGAGAGAGGTCAAAAAGGTGATCACCTTACCATTGCTGTCCAGAACGGGGTCGGCATCTCCAGTGGCGACGGGGCCATTCATCCGGCCTGCCATAATCCGCTGGACTCGCTGCTCCAGATCGGTGAGGGCTTGAAGGTGAGGCCGGCCTCCCCCGGTCCATTGCTGCTGCCTCCTGTTATGGGCCAGCTTGCCCTGCAAGAGAAAGGATGGCCTCTAAGTACAGTGTGGAGCCCTGATCTTGGATGCACTGCCTCCCATGGTGGAATAGCCCTTACAGTGTGTAAAGTGCTGAATGTGCGTGTGAGTTTCATGAAAGGCCCATAGGTGTTGGATGAGGGCTGGACATTGGGGCTTTCAGGACCCTTTGGCCATAAAGTGAGGTGGACATGCAGGGATGAAGAGGATACTGAAAAGGGTACTCACCCTGACGACCCGAGTGAGGTCGTTGAACTTCTTCCTGCATTGCACAGGGGTCCTAGGCACCATGCTGCTGGAGGTCATTCTGTGAGCCACCTCCCTCCAAGCTTTGCGATAGTCGTTGGGCAGCGGCCTCCTGCCACTGTCCGGGAACCAGATAGATCGCCTGCGCTCCACTGCGCCAACCAGAACCTGCAGGGCCCCCTCACTGAACCGCTGCGCCTGGCCCTCTCCATGGTCCTAGGCGTAAGAATGTGGCAGCAGGTCTGTCCAGGCCGAGAATCAGGGCTCCAATGTGCAGGGTGTGGCTGCAATCCAAGATCGAACCTCCCCTTTAAGAGCTGACCAGCGCCAGCGTGTCTGCGTGCAATCGTTAACTGGCTGCACCTGCGCTGCGCCCGCCCTCGGTGGTAGCGCCTCGCTTCTCCGGTTTAGCGCCTTAAGACAGTCGTGCAGCACCTGTTTTAGCGCTCCAAGCACCTCCTGGGATGAAGCAGGTCAATTTATCAGTAGTTGGCGATAATTTGCGCCAGGCGCTAAATTTCACGCCCGCTCGAGTATTACACCCCAAACGCGGTGATACTGAATTTCTCCCCCATAGAGCCTTCTGTAGCTTGCAAGTGTTTAGAGCCAACCTCTCTCACCATTGATAGATTTGCTTCTGTCATCTCTCCATCGCCTGTCATCTATTACATCAGAATGGGTACGGTTTACACTCTCTCACCTTGGTCTTCAGAATCTGACCACAATGAGCCCCAACACCAGCAGAACCAGGCACACCAGCAGCACCAACAACAGCAACAGTGACAACCTTCTCCTCAACCACCTGATGCTGCACAGGGCAGAGGGCATCAGTGCAGGGCTGGACTTTGCCGGAGGCGATACCCTCAACACAGGGTTTACAGGCAGAGGATGAGCTCCCTCAACATAACTGAGCAGCCTTGCCAACAGAGGCTTAGGCTATCGCGCCAGGACATGGCGGACATTTGCAGATTGCTGGAGCAAGAGCTGCAGCCCAGAGGAGCGGGTGGACACCCCTTGCCAGTAACTGTGAAAGTCACCCTTGCCCTCAACTTCTTCGCCTCAGGCTCCTTCCAGGCATCTGCAGCAGACATTTGCAGCATCTCGCAGTCGGCTGCATACAGATGCTTTACGCAGGTGACCGATGCCCTGTTTGACACGTCAGCCAAATATATCAACTTTGCAACTGATGAAGCCAGTGCTGCTGAGTGCGCGGTTGGCTTTGCGGCTCTGGCTGGATTCCCATGGGTGCACTGCACACGTGGCCATCAGGGCACCCCATCAGAACCCAGCAGTATTTATCAACCACAAAGCTTTCCACTCCCTCAATGTGTAGCTGTTCTGCAACCATAGGAAGATCATTTTCCATGTGTGTGCCAAGTTCCCTGGGAGATGCCCATCTATCCTCCATAGATGCCCATTTATTTTGAATTGAGACCATGTGCTCAAGCAACTGGCGCATTATGTCCACCATGCAGGTTGCCATCCTATCCATGGAGGAAACAACAGTCACAAGTGCGTGCGCCACGGTGTTGGTCATGCTTGAGATAGACTCCTCCATTCTCTGCACACTCGCAGTCACCACGGTTGCAAAACCTGTCAGAGCCTCCTGCATTTGTTGCTCCAGCTCCAGGACCGCCCTCTTCATTGATGGCCCCCGAGGCTCAGCGCCTGCATGCAGCTGAGCAGAGCTAGGAGACTACTGAGCCCTCCGGCAAGGAGTCTCCACCATCTCCTCTGGCTCACTTGTGACTTGTGAGACATCGGGTGACAACACTATTCTATCTCGCGTACAACCCACCGAGTTGTGTGTTTCTGTGCTGGTGCTGGCTTGCCTTGTCAGAGGTGACGCTGTGCCCTCAGAGGCTGGAGCCTCCTCTGAGGAGTCCTCTTGATTTTCCTCATGGACATTGGGGGTGGGGGGAGCTCTGATTGGACCTGTGAGAGAGTAAAGACATCAGTTGGATAAATGATATGTCCATTGCATACACATACCAATAAGTACATTATGAGCAATCAATTCCTGTTGACCCCAATATGAGTGACTGATGAATGACATGTAGGTGTATGGGAAATGATTTTGGCACCAGGTTGTTCTGATGAGCCCTTTCTCCGTCCCCCACTTCCAGCTGATCCACCACTCCAGTGATCTCCAGGGCAGCCTCCTCTTCAAGAGTTAGAATGGCCAGTGATTGAGGGCCACCTCCCATTCTCTCCCTCAAGTTGTAGGCTCTCTTATGCAAGGAGGGAAAGAAGAGAAGGTTTAGTGAGAGTGATGAAATGAGTGTAACGAATGGATGTGTTAGATCTTTATAGGGAGACTATAATGGAGTGGGGTGGATGTAACAAGTTGCTTCCTTTATCGTTGCTAGTTGGTGTCATTACATTAGGATGAGGGTAATAGTTCAGGGTGCATAGTAAGATGGATATGCAATAATGTAGCTAGGTAGAGAGGGATGGCTGAAGGTACAAGGGATGTTGCATTGAGTTGCGCTGCGCAAGAGTATGGTTGGGAATGTTGAGTGATGGGGAAGTGATAACAGGCACAACAGCATGAAGGTAAGTGTGTAAGATCATGAAAACGCTTGCAGCACTGAAGCCAGGTTCTCATCACCACACACCTGCCCGTTACCTCCTCAGTTATTTGCAGCCAGGCTGCCTTGGTCTCCTGGGGAGGTTCTTCCGACCACTGGCAGGGAAGAAAAACTCCCTGCATGCTCTGACTCCCTCCACAAAAACATGAAGGGAGTCATTACTGAATCGAGGTGCAGCCCTTTGCCTTTGTGAGTTCATTTTTGGAGTTGAACAAGCTATATCAGCAATGGTCGTTTTAAATTCAGGAAGTGGAATGAAGTGGGGCCATGGGCCCTTTAAATAAACTGGCACGAGAAGTGTCAGCTCTGATGTCACCTGACCCTCACTTTCTAATAGGGTCAGGGAATGTGACGGGTGGGCCTAACAAGACCCATTAACGTAAAATCCTTTTTTTCTGCGGGCTTCAGTAGACAGCGGGACCGTATCCTGACAACAACCTCTCCCGCCCTGAACCCACCTCGGCCGGTGAAATCGCGGCCATTGTTACTTCACTGTTAAACGATTAGTTTGTCAAAGTTGACTGATTGAAAGTTTCCATCCGTTGTTTAACACGCTTATCCTGAAGTGACAGTTTGGGTTTGCTTTATTAATCTTAATAAAATTAAAGGAAACTATACTTCCGTTTTTTGATATTTGAAGTCAGCTATAGCCTGTTTTACTGCAGTGTCAATAAGTAAGATAGATTATTTACTCCATTATCTCACTGAATGAAGATTGCAGTTTGCTGATGCCATTTAGTAACTATTAGTGAAAATTGTTTCCTGCCAGCTGACTCCTCTTCCTCCAATTATATATTAGGTTTCAAGTGAAGGGTATAATGGATTTAATCATTTAAAGATGTCCTTTTTATTGCAATCTTGAGATTGAATATCTGAATGCTAGTGCATCATTGAGGTCTGTAATTAACTGTTCATACAATAACTTTCTTATTTACAAAAAAGAGCTATGATAAAACGATAAATTGATTGGCACTTCATAGAAAAGACTTTATGGTCAGTATAATCTATGTATCATCGATTTTTGTCATTGCACATAAAACTAGTTAGTCTCATTATATTAGCTGTAATCATTAAGATTTAATCATTTTCCAAGAAGTCACTGAGGTGGAAAATTCATTAGATTTGGCTGCCTTCTGATTGATGAATTGCTTTTTTGTCAGCTGTTCAGATTGGAATCGTAAAAGTCTTCTTCATAGTAATGTTTAAGCCTAATATATAAGTATTCCTCTGAAAGGATTTATGTAACATGCTATTTAGAAGACATAATTTAATAATGATGGAAATGTTCATGCATGTAATCATTTGATATTTCAAAATGTTTTGCACTTTTCTCTTGTTTACATGTTATTGATGTGGATTGGCTTTGTGTTTCTGACATGAGGCTGACTACATGAAGGATGGTAGATATCTAGATGTTAAAAATCTAACTCTGATTCCTCCAAGTCTCTTGAATTATGTAGAGGGATTCTTACATAGGATTACTTAGGATATACAACACAGAAACAGGCCATTCGGCCCAACCAGCCCATGCTGGCGTTTATGCTCCACTCGCGCCTCCTCTCATCTAAGTCTATCAGCATAACCCTCTATTCTCTTCTCCCTCATATGTTTATCTAACCGCCCCTTAAATGCATCTATTCATTTCTATTCACTTCAACCACTCCCTGTGGTAGTGAGTTCCACATTCTCACCACTCTGGGTAAAGAAGTTTCTTCTGAATTCCCTATTTGATTTCTTGATGACTACCTTATATTGATGGCCTCGAGTTTTGCTCTTCCCCACAAGTGGAAACACTCTCCCTGTATCCACTCTATCAAAACCTTTCATGATTTTAAAGACCTCTATTAGGTCACCCCTCAGCCTTCTCTTTTCAAGAGAAAAGAGACCCAGCCAGTTCATCCTTTCCTGATAGGTATACCTTCGCATTTCTGATAACATCCTTCTAAATCTTCTCTGCACCCTCTCCAGTGCCTCTATATCCTTTTTATAATATGGTGACCAGAATTGTATGCAGTACTCCAAGTGTTGTCTAACCAAGGTTCGATACAAGTTTAGCATAACTTCACTACTTTTCAATTCTATCCCTCTAGAAATAAACCCTAGTGCTTGGTTTGCTTTTTTAATGGCTTTGTTAACCTGTGTTGATACTTTTAGTGATTTGTGTATTTTTACTCCTAGATCCTTTTGCTCCTCTACTCTATTTAGATTCTTATTTTCCAAGTAATATGTGACCTCCCTATTTTTCTTGTCAAAATGTAATACCTCACATTTATCTGTGTTGAATTTCATTTGCCAATTATATGCCTTTTCTGCAAGTTTATTAATGTCTTCTTGTAATTTATTGCAGTTCTCCTCAGTATTGACTATCCCCCCTAATTTGGTGTCGTCCGCAAACTTAGAAATTGTGTTTTTGATTCCAAAGTCTAAATCGTTAATATAAATTGTGAGCAACAGTGGTCCCAGCACTGATCCTTGTGGAACACCACTTCCCACCTTCTGCCACTCTGAATAGCTATCCTTTACCCCTATTCTCTGCTTTCTGTCTTGAAGCCAGCTAGCTATCCATTCTGCTACTTGTCCCCGGACTCCGCATTCCCTGACCTTATTCATTAGTCCATTATGTGGTACCTTATTGAAGGCCTTTTGAAAATCTAGATAAATTACATCTACTGCATTACCCTTGTCTAATCTCTGTTATCTCTTCAAAAAATTCAATTAGGTTGGTCAAGCAAGACTTTCCCTTTTGAAATCCATGCTGACTATTTATTAATATATTTTGGTTTCTAGATGTTCTTCCATTTTCTCCTTTAGTAGGGATTCCATTATTTTTCCTACCATCGATGTTAAGCTGACTGGTCTATAGTTCCCTGGACAAGTTCTATCTCCCTTCTTAAATGTACGTATTACGTTAGCTATCCGCCAGTCCTCTGGCATTCTAACAAATTACTAAATATGTGTAATAATGCCTCTGCTATCTCTTCCCTAGATTCTTTTAAAATGTGCGATTGTAATCTGTCCGGACCAGGGGTTTTATCATCTTTGAGTTTCATTAGTTTGCTTAATATATCTCGTGTTATATTTTAAATGCAGTTATCTCATTACTAGTCTCATCATCCAATGGCATCTCCACCTGTTCTATCTCCTTGGTAAATACTGAAGCAAAGTAATTATTTAATATCTCTGCCATCTCTCTCTCGTTGCCTGTGGTACTTTCCTGTCCATCCCTTGGTGGCCCTATTCCCATCCCGACCTTCCTTTTTTTATTTACAGCGTGTAAAATATTTTATTATTTTGTTTTATGTTCCTTGATAATTTAATTTCATAGTTCCTCTTTGCCTTCCTAATTGTTTTTTTTACTTCTCTCCTAATCTCTTCATATTCTCTCTTGTCATGCTCTCCCTTGCTGCCCATGTACTTAATGTATGCCTCTTTCCTTACTCTCAATTTTACCCTTATGGCTTTATTCATGGTGTCTCATTAGTGTTTTGTTTGTTCTTGTTTTTTAGTGGAATATATTTTTCCTGGACTCTGTTGAATACTGTTTTAATTGTTTCTCATTGCTGTTCTACATCATTGCTTGCCAATATTGTTGCCCATTTTGTTTTCACAAGTTCTATTCTCAGCGCTGCAAAATCTCCTTTGTCATACTTATGTCTTTCTCAATTATTATCTTAAAGCGTATCATATGATCACTATTGCCTAGATGTTCCCCTCCTTTTACTTCTCTTACCTGCTCTGATTCATTCCCCATTACTAGATCCAATAGCGAATCCTCCCTTGTTGGGCTTTTTACATATTGGGTTAGAAAGGAGTACTGTATACATTGTAGGAACTCTATTCCCTTATCCCCTTTACCTACCTCTTCTGTCCAATTAATATCAGGGTAGTTGAAATCCCCCATGATTATTATTCTATGGGCGAAAAATTCAGTTGGTTGCACGACCCATTAGCGCCTAAAGAGGTCGAGAAGTGGGGCGCTAACCAACTAGCGCCCGGGCGCAGCGAACCCTGCGCCTCTTCCCAAATTGAGCGGACATTTAGCGCCGGCGCTAAACCGTAGCGCCCGCTCACCGGCGCACGCAGATCATGACGTCATTTCAGTGTGCAACGCCCTTGGGGCGCCCCGGACCAGAAATTCAGTGGCGCCCCCCTCCGTTCCGCCTGTCGCTACCAACGACAGGTTACCTGGAACGTTTCCCAGTTGCTGTCGGGCTGGGGGGACGCTATTTAAAGGGGACTCTTCCTGGATTATTAGTGGTAGCCATTTTTGGACCACACCTTCTGTGAGAGAGAGAGAGAGTTGCTCAGAGACAAACGGAGAGCCATTTCTGCAGTGAGCCAGTGCTGGCTGAGGAACTTTAGCCTTCTGAGTATAACTTTGCAGTTGGTAAGCTTCCCGACCGGCATAACTTTCAGTGCGCACTTACTATGGGGGCTGCATTGGATGGGAACGTCGTCCTTCTCAATCATATTGACAGGGCACAGAGACGCAGGGATAGAGTGGCAGGCATGGCCAGACGGAGGAGGGCCAACAGACGTCGGCACACGAGATCTTACGCTGCCAGGGTTTTCCGCCAACAGTTTTCGTATATCGACATGTCGGAGGAGCAGTGTTTCCGAAGGCTGCGCTTCATTAAGGAGGTGGTCACTAAGCTCTGCCACCTGCTTCAGCCAGATCTGCAGCCTCAACTAAGGTGCAGGACATCTCTGTCGGTGGCTATGAAGATCACTGTGGCTCTAAACTTCTATGCCAGCCGCTCCTTTCAGGCCACTGCTGGGGACATTGCCAACATCTCACAGTTTGCGGTGCAGTGCTGCATCCGTCAAGTGACTAATGCCCTCTTTAAAAGGAGACGGCAGTACATCTCCTTCCCAATGACCCCGGACAAGCAGCGAGAGTGCGCAGAGGACTTCGCAAGGATAGCGGGCTTCCCCATGTTGCAGGGTGCCATTGACTGCACGCATGTGGCTTTGCGGGTGCCTCTAGAGAATGCGGAGGATTTCCGCAACCGAAAGGGGTTCCATTCTTTGAATGTGCAGCTGGTCTGTGACCACCGACAGCTGATACTCGCTGTTAATGCCCACTTTCCAGGCAGCAGCCACGACGCCTTCATCCTGCGCCAGACTTCTGTGGCAGACCTTTTCGAAGCCCCGGCTCACCCAGGAGGCTGGCTTCTCGGGGACAAGGGCTATCCTCTGTGCCCCTGGCTGCTGACCCCGCTCCATTCGCCCAGCACCCCTGCTGAAGAACGATACAACGAGAGCCATCAAGCGACCAGGAACATCGTGGAGCACACAATCGGCGTGCTGAAGCAATGGTTCCGCTGTCTGGACCGTTCCGGAGGAGCCCTTCAGTACTCACCTGAGCGAGTCTCCCACTTTGTGGTTGTGTGTTGCATGCTGCATAACCTGGCAATCCTCAGGACCCAGCCAATGCCACCAGACATTGAAGCACCAGCAGAGGAGGAGGAGGAGGAGGAGGAGGAGCAGCACCAAGACAGGAGGGAGGCACAAACTGCAAGGGCCATCCATCAGAGGCTTATAGCAAGTTGCTTCTAGGCCCCTCTGAGGGAATGCTTTCTGCCATTCCAAGAACATGAATGGAACCATTCTGCTACCCCTAAGCCGGTCAAGGCAACAATTTGTGCAAAGAACAGACATGGACATTGTGAATAAATAAACTTCTTTATTTAACAAACTGTGCATCGTTCCCGCATGACAAAGCAATGGAAACAAACACCAAAACAAACAGACTGCCACATAACTGGCTCTCACACCCTGGAGACAATGTTCAAAACATAACTGGCTCTCACACCCTGGAGACAATGTCCAAAACATAACCAACATTCAGACCAGCATCCTCGGCCTTGAATGAAAGAAATAACATAATTTAGCAACACCTCTTACTTTTTGCCCCTCGATGGTGATCTGCTTCCCTTGCGGAATTGCCCCCTTCCCACCCAACAGCTCCTCCGTAATGGGACCCCAGTGGCTGCAGCAAGGCTGAGGGAGGCCTGCTGACTGTCCGAAACTGAGACCGCAGATGCCCTTGAGGGACGGCCTGGACCAGCTCTGGGCCTGGAGGGCCCGGCTGCTGACTGCTCCAACTCTGCATGGGCGGCAGCAGTCTGTCCTACAGGTGGTGGCAGCTGCAGTGGAGAAGTGCCAGTGGTGGCATCAGGAATGCTGTCATCCTGAGAGCGGACAGCAGCTCCCTGGTCGGCCGACACACTGGCACTCTGACGGGGCAGCACCGCAGCATGCGCAGCAATCGGCTGGTGCACAGATTGCTGGCCTGCTGTGGCGCGGCGAGGGCCCCGGGGAATCCTGCCTGATCCAGCGAGGGTGGCAGCAGTCAGTGCTCACGTGGCCTCAATCTGCATCTGCATGAGACCAGCCACTGACTGCGTGGCAGCACTCAGCACTTGTGTGGCAGGTGCCAGTGCTTCGCCGAAGTCCTGGACAATCCTTGCCAGTGCTGTGCCGAAGTCCTGGACAATCCTTGCCTGTGCTGCGCCGAAGTCCTGCACACTCCTTGCCTGTGCTGCACCGAAGTCCTGGACACTCCTTGCCAGTGTCTCAATGGAATCGGCCATGAGCTCAGTGTGCCTCTGCCCAGCCTGGGCGCTCATTTCTGTGAGGGCACGCACCTCTTCTGTGTTCTGTGCAGCAGCACTCGCAGCCCGACTCGCCCTCCGGGGATACGGCTCCCGAGCTTCCCTACCCCCCTCGTGTTGCTGCAGGCCGTTGGGTCCTGGAGCTGCATCCTCCTCAGACCATTCCCCCCCCGCTCCCCTCCAGGGAAGGCGTCTCCCCAGTCTGGACATGGGCTGGCTCGCCTGAGGGTGGCACGGATGGTCTGGCTTCCTCCTCCTCGTCGCCTCCAGAGTCACTCACACTGGCAGCTTGAGGGCCCGCCTCCCGAGCTGGTGATGCAGCATCTGAAAGCAGGGAGGTTCAAGAAAGGACAGGGTGGCAGCAAGGGATGCATGAGTGCTGCAATGCTCTGAGTTGGCTCGAGAGTGAAAAAGCATGCTGGTGTGGGGAACAAGTGGAAGGAGAGAGGTCAAAAAGGTGATGACCTTACCATTGCTGTCCACAATGGGGTCAGCATATCCAGAGGCGACGGGGCCAATCATCTGGCTTGCCACAATCCGATGGACTTGCTCCTCCAGGTCTGTGAGGGTCTGCAGGTGAGGCCGGTCTCCTCCGGTCCGATGCTTGTTGCCTTCTATTATGGGCCAGCTTGGCCTGCAAGAGAAAGGACGGGGTGTGAGGAAACCTGCAGCCCTGATCTGGGATGACATGCCTCCCATGGTCGATTAGCCCTTACATTATGCTGCCCTGATCTGGGATGACATGCCTCCCAGGGTCCAGGAGCCCTTACATTATGCACAGAGCTGAATGTGCGTGTGTGTTTCCAGAAAGGGCCATGGGTGCTGGATGACAGCTGGCCATTGGGGCTTTGCACACCCTCTGGCCATAAAGTGAGGTCCAGATGGAGGGATGAAGATGATTCTGAAAAAGGCACTCACCCTGACGACCCGAGTGAGGTCGTTCAACTTCTTCCTGCATTGCACAGGAGTCCTGGGGACCATGCTGCTGGAGGTGACTCTGTTGGAAACCTCCCTCCAAGCTCTGCGATAGTCGCTGTGCTGAGGCCTCCTGCCATTCTCTGGGTAGAGTACAGATCGCCTGTGCTCCACCGCGCCAACCAGAGCATCCAATACCCCCTCGCTGAAGCACTGCGCTCTCTCCCTGGCCCCCTCCATGTTCAGGCAGTTGTCGACGCCACAGGTAGGTTACAGCAGGGTGTGGCTGGAGATGATGCTCGATCCACCCCTTTAAGAGCTGTCCAGTGCCAGCGTGTCTGGCCGCACTCGATAATTGACAGCACCTGCGCTGCACCCGCCTGCGGAGATATTGCGTCGCGCCGCTGGGTTAGCACCTTCAGACTGTCATGCAGCGCCTGATTTAGCGCCGCAATCACCTTCAGGGGCGCAGGTACCCAATAGCGCTGGAGGTGGCGATAATTTGCGCCTGGCGCTAAACTTTGCGCACCGCCAATACTAGCGCCCCAAACGGGGCGATACCGAATTTCTCCCCCATGTGTTTTACTCATTTCCCTAATTTGTTTGCATATTTCTTCCTCCACCTCCTATTAGTGTGATTGATCCTTTACTAGCTTTTATCTCTATCCACATGGATTCTGTTTCTGTTTTTCTGATCGCTGCGTCACTTTTTTCTACTGCCATTATGTTATCCCTAATAAGTATAGCTACTCCACCTTCCCTTTTTCCCCCTCTCTTTTTTCTAAATATGTTATACCCTGCAATGTTTAATTCCCAGTCCTGATTTTTTTGTAGCCATGTCTCAGTAATCCCTAATACAAAAGCAAAATACTGCAGATGCTGGAAATCTGAAATAAAAACAGAAAATGCTGGAAATACTCAGCAGGTCAGGCAGCATCTGTAGAGGGAGAAACAGAGTCAACGTTTCAGGTTGATGACCCTTCGTCAGAACTGGCAACAAAGGGTTCTGACAAAGGGTCAGTGACCTGAAACGTTAACACTATTTCTCTCTCCACAGATGCTGCCTGACCTGCTGAGTATTTCCAGCATTTTCTGTTTTTATCTCAGTAATCCCTACTATGTCTGGTTCCTCACAACACATGATTGCCTCCAGCTCCCCTATTTTATTACAGACACTGTGTGCACTGCTGTACAGACAGTTTAACTCATTTTTAATAACAGTTCCTTTCACTATTTTTAACCATCTTTTTACACTCCTGTTCTATAACTATTTATTCCCTGGCCATCAATGTCTTCCCTTACTTTACTCTTTCCTATGCTCTCCTTTCCTGTTTTGTTTATATTTAGGCTGGATTCATTTCTTGTAGATCCCTCCCCCAATCTTATTAGTTTAAAGCCTTTGCCACCTCCCTATTTACCCTTTTCACCAGGACACGGGTCCCATCCCGGTTCAGGTGGAGCCCGTCCCATCAGTACAACTCCTTCCTGTCCCAGAACTGGTGCCAATGTCCCATGAAAAGGATCCCCTCTTTCCCACACCAGCCCTTTAGCCACGTGTTAATTCTCCTGATCTGACTGCTTCTATGCCAATTTGCATGTGGCTCGGGCAATAATCCAGAGATTATTACCCTTGAGGTCCTGCTTTTTAATTTTGCTCCTAATTCCTGATACTCCTTCAGCAGGAACTCCTCCCTGTTCCTACCTATGTCGTTTGTTCCGACATGGACCACAACAACTGGATTTATCCCCTCCCTTTCCAAATTCCTCTCCAGCCGCCTCAGGATAACCCTTACCCTGGCACCAGGTAGACAACACACCCTTCGGGATTCTCGTTCTAGGCTACAGAGGACGCTATCTATCCTCCTAATTATAGAACCCGCTATCACTACCACATTTCTATTCTGCTCTTCCCCCACCTTGGACAGCGTTCTGCGCCATGGTGCCTTGGTCTGCATTGTGGCTGTCCTCCCCACAGTCTTTCTCCTTGTCCTCACAGGTAGCAAATACATTGTACCTGTTGGACAAGACCAGTGTCTGCGGAACTTCCTTCTCAACCTCTCCTAGGACCCCATTACCTGGCTCCCTAACAGTCACACCCTCCCCTTCCTGAACCTGTGCTTTCCTCTGGGGTGTGACTGTATTCTGGATAAAACTGTCCAGAAATTCCTCCCCCTCCTTTATGTTTCAGAGTGTCTCTAACTCGCACTCCAGCTCAATGACTCTGAGCCGGAGTGACTGAAGGCAGAGATATTTCCTGCAGATGTGGGAATCCGGGTCTCGTTATCCACAAACTCCCACATACTACAGTCCCGACACTCTGCCATCTCTAGACTTTTTTTTTATATGCTTATTTAAATTAGTTAAAGTTTTTAATCAAGTAATTGTTTAGTTATATTAATTAATTAGTTTATCTAGTTAAGTTATTAATTTAATAAAGTATTAGTTATTCTTCCCCAGCACTAGCTTAGAGACAAAAAAAGACGGTCCAATACTCAACAACCAATCACCTAACTGCTGTCCTGCGACGTCACTCCTTGATTTTATTTCCCCCTCCGCTCCTGTCCCGGGTCAGGTCCGCTCCGGTCCCGGGTCTGGTCCGCTCCTCCTCCGCTCCGGTCCCGGGTCAGGTCCGCTCCGGTCCCGGGTCAGGTCCGCTCCTCCTCTGCTCCGGTCCCAGGTCAGGTCGGCTCCTCCTCCACTCCGGTCCCGGGTCAGGTCCGCTCCTCCTCCGCTCCAGTCCCGGGTCAGGTCCGCTCCTCCACCGCTCCGGTCCCGGGTCAGATCCGCTCCTCCTCCGCTCCGGTCCCGGGTCAGGTCGGCTCCTCCTCCACTCCGGTCCTGGGTCAGGTCCGCTCCTCCTCCGCTCCGGTCCCGGGTCAGGTCCGCTCCTCCTCCGCTCCGGTCCCGGGTCAGGTCCGCTCCTCCACCGCTCCGGTCCCGGGTCAGATCCGCTCCTCCTCCGCTCCGGTCCCGGGTCAGGTCGGCTCCTCCTCCACTCCGGTCCCGGGTCAGGTTCGCTCCTCCTCCACTCCGGTCCCGGGTCAGGTTCGCTCCTCCTCCACTCCGGTCCCGGGTCAGGTCCGCTCCTCCACCGCTCCGGTCCCGGGTCAGGTCTGCTCCAGTCCCGGGTCAGGTCCGCTCCAGTCCCGGGTCAGGTCCGCTCCAGTCCCGGGTCAGGTCCGCTCCTCCGCCGCTCTGGTCCCAGGTCAGGTCCGCTCCTCGCCCGCTCCGGTCCCAGGTCAGGGCCGCTCCTCCTCCGCTCCGGTCCCGGGTCAGGTCCGCTCTTCCCCCGCTCCGGTCCCGGGTCAGGTCCGCTCCTCCTCCACTCCGGTCCCGGGTCAGGTCCGCTCTTCCCCCGCTCCGGTCCCGGGTCAGGTCTGCTCCTCCTCCGCTCCGGTCCCAGGTCAGGTCCGCTCCGGTCCCGGGTCAGGTCCGCTCCGGTCCCGGGTCAGGTCCGCTCCGGTCCCGGGTCAGGTCCGCTCCTCCCCCGCTCCGGTCCCAGGTCAGGGCCGCTCCTCCTCCGCTACGGTCTCGGGTCAGGTCCGCTCTTCCCCCGCTCCGGTCCCGGGTCAGGTCCGCTCCTCCTCCGCTCCGGTCCCGGGTCAGGTCCGCTCCTCCTCCGCTCCGGTCCCGGGTCAGGGCCGCTCCTCCTCCGCTCCGGTCCCGGGTCAGGGCCGCTCCTCCTCCGCTCCGGTCCCGGGTCAGGTCCGCTCCTTCTCCGCTCCGGTCCCGGGTCAGGTCCGCTCCTTCTCCGCTCCGGTCCCAGGTCAGGGCTGCTCCTCCTCCGCTCCGGTCCCGGGTCAGGTCCGCTCCTTCTCCACTCCGGTCCCGGGTCAGGTCCGCTCTTCCCCCGCTCCGGTCCCGGGTCAGGTCTGCTCCTCCTCCGCTCCGGTCCCAGGTCAGGGCCGCTCCTCCTCCGCTCCGGTCCCGGGTCAGGTCCGCTCTTCCCCCGCTCCGGTCCCGGGTCAGGTCTGCTCCTCCTCCACTCCGGACCCGGGTCAGGTCCGCTCTTCCCCCGCTCTGGTCCCGGGTCAGGTCTGCTCCTCCTCCGCTCCGGTCCCGGGTCAGGTCCGCTCCGGTCCCGGGTCAGGTCCGCTCCGGTCCCGGGTCAAGTCCGCTCCTCCGCCGCTTCGGTCCCGGGTCAGGTCCGCTCTTCCCCCGCTCCGGTCCCGGGTCAGGTCCGCTCCTCCTCCGCTCCGGTCCCGGGTCAGGTCCGCTCCTCCTCCGCTCCGGTCCCAGGTCAGGTCCGCTCCTTCCCCGCTCCGGTCCCGGGTCAGGTCCGGTCCTCCTCCGCTCCGGTCCCGGGTCAGGTCCGCTCTTCGCCCGCTCCGGTCCCGGGTCAGGTACGCTCCTCCTCCGCTCCGGTCCCGGGTCAGGTCCGCTCCTCCTCCGCTCTGGTCCCGGGTCAGGTCCGCTCCTCCTCCGCTCTGGTCCCAGGTCAGGTCCGCTCCTCCCCTGCTCTGATCCCGGGTCAGGTCCGCTCCGGTCCCGGGTCAGGTCTGCTCCTACTCCGCTCCGGTCCTGGGTCAGGTCCACTCCTCCTCCGCCCCGGTCCCGGGTCAGGTCCGCTCCGCTCCAGTCCCGGGTCAGGTCCGCTCCTCCCGCGCTCCAGTCCCAGGTCAGGTCCACTCCTCCCCCGCTCCAGTCCCAGGTCAGGTCCGCTCCTCCCCCGCTCCGGTCCCAGGTCAGGTCCGCTCCTCCTCCGCTCCGGTCCCGGGTCAGGTCCGCTCCTCCTCCGCTCCGGTCCCGGGTCAGGTCCGCTCCTCCTCCGCTCCGGTCCCGGGTCAGGTCCGCTCTTCCCCCCGCTCCGGTCCCGGGTCAGGTCCGCTCCTCCACCGCTCCGGTCCCGGGTCAGATCCGCTCCAGTCCTGGGTCAGGTCCGCTCCAGTCCCGGGTCAGGTCCGCTCCTCCCCCGCTCCGGTCCCGGGTCAGGTCCGCTCCTCGCCCGCTCCGGTCCCAGGTCAGGGCCGCTCCTCCTCCGCTCCAGTCCCGGGTCAGGTCCGCTCTTCCCCCACTCCGGCCCCGGGTCAGGTCCGCTCCTCCTCCACTCCGGTCCCGGGTCAGGTCCGCTCTTCCCCCGCTCCGGTCCCGGGTCAGGTCTGCTCCTCCTCCGCTCCGGTCTCGGGTCAGGTCCGCTCTTCCCCCGCTCCGGTCCCAGGTCAGGGCCGCTCCTACTCCGCTCCGGTCCCGGGTCAGGTATGCTCCTCCTCCGCTCCGGTCCCGGGTCAGGTCCGCTCCTCCTCCGCTCCGGTCCCGGGTCAGGTCCGCTCCTCCTCCGCTCTGGTCCCAGGTCAGGTCCGCTCCTCCCCTGCTCTGATCCCGGGTCAGGTCCGCTCCGGTCCCGGGTCAGGTCTGCTCCTACTCCGCTCCGTTCCCGGGTCAGGTCTGCTCCTCCTCCGTCCCGGTCCCGGGTCAGGTCCGCTCCGGTCCCGGGTCAGGTCCGCTCCTCCTCCGCTCCGGTCCCGGGTCAGGTCCACTCCTCCTTCGCCCCGGTCCCGGGTCAGGTCCGCTCCGCTCCGGTCCCGGGTCAGGTCCGCTCCTCCCGCGCTCCAGTCCCAGGTCAGGTCCACTCCTCCCCCGCTCCAGTCCCAGGTCAGGTCCGCTCCTCCCCCGCTCCGGTCCCAGGTCAGGTCCGCTCCTCCTCCGCTCCGGTCCCGGGTCAGGTCCGCTCCTCCTCCGGTCCCGGGTCAGGTCCGCTCCTCCTCCGCTCCGGTCCCGGGTCAGGTCCGCTCTTCCCCCGCTCCGGTCCCGGGTCAGGTCCGCTCCTCCACCGCTCCGGTCCCGGGTCAGATCCGCTCCAGTCCTGGGTCAGGTCCGCTCCAGTCCCGGGTCAGGTCCGCTCCTCCCCCGCTCCGGTCCCGGGTCAGGTCCGCTCCTTGCCCGCTCCGGTCCCAGGTCAGGTCTGCTCCTCCTCCGCTCCGGTCCCGGGTCAGGTCTGCTACTCCCCCGCTCCGGTCCCGGGTCAGGTCCGCTCCTCCTCCGCTCCGGTCCCGGGTCAGGTCTGCTCCTCCTCCGCCCCGGTCCCGGGTCAGGTCCGCTCCGGTCCCGGGTCAGGTCCGCTCCTCCCCCGCTCCAGTCCCAGGTCAGGTCCGCTCCTCCCCCGCTCCGGTCCCAGGTCAGGTCCACTCCGGTCCTGGGTCAGGTCCGCTCTGGTCCCGGGTCAGGTCCGCTCCGGTCCCAGGTCAGGTCCGCTCCGGTCCCGGGTCAGGTCTGCTCCTCCTCCGCTCCGGTCCCGGGTCAGGTCCGCTCCGGTCCCAGGTTAGGTCCGCTCCGGTCCCAGGTCAGGTCTGCTCCTCCTCCGCTGCTCACCAACATCAACATAATTGAAGAATATCTCTTCAGCAAACTTCAACAGCTATTTAACCCGAATAATTCTTCCACTGAAGTTCTAGTAAATTATTTAATGTACCTCCGAATTAATTTGTATTGATTCTTTTATTGTCCTTTTCTCCTATTTGTAGTGGCACCTGTTGAAGTATAGTTGTTCGCGTGGTAGAAATCCTCCTCCAGCTCACCCACGTGGTCATTCTTAATATGTCAATTTGAGGTATCACTGTTGAATCTGAGTCAGAAGGTTGTGGGTTCAAGGCCCACTACGAAAACTACGTAACCTAGGTTAACACTTCAGTGCAGGACTGATGGAGTGTTGCACTGTCAGAGTCGATGTTAAATCAAGACCTCAGTTGCACTCTCAAGTGAATGTAAAAGATCCCATTGCACTATTCCAAGTAGAGCAGGGGAGTTCTCCTGGGGTCCTAGCCATAATATTTATCCCTCAATCAATGGACCAGAACTTCGGGTCTCCACGGGTGAGTACGCACCGGGTACTCACCCGTAAGCCCAGTGGAAGTGCCGGTTTCCTGCATGCACTGCGCATGCCAGGGAAACCGGCACTTCCGTTCCCCTGAAAGAAGGGGTTCAGAGTTCGAATGCATGCGTGGGAAAGGCTGCGCGTGCGCATCGAACTTACATTTTTTTTGCAGGTTTTCCCGGGAGGGTAAGTCTCCAGAAGTTACACATATAAAAAGCAGGCGTAAGGCCTGCTTTTTACAAGGTAAGTGGTGAATTAATTAAAATTGAAACATTTTTTCCACAGGTTTGTTATTTTTAAATACTTTAATGAAGCTAAGTTTATTTTTAGCCCCGTTAGAAAATAAAATTATTTTTGTCAAAAATTTAAATTATTGTTTAAAATAGTTATTTCATGTAATTTATAGTTTATTTAAAAAATGTGATGTTTTTTTCAAATTTATTTGAAGATTTAGTGATGTTTTGGGGCCCGTAGTATTTCTAAGGTTTGACAGGTCTCAAACTTATGAATGGGCATTCCCTGCTCCGATTGGCTCTCCATGGCCCACGTGATCCCAGGGGATGCATCGAACTAACTGCGCCCCTGGGATACGCAAGCACTGCGTGCCGGCAGTTGGAGCAGGCCCAGGATCGAAATTCCACAAGGGCCCACAGCTCAACGGCCGGCGTGCAAGGTAAGTGCAGGTCGGGGGCTTACACCCGCGGGAAGCCCCTGACCCGAATTTCTGGGCCATTATCACTAAAGCAGATTATGTGGTCATTTATCTCATTGCTATTTGTGGGACCTTACTGTGCGTAGATTGGCTGCAGCATTTCCCTATGTTACAACAGTAACTGGACATCAAAACTACTTCAATGGCAGTGAAGCACTTTAGGGCATCCTGAGGTTGTCATAGGTGCCACATAAATGCAAGTTCTTTCTTTCTATGTGAGCCTAGAAAGTGATTGTCACAGCTGGATTTGTTTTCATTAGAGCAAAGGAGGTTGAGGGGTGATTTGATAGAGGTGTACAAGATTATGACGGGTTTGGATAGGCTAGACGGGGAAAGGCTGTTCCCACTAGTTGATGGTACAAGGACTAGGGGACACATATTTAAAGTTTTGGGCAAGAGATACAGGGGGGATGTGAGGGAAATCTTTTTTACGCAGCAAGTGGTGAGGACCTGGAACTTGCTGCCAACGGAAGTGGTGGAAGCGGAGACACTCAATGTTTTCAAGGGGAGACTGGATAGGCACTTGAGGGAAATAATCTTGCAGGGCTACGGGGATAGAGCGGGGGAATGGGACTGACTGGACTGCTCTACAGAGAGCCAGCACGAATGGCCTCCTTCTGTGCCGTTATGACTCTATGGGCTGGATTTTCCAAGCCCCGAGGAGGCGGGCATGGAGGTGGGACAGCCGGTAAACTCGGAGAAAGTGGGGGTGGATGACAAAGCCACCCCCATTCCACCTCCGTGCCCTTTTGCCAGGAGGCGGGAACATGTATAGCTTCGGATCCTGTCTCCTGGAGGCGGGAAAGGCATTTAATCCTCTTAACTGCCTGTTAACAGGTAGTTAACAGGCAGAAAAAAGGATTAGTGCCATTTTACCTTCACAGGTGAAGGCTTCCCGACCTCTGAGAACCCCGCCGAGATGGAGGAGGTCTGCGGCGGTCGGAGGGACCTGGAAGTAAGGTGTAGATGTGAGTGATGGATGCAAGTGTGGTGTGGTAAGTATGCAAGGTGAGTGATAAGTTTAAAAAAGTGTTCACTTACCTTGTTTTGTTCCTACAGCCTTTAGCCAACAGCCATGTGAAATTTACAAATTTGAAAGGTTTGATGAGTCCTGAATACAAAGACTCATCAAACTAAAGAGAATGTCAGTGTTTGACAGCTTCACAGAGCTGTCAAATGCTGACATTTCTTCTTTGAAGAAGTCTTGTCAGATAGCACGTCTGACGTTGACATGATCTGTCAGTGACTTCTTCCCTAATTGACCTGCTGAGCCCGCAGGACAAGGTCAATCAGGGGAAAATCCCTCTGGTTGGTCAGGCGAGGATGGAGGCTGGACATTGACATGACAAGCAGCTGTCCTGCCTCCAACTCACCTCCATTCACAAAATCCAGTTCTATGACTCTCGGGGCCATCACAACCAAACTGAAGCTTACGCATCGTCCAAACATGGGTACATAAGAACATAAAAAATAGAAGCAGGAGTAGGCCATTCGGCCCTTCAAGCCTGCCATTCAATAAGATCATGGCTGATCGTTTACCTCAACTCCACTTTCCTGCACTATCCCCATATCCCTTGGTTCCCACAGTATCCAAAAATCTGTCGATCTCTATCTTGAATATACTCAACAACTGAGCATCCACAGCCCTCTGGGGTAGAGAATTCCAAAGATTCACAACCCTCTGAGTGAAGAAATTTCTCCTCATCTCAGCCCTAAATGGCCGACCCCATGTTCTGAGACTGCGACCCCTGGTTCTAGACTCCCCAGCAAGGGGAATCATCCTCCCTGCATCTACCCTGTCGAGCCCTGTAAGAATTTTGTATGTTTCAATGAGATCACCCCTCATTCTTCTAAACTCTAGAGAATATAGGCCAAGTCTACTCAATCTCTCCTCATAGGACAATCCCCCCATCCCAGGAATTAGTCTGGGGAACCTTTGTTGCACTCCCTCTATGGTAAGTATATTCTTCCTTAGGTATGAAGACTGGAATTTTGCCTACCTGGGCGGGTCCGGTGTGGCCGGTATCCGTGGCGGGTCGTGACCCCGCTGCTAGCTCCATCCCGCTGCTGAAAATGCACTTACCTTAATGGGGTCCAGCAAGCCCGCCTAGCGCGTTACCCGACCCAATGAGATGGAGCGGGTCTGGTGACATCATTCATGATGCGTTTTCAGCCAGGATCTTTAAAGGGACTATGGCCACATTACATTTGAAATTTAATCTACCATAATGCTGTCAGTGCACTACAGCATTGGAGTGCTGCAAACACTGACAATGCCTGCACAGAGGCAGAGGGCTTCACCCAAGTTCTCCCATGACTCCCTCCATATGCTTATGGAAGGAGTCCGAGCACACAGGGAGGTCCTCTTCCCTTCCGATGGGTGGAAGAGACCTCCCCAGGAGTCCAAGACAGCCTGGTTGCAGATTGCAGAGGAGGTCACAAGCATTGATGTAGTCAGGAGGACCTGGATGCAGTGCCGCAAACCTTTCAATTATCTCATTAGATCAAGAAATGATCGTACAAAGCCACACTCAACCTCATCCTGCTGTGCCTCTCATCACATCCCCACCACTCTGCCTTCCCTACCCTACTCCTGCACATCCTTACTCACACCAACTTACCTTGCACCTGCACCCATCCCTCTCTAGCTACATTATCACATCCCCATCTCACTAGCCACTCATCACACTCACCCTCATCCTAGTGTAATCATACCAACTAACAACACACAAGGGTAGGCACTTGTGTGTTTTAGCCAATGTTCATGTAAAGTTTCTGTTAATGTGGTGTCAAACATAAAAATCTTTATTTTCAACACTTTCCAGTCTTGGACAGATTTGTGTGCACCTGTGGAAGTGGCTTAGTGAGTTGTAGTGAATGGTGAGACATGACAGTACCCCCCGCAATGGTGATGAGTGTGAAAGGAATGGCTTGGTCATTGTAGGGATGTTTTATGGTGTTGGTGTGGGGTGGTGCCAACCTGGCACATCATGTGGCAGTCATATGGGTGTACAGCATAAAGTGAAGTAAATCTGGCCATGATGAGGCCATCCCTGGCCTCCTGGGCAGCAATGTGGTTGGGTGCTGATGCCCTCTGTCCTGTACAGCATCAGGTAATTGCGGAGAAGGTTGGTGTTGTTGTTAGTGCTGCTGGTGTGCCTGGTGCTGCTAGTGTTGGGGCTCATCATGGTCTGATTCTAAGGACCAAGGTGAGACAGTATAAACGGCACCCATGTTGATGGAATAGATGGTAGGTGAAGTACAGATGACAGGAGTATTCTGTCAATGGTGAGAGAGTTCTTCAAATGAGGTGACACTGGATGGAGACTTTGCTGGAAAGACTTGCAGCCTGCAGAATCTGTGCTGGAAATGGACTGAGCAACAGCTTCTGCCTGGGGAAAGTGATCATCTGTCAGCTGGGAGCCTTTACTGTACATTTGATGCTGTCAAGAAATCAGCTGGAGCAATGGCCACGTAACTCCCGCCTCAGGTTGACAGACGTGGTTCCCGAGCTGCGTGAATCCCGTGGCCATGCAGGGAAATTTTAAAAGTAAGTGAAAGAACGCTCTTAAGTGCCTGTAAACTGATAATGATTTCAATTGGGTCCCCCGCCACTGCCGGTAGGGTCAGCTCAGCAATGACAGACACGCCTGGGGAAAGGCGTGTGGGAGCGAGATGACAGCAGGTTTCCGACCCGCTGTCAAAACTAACAACTTTCCCACCCCACCCGCCACCGATCGTGCCCGCTACCACCCCAAAAAATTCCAGCCATGATTCTATAGCTTGCAAAAGCAGGTGTCAGTGACTGACCCTAACCCAGCCAGTGCTATGCTTCATCAAGAAAGAATCAATAAATATCAATCTAAATTTAACAAAAGTACTTAATCTTTGTAGCATATAAATGGTAATACACAATGTTATCTACCACTAAAAACCAGTGGCTAAGATTACCATTTTCAGCACTCCTTGATGAAAGGACCTACAACACAATAAACCCTGTCCCTAGCAGGATCAGACTCCAGCATTACAAACATTAAAAGAAAAGTGTCTAATTAATTAGTGTATGTACTGCACCAGTAAAATTACAACATGCTGTTCCTCTATCATAAAAGAAAACAAAACTTACAAATTCCACTATATAATGAAGTGAGGATTAGCCAAAAGCAGCAGTAAATCCATAAACACATATCAGGGTTAAATCCTACACGGGCATACGTCAAGCACTTTTATACTCTCATAAGGTGTCCCAAATCATTGCCTGTTGGACAGCTTTATCCATCGGCACTAATGGCCTAAAAATAACATATAAGATAATGTAGAGATGAATTGAGTCTTGGTCTAAAAGGTTCCATTGATGCAGAAACAAACAGGCTAAACAATTTTTTTACGTGGTTAGAATCAGTTTTCCTAGTCCATTTACTTTCTCCATGTCTACGTACCAGTCCTTTTATTGGACTTGCATTGGACTGGTTTAAATTATTCATAGCCACTGAATTTGGATGATTATAGTAATCCGTGACACACTGTTGCATAATCACTAATTTGAGTGTCAAGATGTTGAATGGACCACACTCTCAATACTGCATATAGCAAATGGTTCCAAAATCCAAATACTGCTGTGTTAGTGTGAACCTTGGTTAACCATTTTTCTCATTAAATACAGGAATTCCTGTGGATGTGAATTGTATTATAAGTAGGTAGATGAATGGGCTTTAAAAATATTTGGGGGGATAGGACATTCTTATAGGAATATAATGGTAAATGGGGCACTTCATTAAAATAACCATTTTAAACCATCCAACTTCACATAATGCTGATGCAGTGTTTGTAATCATTTTCCCCTTGCCTGCTCTGTGACATCAATAAAATATATGTATGGAGAACTTATAACATTAATAACATTGCACTCAAAATATGTAAAATAAATTTATGCCAACAAAATAAATTGGATATGAAAATAGAATAGGTTGTCATTGCACCTCTTAATTTATTAATATTATTCAAATATACGTACTTTATATGGTGAGACAAAAACCTTCAAGCATTTTAATCATGACTTCTTAGCAACTATTAGTACCCAGGAAAGAAGATGTTGATTTTGATGCTTTGCTTCCACTGTCCTGCTAATGGCCTCCTGCAAAATACACACCACAGATTTCATCCCTTGACATCAATTATAACTCAAAGCTGCACCCAGTAATATAAAGGGTGAAAATAATCTGCTATAGTGAATAGTTTAGAAATTTGATGTGATCTTTTGAGGCATTTTCTTCCCTTTTTGTTTTTCTTATCAGAAATTCCAGGCCATGTCGTTACTTCTGACATGCAACCTGTCATTGAACTGCAGATTAACTTGCCAGCTTCAGAAGCTGGATAGCTAACCTGTCTGCATCCTATCTCAGAGATTCATAGTTTAGACTGTAGACTGACGCAGAGACATTGGATCACTGAACTCGTGACTAATTTACAGCGATGTTTGTTCATTCCAGCCTTTTCAAAATATCAACATAAGAACATAAGAAATAGGAGCAGGAGTAGGCCAATTGGCCCCTCGAGCCTGCTCCGCCATTCAATAAGATCATGGCTGATCTGATCCTAACCGCCAATCCACTATGACAGGACTATCTCCTGAATCTAACAGCATTAGACACATGAAAACAGGAGCAGGATCAGGCTACACGGCCCCTGGGCCCGCTCCGCTACCCACAGGGCCATGACCTATCCGAACCTAGACTCATGTCCAAATTCCTGCCCGCTCCCCGTAACCCTCAATTCCCTTTTCTACTAGGAAACTGTCTATTTCTGTTTTAAATTTATGTAATGATGTAGCTTCGACAGCTTTTTGGGGCAGCATATTCCATGGACCTACCACCCTCTGAGTGAAGTAGTTCCTCCTCATCTCAGTTTTGAAAGAGCAGCCCCTTATTCTAAGACTATGCCCCCTAGTTCTAGTTCCACCCATCATCTGGAACATCCTCCCTGCATCCACCCGATCCAACCCCTTCATAATCTTATATGTTTCAATAAGATCGCCTCTCATTCTTCTGAACTCCAATGAGTAGAGTCCCAATCTACTCAACCTCTCCTCATATGTCCATCCCCTCATCCCCGGGATTAATCGAGTGAACCTTCTTTGTACTGACTCGAGAGCAAGTATGTCCTTTCTTAAGTATGGACACCAAAACTGTATGCAGTATTCCAGGTGCGGTCTCACCAATACCTTGTACAACTGAAGCAATACCTCCCTATTTTTATATTCTATCCCCCTAGCAATGAAAGCCAACATTCCATTGGCCTTCTTAATCACTTGCTGCACCTGCATACTAACCTTTTGAGTTTCGTGCACCAGTACCCCCAGATCCCTTTGTACTTCAGTACTTTCAAGTTTCTTGCCATTAAGATAATAACTTGCTCTACGATTTTTCCTGCCAAAGTGCATAACCTCACACTTTCCAGTATTGTATTCCATCTGCCAAATCTCTGCCCACTTACTTAGCCTGTCTATGTCCCCTTGCAGGTTTTTTATGTCCTCCTCACTCACTACTTTCCCTCCCATCTTAGTATCATCTGCAAACTTTGATGTGTTACACTCGGTCCCCTCCTCCAAATCGTTAATATAGATTGTAAAGAGTTGGGGACCCAGCACTGACCCCTGCGGAACACCACTGGTTACTGACTGCCAGTCTGAATATGAACCATTTATCCCAACTCTCTGCCTTCTGTTAGATAGCCAATCCTCTATCCATGCCAGAATATTACCCCCAATCCTGTGATTTTTTATCTTAAGCAATAATCTTTTGTGTGGCACCTTGTCAAATGCCTTTTGGAAGTCTAAATACACTACGTCCACTGGTTCACCTTTATCCACCCTATATGTTACTTCCTCAAAGAACTCCAGCAAATTTGTCAAACATGACTTCCCCTTCATAAAACCATGCTGACTTTGTCCTATTAAATTATGATTATCCAAATGTCCTGTTACTGTCTCCTTAATAATGGACTCCAAAATTTTACCTACCACAGATGTTAGGCTAACCAGTCTATAGTTTCCAGCCTTCTGTCTACTGCCCTTTTAAATAAGGGTGTTACATTAGCAGTTTTCCAGTCTGCCGGGACCTTTGCTGAGTCCAGGGAGTTTTGGAAGATTATTACCAATGCATCCACAATCCCTACCGCCACTTCCCTCAAAACCCTGGGATGTAAGCCATCAGGTCCAGGTGATTTATCCGCCTTGAGTCCCATTATTTTACCAAGTACTACTTCCTTAGTGATTTTAATCGTATTTAGCTCCTCCCCCCCTATAGCCCCCTGCTTGTCAAGTGTTGGGATATTCTTGGTGTCCTCTACTGTAAAGACTGATACAAAATATTCATTCAGTGTTTTTGCCATCTCCATATTTCCCACCATTAATTTCCCGGTCTCATCCTCTAAGGGACCAACATTTACTTTAGCCACCCTTTTTCTTTTTATATAACTATAAAAACTCTTACTATCTGTCTTTATATTTTTTGCTAATTTACTTTCATAATCTATCTTCCCTTTCTTAATCAATCTTTTTGTTATTTTTTGCTGTCTTTTAAAGTTTTCCCAATCCTCTATCCTCCCACTAGATTTGGCTACCTTATATGCCCTTGTTTTTAGTCGAATACTATCCTTAATTTCTTTACTTAGCCACGGATGGCTGTCTTTTCTTTTACACCCTTTTTTTCCTCAGTGGAATATACTTTTTTTGGAATTTGTAAAATAACTCCTTAAATGTACACCACTGATCATGTATCGTCTTATCCTTTAACCTATTTTCCCAATCCACTTTACTCAATTCCGCTCTCATACCTTCATAGTCTCCTTTATTCAAGCTTAGCACGCTTGTTTGAGATACAGCCTCCTCACCCTCTAACTGAATATGGAATTCAACCATGTTATGGTCACTCATTCCAAGGGGATCCTTTACTAGGACATTTTTAATTAATCCTGTCTCGTTACACAGGACCAGATCTAAGGTTGCTTGCCCCCTGGTCGGTTCAGTTACATACTGCTCAAGAAACCCATCCCTAATACACTCAATGAACTCATCCTCAAGGCAGCCCTGCCCAATTTGATTCGTCCAATTTATATGATAGTTAAAATCCCCCATAATTATAGATGTTCCCTTATTACAAGCCTCAACTATTTCCTGATTGATACTCCGTCCAACCGAGTTGCGACTGTTCGGAGGCCTATATACTACACCCACTAGTGTTTTTTTCCCCTTATTATTCCTTATCTCCACCCAAACTGTTTCATTATCCTGATCCTTTGACCCAATATCATTTCTCTGTATTACAGTGATTCCTTCCTTTATTAACATAGCCACCCCACCTCCCCTTCCTTCCTGCCTGTCCTTCCTGATTGTTAAATAACCTGGTATGTTTAATTCCCAGGCATTGTCACCCTGCAGCCATGTTTCTGTAATGGCCACAAGATCATACCCATATGTAGCTATTTGTGCCTTTAACTCATCTATTTTGTTACGAATGCTACGTGCATTCAGATAGAGAACTTTCAAATATGTTTTGTGACACTTAGTTCCTGCTATTGCCCTTTTTATTACTTTACCTTTTACTCCACACCTTCTACCCCTTCCTGACACGCTCTGGTTTTTAATTTCCCCACTGCTACCTAAGCCTTTGACCTTCTCTGTTGTCATTTTTATTATTTGCTCTCTAGGAACCTCCCCCCCACTAGTTAGTTTAAAGCCCTCTCTACAGCCCTAGTTATATGATCCGCCAGGACTCTAGTCCCAGCACTGGCCAAGTGAAGCCCGTCCCAACGGAACAGCTCCCTCCTGTCCCAGTACTGGTGCCAGTGTCCCAGGAAGCAAAACCCATTTCTCCCACACCAGTCTTTGAGCCACGCATTTAACTCTCTTATTTTATTTGTCCTAGCCAAATTCGCTCGTGGCTCAGGTAATAATCCAGAGATTATTACCCTTGTGGTTCTGCTTTTTAATTTGGCCCCTAGCTGCTCAAACTCCCTCAGCAGAACCTCCTTCCTTGTCCTATCTATGTCGTTGGTACCAACATGGACCACGACAACTGGATCCTCCCCCTCCCACTCCAAGTTTCTGTCCAGCCCAGAGGAGATGTCCTTAACCCTGGCACCGGGTAGGCAACACAGCCTACGGGACTCTCGCTCTTGGCTGCAGAGAACTCTATCTATCCCCCTAATAATACTGTCCCCTACCACTACAACATTTCTATTTACTCCCCCCTCTTGAATGGCCCCCCTCTCCACGGTGCTGTGGCCAGGTTGCTCATCCTCCCTGCAGCCCCTGCTTTCGTCTCCACAGGGAGTAAGAAGCTCGAACCTGTTGGACAAGAGCAAGGGCTGCGGCTCCTCCAACACTACCTTCTGGATCCCCGTACCTGCCTCACTCGTGGTCACACCGTCCTGTCCCTGACCATGGGCTACATCTGAATTAATTAACTTCATAGGTGTGACCACCTCCTGAAACAGAGTCCAGGTACTTCTCCCCCTCCCTGATGTGTCGCAGTATCTGAAGCTCAGACTCCAGCTCATCAACACGGAGCTGGAGATCCTGTAGCAGCAGACACTTGTCACAGATGTAATCACCGTTAGCCTCAATGGGGTCTACCGGCTCCCACATCTCGCAACAGTAACACATCATCTGCTCCATTCTATGTAATTAATTATAAAAAAAATTATTTAATTAATTGGATTTAGATTAAATCAATCCCTCTAAATTACACCAGTTTAATGGTTAACCAACTGTCTCCCTTACAGCACAGACCCTAGAAAAAAACCGCCGAATTTAAGCTAGTAATAAAAAGAAGAAATACTCACCAACCAATCCAACCAATCACTTACCTGCTTCCTGGTGACGTCACTCTTGGATTATTTTTTACCTCTCTCCTCTGCTGTTGATTTGGTATGCCTCTGGTCGCTGCCGCTGGTTTTTATGCCGGGTTATAGCTCCTCCTCCTGACCTCGCTGCTCACTCCTAGGTCCGATGCTGGTCTCGGGCCTCTGGAGCTATAATTGTTCACAGTAATGCCTGATACAGAGTGCACACTCACTCCCCATTCACCTAAACCCAGGCAATATTGATGCAGGTTGGTGAAAGTCAAAACTTGGGGATCACTAAGTAAGCTTCGAGGTGCTGCTAGAGTGCAACCGACTAAAACTGCCCAGCTTATTAGCACACAGCACTGGTAATCTTCCCACTCATCATCCAGCTACGACCAGCATGTTTGTTAGGGCATTTGTCAAGATAACATGGGAAGAATCGCAGCTCAGGTGACAGGTCTACCCCTCTTGGTACCACCATTGAGCTAAACCGACTTAGAGTATTGCAGACTTGCTCAATTCAGGTGTTGTTTACGTTGTTTACCAAGTCTGCCACCAAGAACCAATTTCCCATCACCAGGCATGTTATCTTGTAGGCAACCCCATCCCACCCCACCTCACCTCACCTCACCCCACCCCATAAGAAACCCTGGTTACAGTTTGATTCCTTTACTTCACTTTGCAAATGAAATCACTTCCAGCTTACTGATGTACCACATACTTTGGAAAGTTACTGTACAGTATTTGGGAAATGGCTGTTATAGGCTGAGTATGTTATTTGAGCTTCCTTTATTCATTTTCAGAACTGAGAAAATGATGAATTGGGGATTACAAGGGGCTGTTTAACCAGTTATATTTATACTTTGATGGCATTTTCATACGATAGCAAAATACTGCAGATGCTAGAAATCCGAAATAACAACAGAAAACGCTGGAAAAACTCAGCGGGCCAGGCAACATCCGTGGAGAGAGAAACAGAGTCAACGTTTCAAGTCGAAGACCTTTCATCAGAATTGGAGAAAAACAGGAAAGGGGAGAGATTTTAAAGCAAGTAGGGGCTGGGAAAAGGGGGAGGGGATGAAAGAACAAAAGGGAAGGTCAGCGACAGGATAGAAAGCAGGAGAGATTAAGAGACATTGAGAGACATTAAGAGATATTCAAGGAACAAAGGATGGCTCTGGATGAAGTGTGAATGGTCTTGAAAGAATGAAGGACAGCTGCCATGTGGGAGGGAAGAAAAAAGCTCAGACAAAAGTGTGGATTAAAAAAAAGAGAATATATATAGGCCGAGTACATTATTTGAGCTTCCTTTATTCATTTTCAGAACTGAGAAAATGTTGAATTGAGGATTACAAGGGGATGTTTAACCAGTCATGTTTAAACTTTGATGGCATTTTCATATCTATTTGCTGATGTCCTTGGTGCTTTTCCAGTTCTGGGAATAATTCCATCTTATGTGTTGTGTTTTCCATTCACTGAAGCTTCAACGTAAAGGTATAGTGCTGTCAATTTAACTTTTCTGTGTGTGGAAAAATAATCTTGATCTAAACTAGTGTTCTGATACCTGATGATAAGTTCTCTTAGATTGCTAGCAGGCCCAGGAAAATTTTAGTCTTCCTGGGTTGCCTGCCATTTTTGAAATGATGCTGAAACAAATCCTAATATTATAGTAATAGAGGCATTTAACTGCCAGGAGCATTATTACTGTAATTTTAATACAACAAAACTAAAATATTTAGGGGATGAATGTGGGAACACTTGTCCATAACTTTGGCAAAACAGCCACAGAAACCCCAGAAAATAGCATAGAATAGTGGCTGTTCCATCGAAGTTACCGGAGATGGCGGAGCAGGCTCGAGGAGCTGATTGGCCTACTCCTGCTCCTGTTTCTTATGTTCTTATGAGTGGGGGTATCCCACGGAAATTCAACCCCTTACATTTTAAATAACAAAGCTAAATGCTCTTTTCCTGTCTTTCCTCACCCCTATTTTCTCTCTCCCCTATTTCAGTGCATTTTATTGTTACTTCTATATAATATGACCTAATCTAGATGCGTTTTTGAAATAATTTATAAACATCTTGCTTATCTTTAAAAGAATGTCTCTTGGGATTTTGCGGGTGGGAGCCACATCACAAACTATATAGGGGTTCCTGAGAGGCAGAAGCAAGGCTCAGACTGTTGTGTATGTAACCTGTTCCACCTTAAGAGAGCTTAAGCCTGTTCCACCTTAAGAGATGTACTACTTTCTCAGGCTGCTGTAGACGTAATACCGGGGGTGAACACACCGGTATATAAGCACTGTGCAGTAATCTTGTATTCAGTATAGTCCCTACCTCCAACCAGTAAAGACCTGTTTTTATTGTTACTCATTAGTCTGTGTCTTAATTAACTAAATAATTCACAGACTTAACACTGGCGACGAGTCAGGTTCTTACCCTGCGGCAGTTATTCCACAGCGGTTGAAGAGAGGTTTCAAACCACACCACACCACTGGAAGCGACAGGCATTAGGACCCTGAAGCCTCCATCAGCTTGTGAACCGGAGTAGAAGACAGGGCTGGGGAAGACAGAGGTACAGGGCGATAGCGATCGGCAGATAAGGGCCGGGCCGCTTTGAAGTGAGGGGCGCAGCCGGGCCATCGATCGTAACCACCGATAAGGGCCGCACTCGGGCTGAAAGGGCAGCGGCTGCAGAAATTGAAGGCGCGAGAGCCGCGGTGAAAAGCACGGGCCATCGATCGCGATTGGGAGATAAGGGCTTTGGAGTGCGAGGCGCAGCCGGGCCATCGATCGCAAGCACTGATAAGGGCCGGGCCGCTTTCAAGTGCGAGGCGCAGCCGGGCCATCGATCGCATCCGCTGATAAGGGCCGCACTCGGGCGATCACGGCGAAGATAAGGGCCGCACTCGGGGGCTGAAGGGAGACGGCGTCGGGGGACGGGTGAAGACCGCCATTTTGTGGGCAGAGGACGACGGCAAGAGCGGGAAGCCGCCATCTTTGATAACAAGTAAAGAAAATTAAATCTGAGAAATTGCAAATCTACAATGCCTAAACACGGGAATATTAGCACCTTTGATAGTGACCTCGAAGATTGGGCCATATATGTTGAAAGAGTAAAAAATTATTGTAAGGCCAATAAAATTCGTGACCAAGATAAAGCTCTAACATTATTAAATTTAATGGGTGCGAAGACATACGGGCAATTGAAACACCTGTTATCACCAGATGAACCGGCGGATAAGACGTTCGATGAGATTGTTACTGTCCTGAAAGATCATCTAAACCCCACGCCGCTGATGCTAGCGGAACGATTTAAATTTTACGACAGAAGGCAGCTACAGCATGAAAGCAATGCTGAATATTTGCTGGAATTGCGTAAATTAGCGAAATATTGCCAGTTTGGAATGGGACTGACAGATGCACTACGAGACAAATTTGTGTGTGGTTTATTTAAACAGGATACACAAAAGCGACTGCTCGAGGAGAATGAGCTGACGCTTGAGAAGGCGGTCACTATGGCAGCAGCACACGAAGCCGCAGCGAGAGGCACGGCAGTAATGCAGCTACGGTCACCGGAGCTCAGTGCACACAAATTGGGTGTGAGTTCTGGCAAATGTTACCGTTGTGGAAAGACAACGCATGATCAGAACCAGTGTTGGTTTAAAAACCAAGAATGTAGAACTTGTGGTAGGCTTGGACACATAGCTAGAGTATGCAGGTCAGGGAAGAAGACCAGCAACAAGAAGTCACCGCAAGGGAAATACGCAAAGGTACACAAGGTGGCCGAACAGGAGTCCGATTCAGACGCTAGCAGTAATGAACTGGCTGGCTTAAGCAGTATTGAACTGGCTAGCTTAAGGGTACTCAACGTTGGTAAGGGTGCAGACCTCCAGACAATTTGGGTTACTCTTCAGATAGAAGGAGTCCAAGTAAAAATGGAATTGGACACTGGATCGGCATTGTCGGTCATGAATAAGAAAGATTACAGAAGGTTATTCCAACATATTCCCCTACAGGATACGGAGATTATATTGACAACCTACACGGGGCAGAGAGTGTACCCCATCGGGACAATAAAGGTTGCAGTGGCCAACAAGGGCGAAGGAAGTCAAATAATGGACTTATATGTGCTACCGGAGGGAGGTCCACCACTACTAGGCCGGGAGTGGTTTAGAAACATAAATATGGACTGGCATTCGCTAAAAGCCATAAAGAGTGAGAACTCGGTGCAGATAATCAGCCCAGACTCTAGAACTGGTGATGGTAAGACCAACCCATGTGCAAAAGACAAAGTTTCAGCACAGAATTCCACTGAGCAACAACAACATAGTTTAACAGAGAATTCTGAGTCTGTCAAGTCTACTGATATGCACATTTTTGAGGGACACTGGGCTCGAACTCAACTCCATTTCAAACTACAACAGCAATTAGAACAAATGATTCGCCGTTTTGAGCAAGAGATGAATGAAATAAAAAAGTTCTTTGTTACAGAGTGGGAGAATCTGGAAAGTCAACAGAAGCAACTGATGGAGAAAATGGAGCAGGAGCACACCAACCATCTGCGCGAGGAGGCCGAACGAATCAAAGCTGATTCAGGTTCTGAAGGTGCGTGCCATAATCTGGTGTCAGGAGAGTTAACGGTCAGCCAACTCCTTCATATGCTGAGGGACAAGACTCTGAAATGGGAAAAACTTGAACACGAGCTGCGATCTTCAAAGGAAAAGGGTTCGGAGCTCTCAAAAGTCATTGAGATGGCTGATGTGACGACACAGACTGAAACGACTGCAACAGAGCAGCCATTGGATGCCAAAAGTACGCTGACTCACGTCAATGTAGAACAACAGACCGCTGAAACAGCTGCTCCGGTAGAGGGATTGCATAGTCCGATCAATCAATCTCCAAAGGAAGTTGAAGTATTAAAATCACAAATGAGGTCACTAGTAAATGACTTGCTGAAAGCCCAGAAAAAGCTGGATGCAGAGGTACACATGAAGAAGTCTCTTCAGGAAAGATGTCTGGATTTGGAACAAGAGCTGGCTAACGTCCAGCTGGGTATGGAGGAAATAGACGACCCTCTCACTGGTCTAGCTCAGGACGACACCGAATATTACCATGACCTGGTGGACGACACCGAATATTACGATGTCCTGTCCTGCCCAGCTTGTAACTTCGACTCCCAAAGTGCAGAAATCATGGAGGAGCACCAAAAGTCTACGGAACATCGGGAGAAGCTGGCTCTACGACGGAAACAGGAGGAAGAGAAGGAGGAACTGCGCATGCAGCTGGCAGCTGTGGCAGCTGACAATGGAGCCCAGAGAGTCTCCAAGAAGCAGAAAAGGAAAAGTAAAAACAGAAGATGACCCATCTGAACCATTATCACCTCTACCAGATCACACACGTGGTCCCTCCGAACGGAGCCAAATCAGTTCGGAAGTTCAAGCTGTTAAATCCATGAAAGGACTATTGAATGAGTAACGTGAACCGACTACACCACAGAGATTGAATCTGTGAACTGTTTTCCGCAGAGACTGAATCTGTGATATGTTACATTAAACATGAAGTTATATATGTATATATGTTATTACGTTATGTTAAATGGGGGGGATGACTATAAAGCTAAGAAGGGAGGAGTGTTGTGTATGTAACCTGTTCCACCTTAAGAGAGCTTAAGCCTGTTCCACCTTAAGAGATGTACTACTTTCTCAGGCTGCTGTAGACGTAATACCGGGGGTGAACACACCGGTATATAAGCACTGTGCAGTAATCTTGTATTCAGTATAGTCCCTACCTCCAACCAGTAAAGACCTGTTTTTATTGTTACTCATTAGTCTGTGTCTTAATTAACTAAATAATTCACAGACTTAACACAGACATGCCTCACATGTTAAAATGTTTGTACTATATTATCTTGAATATAACTTTAGATGGAATAATGCAGATTTAAAATTGCTCTTGGTTGTGGTTGAAGCAGAGCTCTTTTGTCTTGGTGTTGAGAGAAAAACAATGTGCAGAGCTGTCGGGAGATATTTGCACTCCCACAGAGACCATGTAAAACAACTCTGGGGACTGCCTGTAGCATGCCTGATCCTTTATTCAAAATATCAACTCCCTTCTCTGAGTATATGGACACCAAACATCTCCTAGTTTATTGACAGATTTGGAGTGGGTGGAAATTAGCAGGCCATGAATTGGGGTGGTACCTGGTTACGTCGGATCTTCCCCCTGTTCCATGATGCTCTGGGGTTTCCTATGGCGATGGATGTGGGCAGCACTTGCATATGTTCCCTTGCAGCTTGATGTCAGAAATGGAGGTGGGACTGGCGGGAAGATATTCTCGCTAATCCCGTCTCCAGTGCCCCCAACTTCAAAGCAGTGGAAGCGGAGCACCCACCCCCCACCCCTTCCCTCCCCCGGACTATTTCAGCTAGTTTGAACTCATGGGACAGTTTCTTCCAATGGGTATGGGGCCTCCTGACAAAGGCTCGATTTTTATTATTAGTGATATTTTCAGCTGATCCTGCCAGTTCTGCCCTCAAGCCGCTGCCCAGCACTTCATTTTCTAGCCCCTCGACCCCTCCCTCCCCCCACCACCAACCAGGCAGGTGTGCCAGCTGTGCTGAGATTAGTGCAAGCACCTGCCAACTTTTCCTACATTACAATAATGACTACACTTCCAATGTGCTTAAATGGCTGTAAAGAGCTTTGAGACTTCCTGAGGTCATGAAAGGTGCTATATCAATGCAAGTCTTACTTTTTCTTTTTATTAATGTTAATTGCCTCACTCGCCAGATTCAGGCACAAAGATCATCAGAGTATTGGAAATCCCACTCTGCCATTATTATGATGGTGGCACAGGATTTCAGGCCTATGGTGTTCATATGCCTATCCCAACTATGCCCACTAGATTGCTTTTTACAACTTTCCCCTGTTACAGCCATCTGATGTATCTAGTGCCCAAAGTGATTATGTTGCCTATAATCATGTTACATCATGCCTTTGAAATGTTAATATACATGAGGTAGCACTGAAAAACATTTCAAAGGAAGACTTCTTGTTTCATGTTTATCACCTATAACAATCCTAACTGCATGACTATTATACAGAATGAAGCTGGTCTTTGCAGTAAACCTTCCAAAGAAAGTCCAGAAAATTATATAAAAGGTGGAGGGTTATCCCTGAGGGCTTTAGTTCCCTGTTTTGTGCTGCCCCTTCTATGTGAGGTAGCAAAGAAGGGCTGAGTGGTGGGGGGTGGTTTATCATTCACATAATGGGCCAGAAATTTGGGTCGGAGGCTTCCCGTGGGTGCAAGCCCCCGACCTGCACTTACATAGTGCGCCTGCCGTTGTGTTGTGGGCCCGTGTGAGATTACGATCTTGGGCCTCCTCCAGCTGGCGGTGTGCAGTGCTCGCGTATCCCATCGGCGCAGTTAGTTCGAAGCATCCCCTGAGATCACATGGGCCATGGAGAGCCAATCGTAGCAGGGAATCTCCATTCATAAATTTGACAGGAAGACCTGTCAAATCTATGAATAGAGATCGGCCCCAAAACCTAACTAAAACTTCAAATAAATTTTTTTTAAAACATCACATTTTAAAAATAACTATAAATTACATAAAATAACTATTTTAAACAATAATTTAAATTTTTGAAAAAGTTAATTACAGTTTTTAACGGGGCTAAAAATAAACTTACCTTTCTTTAAAGTATTTAAAAATAATAAACCTGTGGGAAAAAATGTTTAAATTTTACTTAATTCACCACTTACCTTGGTAAAAGCAGGCCTTGCGCCTGCTTTTTAAACGCGCAGCTGCTAGGGACTTACCCTCTCGGAGAAACCTGTAAAAAGAAACGGAAGTTCAAGGTCTACACGCTGCCTCTCTGGCGCACGCGTTTGACCTGTGAACCATGATGTAATAAAACTCACTACGCACTTGGTTTGAGCATAAAGCAAGGCTTTAATCAACTTGTTTCAGAACATGGAAGTCTGGTTGTATCCACTAGCTCCTTGTCTTACAAAATGTCCCTGGAAAGCTGGGCCCACGCCCAAGTATTTATACTCCTTGGACGGCGCCACCAGCTGGCCGTCCAGCGTTATTTCATGAGTAGATTCTTTACGATGAGATTTATAACATTCTTCCTGCCTAAAAGATTTGGAAGTCCAACGACTTCCGTTTAACGGATTAGGCGGACCACGAATAGCTGCAGCCTTTTAGATCTTTGTTTATGGCTAGAAGGCACGTCTCCCCGGACCGTGTCTTGGTCCCTGGGCCGCTTGATCTGTACCGGTGGATCGACAGGGCCCATGTTGCCCTGATCGACCCGAGGGAGGCTGGGGAGATCGTGACTCCGGGTGCGGGTCCCCACAGGCGCAGAGCTGGCTTCATCCTGTTTGATAGACGGGGATTGACAGGCATCCTGGCCTCGGGTGGCCATCCCATGGGGAGCGCTCAGCTCCCCGAGTGGATCCGGTGGGGCAGCCGGCATATCTCTCGATGTCCCAGGTAGGGCATCATCTTCGAGGAAGCGCAGAGTGTCAGCATCATCACCGTGGGTCCCTCTATCAGTTGGGTCCGGGGAATTGGCTGGACAGGGAGCCAGGTCCCGGAGCGAAACGGTGGACTCACGGCAATCAGGGTACCGCACGTGCGCGTAAGTGGGATTGACGTCTGTGAGTTCTACCTCGTCAACGAGGGGATCGTTTTTAGAAGATCGGACGAATCTTCTGAGCAGCACGCGGCCGGGAGCTGCCAACCATGATGGTAGGGACGTCCCATGAGTGGAGCGACGCTGGAAGCTGAAGAATCGCTCGTGAGGTGTGACATTGGTGGACATAGAAAGAAGAGACCTGATGGAATGCAACACGTCAGGGAGCATAGTTTCCCACTGCTGGTCTGGTAGGTTGCGTGACCTCAGTGCAAGACGAACAGCATTCCAAATGATAACGTTGTATCTCTCAACCTGTCCGTTACCGATGGGATGGTACGGTGTCGTTTTACTTGTGGCAATTCCCCATTGGGAGAGATAACTTTTGAGTTCACTTGACATGAAGGAGGGACCCCAATCAGAGTGGATGAACTTGGCCGTACCGCAAAGGGAAAAGACTTGATCAAGGCATTTGATCGCTGTGGAAATAAGCATATTGGGACAGGGGAAAGCAAAGGGAAAGCGTGAATATTTGTCCACCATAGTAAGTAAGTAGGTGTTTCACGTTGAGGAAGGCAATGGCCCTTTAAAGTCAATGCTGAGTCGTTGCATAGGCTGCATAGCGTGTATGAGCGAGCCATCTGATGGATGGAAGAATTGCAGTTTTAATTCTGCACAAATTCTACAGGAGGAGCATGTTCTTTTCACATCTTCCATAGAAAATGGGAGATTTTTAGATCGCACAAAGTACAACATACGGGTAACGCCAGGATGGCATAAGTCAGTATGAAGTTCCGCAAGAGTCGAAGTTGACATAGAAGAGCAGAATGCCCGCGTGAGGGTATCCAGGGCCACATTCTCTTTGCTGGGTCGATAATGTATGGTGTATCCAAAGGCGGCCAATTCCATCCTCCAGAGTTGTACTTTGTTATTCTTGATCTTAGTGCGTTTCCGGTTATCCAGCATAAAGGCCACGGAGCGCTGATCGGTTATAAGTGTGAAATGGCGATGAGCGAGAAAATGACTCCATTTACGTACCGCTTCGATGATGGCCATAGCCTCCTTCTCGACAGGAGGATAATGGAGCTCGCTACCCTGCAAAGTTCTGGACAGAAATGCAACGGGACGACCACCTTGATTCAAGGTAGCAGAGATCGCCACATCCAATGCATCGCACTCGACCACGAAAGGAAGATTTTCATCAATGGAACGCAGCGTGGCTTTTTCCAGTTGTCGCTTGAGGAGGTTGAAAGCTGAAATAGCCGTTGCCTCCAACAGAAATGACTTTGCATGAAGCAGGGGCTGGATCTTGTCGGAGAAGTGGGGTATCCATTTCGCATAATAGGCGAACATGCCGAGTGCCCGACGAAGAGAGCCGAGATTCGTAGGGGGTGGGAGCTCCTGAAGCGGACGAAGTCACTCCGGATCCGGTTTGATGACACCGTTGCCCACCCAGTAGCCAAGGATGTTGACTGATGGTACTGATTTCACAGATTTGGACTCATTTAAGGTTAAGTTGCGACGACGGAGAATGTCAAAAAATTTCTGGAGATTGGCATCATGCTCCTTTTGGTCATGACCAGCAATGGTGATATTATCCAGATATGGAAAAGTGTCCGTTAAGTTCTCCTGTTTGACTAGGCTATCCATTGCCCGTTGAAAGACGGCCACCCCATTGGTGACCCCAAATGGAAGGCGGCAAAACTGATAAAGCCGACCATTGACCTCAAAGGCCGTATACTTTTTGTCAGAGTCCTTTAACGGTACTTGATGGTATGCGCTCTTTAAATCAAAAGTTGAAAATACCTTGTAGTTGACAAGGTTATTGACCTTGTCATCGATGCGTGTTAGTGGGTAGGCATCCAGGTCGGTATACTGGTTAATAGTTTGCGAGTAATCGATGCAAAGACGTTTCTTGTGTTGCTTCAGAGGATTTTTAATGACGACTTGAGCCCACCAGGAAGATGAACATGGCTCAATGATACCGTCAGCTCGAAGGCGAGAGATTTCTGCCTCGATAAAGGATCAATCATCTTGGCTGAAATGTCATGATTTAGTGATTATGGGCTTACATGGAGGGGAAAGATTAGCAAACAAGGAGGGCTCATTGAGCGTAGCCGCCGAAAGCGCACAAAACGGTACTTTGGAAATAGTAAGCTCCGGCTTTGACCCTCCAAACTCGAAAGTGAGTCTTTTGTGTTGTTTCTGGAAATCCTGTCCCAGGAGCACATCACTGCACAGGTTTTTGAGCACCCCGAGCTGGGTGGAGAAATAAGTGCGGCCATTGAGAATAAGGTCGACAAGACAAAAGCCGGAAGAATTGGTGGTCCGTGTCATCAGAGCTGTTGCAATTGCCCTGTCCGAGGGGTAAATACGCAGTTTTAACTTACTGACAGCCCGCTCACTAATGAAGCTGTCAGAGCTGCATGAGTTGATTAGTGCGCTCAAAATGTGTCCATTTACCGAAACCTTTGTGGCTGCATGGGGCAGACTTTGGGGGAAAACAGCTGTGATGGGAGGAGGGGCAGTTTTACCCTTGACAGCTGTAACCTTAGTAGTGGTTCTTGGGGGAGGAGCAGTTTTATAGATAGTAGCTGCAAAACTAACAGGAGCTCTCGACCGGTATACCTTAGAAAGGTGGCCTTTCTTACTAACAGAGGCTCTTGACTGGCATACCTTAGAAAAGTGACCTTTCTTGCTGCAATGATTGCAGGTTGCGTTACGAGCAGGACAAAATATCCTATAATGGAACGCACCTCCACAGAAGAAACACTTCCTTCCAGATTGCCAAGATGCCGCTAGGGTGGGGTCGTCATCAGTGAAGGCTTCTAGGGTAGGTTTGTCATCCGCTAAGTTAGAGTCATCATCAGTGAGGGCTTCCGCCCGAGATCTATCGAAGGAGTCATTAAAAGTGATAGCAGCAGCCCGTGCACGAGGTAAAAGATAGATATCTGCATTCCTCTTTGCTAAGTCCAGGGAACATGCCTGGTCATAGGCAGCCTCTAACTTGAGGATTTTATTCTCCAACAGATGTTGGCGTATGAAGGGAGACGTAATTCCATTAATAAAGGAATCGCGAATTAGCTCCTTCTGGTACTGCACAGCTGTGACAGCTTTAAGGTTACAATCCTTGCTGAACCTGCAAAGCTTTTGACGGAATTCGTCAAGTGATTCCCCGGGTTGTTGTCGAGTTGTGGCCAATAGATGCCGAGCAACAATTTCATTTGGGGCCTTATCATATAGGTGCTGTAATATTAGGATAGCGGAGTCAAAGTCTACACAGTCTTCGATATAGTCAAACACATGAGGAGATACATAATTGGCAAGTATCTCTAATTTATCAGGAACATTCTCACCACACACCCTGAGGAAGTTGCTGAAGGTACGATATCAGTGCTTCCATACCTTAGCAGTTGTAGGTGAATTTGGATCCAGGTCAAGACGGGCGGGTCTGAGTAGTTTGTCCATGATGGATTGATTTCCACGCTGGAATTCCCTTCTGCAGTTGAAGTCGTAGCTGGCTGTTCCCGAAATCACTCAGAGCGTGGAGTCGATATCAAGTTGATTAAATTGACGTAATAAAACTCACTACGCACTTGGTTTGAGTATAAAGCAAGGCTTTAATCAACTTGTTTCAGAACATGGAGGTCGAGTTGTACTTCACTAGTTCCTGTCTTACAAAATGTCCCTGGAAAGCTGGGCCGACGCCTGAGTATTTATATTCCTTGGATGGCACCACCAGCTGGCCATCCAGCGTTATTTCATGAGTAGATTCTTTACGATGATGAGATTTAGAACAAACCCCTTCCTTCAAGGGAACGGAAGTTCCGGTTTCCAGTGCATGCACAAAACCGGCACTTTTGTTGGCCCTACGCGTGAGTACACAGCGCGTACTCATCAGTGGGGACCCGAATTTCTGGCCCAATGTTTCATTGGATAATCAGTTCAAAGATTTTGGAAAGATTTTCAGTTTAAGAACCTATGGGCATTCTATTATATTGAAAGTGCTAATTGTTATTTGCAACAGTTCATGCAACATGCTGTGTAATCTTCCGCAATGCAATTGTCTTATGCAGGTTCCCATGTGGTAGTCAGAAATCCTATAAGATATTCAAAGTCATGGCCACCTGTTTTGAGGGTCCTGCAGCAGCTTGGAGAAGATCATGTTCATCGTTTGTTTTGTTGGGTGTTTAAAAGAATCATGCAGTCACCTTGGCCTAGAAATTTGGTTTTGGCGCAGCGACGGCTTTAGCGCTGGAAGTTAGTGCCGGAGCTAAGTCGCGCTGGGCGTGCCAAAAATTCACTAGTTCTGCGCCCAAACGGCTGCCGGCGCTGCTGAAAGCTGTTTGCGCCTGAAAACTGGCGCTACGCGCTGAATTGCGGCGCTATTCCGGCGCTGCGGCGCCCGCTGCGGTGCGGCAGGTTCGGGAAGTGCAGGCCTCCTCCTTCCCTTAAGGAGGAGCTGCCTGCACCCGGCCGCGGCCCGCGAAAATCATTGTAAAAATGAGCCCGGCACCTCGGACAAGTGCCGGGCTTGCATCTGTCCCGGGGTGGGGGGGGAGAAGTCCGGGGAGGGAGCTGCGGCCAGGCGGCCGGCGGGAAAGCGGCCGGCCGCCGCAGGGCCTTTAATGCGCCGGCGCAAAGTCCAGTAAGGCACCTCTGCCAGAACGTTGCTTGCGGCTGCCACGGGCGAGGCGGCCGCAAGTCAATTTCGGAGTTCGGGCGGGTTACCATGGCAACCGGGACGCTGCGCACACCGATGACGTCATCGGTGCCGGCGCAGCGCTAACGGCCTAACGCCGATTTAGGGACCCACTCAATTTCCAAACTGGCCATAACTCCGGCGCTAGGCCCTCTAGCGCCTCAAAAGCGGCGCTAAGCCTACCGAATTTCTAGGCCCTTGAGTTTAGGGTTGGTCATCACAGGCCATCAAGGTAACAGAGTCATGAGGTCAATTGATGATGTACAGGGTGGTGTAATCTCTATACGATACTATGCAGAGCTTCTTCATGACCATACACCAAAGTGCACTAAAGAGATTTGTTTTTAATATAGTCTCTATAATGCACATTTAATGTTCCATAATGTGTGTTTGTTTCCATCTGTTGTTTGACAGTGTGCAATGAAAAAGAGCTGAGGAATCTGGCTTCCAGACTGAAAGACTGGTTCGGGGCTCTACATGCTGATGCCAACCATGACGTTACAGCTAAATCGATCAAGCAATCAGAGCAGACTAGTAAGTAAACCTCTTTACAGGAGCTACTACTGTATCAGCTAAAAATAACTTGCTAACTAAGGAAAACAGGTACTTTTTAATAGTTTCATAACCAATCAAAAATATTATTACATTATAAGGAGTTTCAACGTTTTGTACTTCCACCAACTTTTTTGATAAAATTATCAGCAGAAGAGTTTCTCAGCAGAAGAGTTTCACACGAAAGGGTCTTACGATGCATTCACACTCCAAATTTAGCATTGCTGCAGTGTTTTTGGCTTTGTGCAGTGTAAATCAACTGTGAAGGCGTGAGCTGACTCTGAAGTGAAGTGGAATGAGATTCCCTCTTCCAGGCCCTGACACTGGATTCAAACTGCATTTATACCTGCAGAATAGGATATATGTACCCTTACTGTTACTTTCTCCAGTGACCCCTCATTTCTTTAGCTCCTGCTATCATTTCTGCCCAATATCATTATGTTTTTTTATAAAAATTTTGTCAGAAAGAGTGGTGTTAAGAACAGGGGCAGAAATAGAAATATGTAAACTATAGTAGTAAAACTCGTACAGGAAAAATTGATATTAAAGTTAAAACACAGCGGTGGTGCAGAACACTCTTTGCACTTCTGAGAAGAGATTGAATCCAACCCAGACTGTTTGAATGAAAGTCTTCAATCTCCGCTGGTTGCATGGTCCTATATGAAATAAGTTTGGGTAACGTCAACCCAGTTTCTAGTGGACATGAACCTATGGCACAATTGGTATTAAACTGGCAGTCTCACTTAGAAAGGAGCGCTAGTATGGGAATAGAATGTCCCTTCTGAGTGGTAGGGGTACTTTTCTAAGGCCCGCTTAAGGCACATAGAAACATAGAAGATAGGAGCAGGAGTAGGCCATTCGGCCCCTCGAGCCTGCTCCACCATTCAATGCGATCATGGCTGATCATCCAAATTCAGTACCCTGTCCCTGCTTTCTCCCCATACCCCTTGATCCCTTTAGCCTTAAGAAATATATCCAACTCCTTCTTGAATATATTTAATGAATTGGCCTCTACTACCTTCTGTGGTAGAGAATTCCACAGGTTCACCACTCTCTGGGTGAAGAAATTCCTCCTCATTTCTGTCCTAAATGGCTTACCCCTTATCCTTAGACTGTGACCCCTGGTTTTGGACTCCCCGACCATCGGGAACATCCTTCCTGCATCTAGTCTGTCCAGTCCTGTCAGAATTTTATAAGTTTCAATGTGCTCCCCTCTCATTCTTCTAAACTCCAGCGAGTATAAGCCCAATCGACCCAATCTCTCCTCATACGTCATTCCTGCCATCCCAGTTATCAGCCTGGTGAATCTGCGCTGAACTCCTTCCATGGCAAGAACATCCTTCCTCAGATAAGGCGACCAAAACTGCACACAATACTCAAGATGTGGTCTCACCAAGGCCCTGTACAACTGCAGCAAGACATCCTTGTTCCTGTACTCAAACCCTCTCACTACGAAGGCCTTCTTAACCGCTGCTGCACCTGCATGCTTACCTTCAGCGACTGGTGCACAAGGACACCCAGGTCTCGTTGCACTTCCCCTTCTCCCAATCTATTGCCATTCAGATAATAATCTGCCTTCCTGTTTTTGCCACCAAAGTGGATAACCTCACATTTATCCACATTATATTGCATCTGCCATGCTTCTGCCCAATCACCCAACCTGTCCAAATCATCCTGGAGTTTCTCAGCATCCTCCTCATAGCACACACGCCCACCCAGCTTTGTGTCGTCTGCAAACTTGGAGATATTACATCTAGTTCCCTTGTTTAAATAGACCATTACTGTGTATCTGCCAGTGTTATACCTGACTAGTGAGTGTGCCTTGCTGATAAAATATGACCGTGCTCCATTCCCCATCATTGACAGCCATCACACTTCTGAAGACAAAACAGTTACCAAAATTAAATTTTAACTTTGACTTCACAGCACCTGTAAAATGTCACATTAGATTATGATGGGTTAGGTTTACCCCAGAGCAAAAAGCAGGCAGCTGATCGGTGAAACGCGCTAGTCGGGTGCCTGGTCGTCCCGCCGGGATTGCGGTCCATTCTGAAGACCGGGCCTCGGTAGTATCGGGCCGGCGGGCTGTGGCCAGAAATCAAGCACTCTGGGGAAGGCCACAGGCTCTGGGCCGGAGAAAGGTAGGGTCCTGGGGTGGGGGGAGCGCCCTACTCTGCGGAGGGGGAGGGAATTGGAGTGGGAGCAGGCCAGGCTGGGTTTGTGGAGCCTGAAGGAACACTCCTGATCCTCCCGGCCCCACAAAAATGAAGAGGAACACCTTGGAGATCCTCTTTGGCTGGACGGCTACCTGATGCTGGTGGGGAGTATTCAGGGCGTACACGCCACACAGCTGCACCGAGAACTGTCAGTCGGGTTTCTATGTATGTCATAGGGCTCTTTTAAGTGGGCCTACTGCTTGACCTGGGGCTGCTCCGTCCACCCAGCAGTAGGTCCAAGGAAACATTGCCGTGGCCACACCGACGGCGGCAACAGATTATTGCCCCCGCCCCCCATTTTCAGGGCTCTACCGTCCCGTTTCCAGCAGGAAAGTTCACCCTATATGTGCACCCCTGTAATTCCATGAAAATATTTGCTTTGCATCACAAAGAGAAATAACTTCCTCAGAGTCATGGCCACTCGGCTCCAGACCTCATTACACCCTTGGTCCAAACATGGACAAAAGAGCTGAATTCCAGAGATGAGGTGAGAGTGACTGCCCTTGACATCAAGGCAGCATTTGACTGAGTGTGGCATCAAGGAGCCCTAGTAAAACTGAAATCAATGGGAATCGGGGAAAACTCTCCACTGGATGGAGTCATACCTAGCACAAAGGAAGATGGTTGTGGTTGTTGGAGTTCAATCATCTCCGCCCCAGGACATCGCTGCAGGAGTTCCTCAGGGCAGTGTCCTAGGCCCAACCATCTTCATCTACTTCACCAATGACCTTCCCTCCATCATAAGGTCAAAAGTGGGAATGATCGCTGATGATTGCACAGTGTACAGTTCAATTTGCAACTCCTCAGATAATGAAGCAGTCCATGCCTGCATGCAGCAAGACCTGGACGACATTCAAGCTTGGGCTGATAGATGGCAAGTAACATTCGCGCCACAGAAGTGCCAGGCGATGACTATCTCCAACAACCAAGAGTCTAACTACCACTGCTTGACATCCAACGGCATTACCATCACTGAATCCCCCACCATCTACATCCTGGGGGTAACCATTGACCAGAAGCTTAACTGGACCAGCCACATAAATACTGTGGCAACAAGAGCAGGACAGAGGCTGGGTATTCTGTGGTGAGTGTCTCACCTCCTTACTCCCCAAAGACTTTCCACCATAATAATAATAATTCAACTTTATTGTCATTGCACAAGTACACGAACAACGAAATGTGATCTTGCAAGCTCCCATGACTGGGAGAAGCAAAGCCGCTGCGTCGGTGCGCGCCGCCATTCCATTTCCACCATTCCTCCTGTCCGACAATCTTCAGCCCACCGCCCAGGCCTGCTCACCAGCCGCTCCTCCCGTGGCTCCTTCCGTGACCTTCTCACCAACCGCCCCTCCTCGGGGCTCCTTCCGTGACCTTCTGCACCTGGTCTTCCCTGATGGTCACCCCTCCAGGTACTAACCAGGCCTGGCTCTGCTTAGCTTCCAAGCCTTGCCAGTGACCCTGTCCCTAGTCCCAGGAACATGGCACAAGTCAGGAGCGTGATGGAATACTCTCCACTTGCCTGGATGAGTGCTACTCCTACAACACTCAAGAAGCTCGACAGCATCCAGGACAAAGCAGCCCATTTGATTGGCACCGCATCCATCACTTTGAACATTCACTCCCTCCACCGCCAGTGCACCGTGTGTACCATCTACAAGATGCACTGCAGCAACTCGCCAAGGCTTCTTCGGCAGCACCTCCCAGACCTCTACATAAGAACAGAAGAAATAGGAGCTGGAGTAGGCCATTTGGCCCTTCAAGCCTGCTCCGCCATGCAACAAGATCATGGCTGATCTTCTACCTCAAATCCACCTTCCCGCACTATCCCTATATCCATTAATTCCTTTAGTTCCCAAACATTTATCGACCTCTGTCTTGAATATACTCAACAACTGAGCACCCACAGCTCTCTGGGGTTTTCCTACCAAAGCGGATAACTTCATACTTCCCCACATTGTATTCCATTTGCCATGTTCTTGCCTACTCAGTCAACCTGTCTATATCTCTCTGCAGCCTCTTTGCATCCTCTTCACAGAATACTTCCCCACCTAACTTTGCATCATCAGCAAACTTAGATACATTACACTCAGTCCCTTCATCTAAGTCATTAATATAGATTGTAAATAGCTGAGGCCCAAGCACTGATCCTTGAGGTGCCCTGCTAGTTACAGCCTGCCAAGCTGAAAATGACCCGTTTATTCCTACTCTCTGTCTTCTCTCTATTAACCAATCCTCAATCCATGCTAATATATTATCTCCAAACCCATGAGCCCTAATTTTGTGTAATAACCACCTAGAAGAACAAGGGCAGCAGGTGCATGGGAACACCATCACCTCCAAGCTCCCCTCCAAGTTACACACCATCCTGACTTGGAAATATATCGCCGTTCCTTCATCGTCGCTGGATCAAAATCTTGGAACTCCCTCCCTAACAGCACTGTGGGGGTACCTTCAGCACACACACTGCAACTGTTCAAGAAGGCGGCTCACCACCACCTTCTCGAGGGTAATTAGGGATGAGTAATAAATGCTGGCCTTGCCAGCAATGCCCACATCACATGAACGAATAAAAAAAAAGGATACTTGCTGTGCATTGGCACCAAGCTACCAAACTCACACACCCCAATTCCCTTTATGAACTCTGGGCCAAAGATTTAAGGGGTACTTTTTCAAAATTAAGCAAAGGTGTTTAAAGTTGGATGATCCAACACCAGTGTGTGTTCTTTCATGAAGGTTACAGGCCTTTGCAGATGCTTTAGCCATAATCTTCCAAAGCTCCCTGGATTCAGGAATTGTCCCTTTAGATTAGAAAATTGCAAATGTAACTCCATTATTTAATAAAGATGAGAGAGAGAAACCATGAAATTATAGATCTGTTAGTCTAACATCTGTTGTGGGGAAGTTATTGGAATCTACAATTAAGGACAGAGTGACTGAGCACTTAGAGAAACTTGAGCTGATTAGAGAGAGCCAACATGGATTTGTAAAGGACAGGTCATGTCTAACAAACCTAATTGAATGTTTTGAGGAAGTAACAGGGGACTGTCTATGGGTGTAATTTATATGGACTGCCAGAAGGCATTTGATAAGGCTTCATGTAAGAGACTGTTAGCTAAAATTAAAATTCATGGAATTGAAGGCAAATTATTGACTTAGTTAGAAGATTGGTTAGGCAATAGAAGACAAAGAGCAGGGATAAAGGGTATGTACTCGAATTGGAAGGAAGTGACTAGTGGTGTCCCACAAGGATCTGTGCTGGGGCCTCAACTATTCACTATATTTATTAATGACTTAGGTAATACAATATATAGAGACATATATCCAAGTTTGCTGATAACACAAAGATTGGTGACATAGTAAGTAATGTAGATGGGAGCATAAAATTACAAAGAGACACTAATAGATTAAGTAAGTGAGCAAAACTGTGGCAGATGGGATTTCAATACGTATGAGGTCACCCATTTTGGACCAGAAAAGGATAGGTCTGAGTATTTTTTAAATGGTGGAAAGCTAGGAACAGAGGAGGTCCAAAGAGATTTAGGGGTCCATGTACAAAAAATAATCTAAAAGGCTAATGGAATGAATAACTAGAGGGCGAGAATATAAAGGGAGGAGGTTTTGCTGGAGTTATACAAGGCCCTGGTTAGACCACATCTGGAGTAATGTGTACAGTACTGGGCACCGCACCTTAGAAAGGATGTATTGGAAGGAGTGCAGCGCAGATTCACCAGGGTTCCAAGGATTAGATTATGAGGAGGGACTATATAAAGTAGGCTTGTATTCTCTGGAATATAGAAGGTTATGGGTTGTTTTAATTGAGGTTTCTTAGGATTTTGAAAGAAATTGATGGGGTAGATGGAGAGAAACTTTTTCCGCTGGTGGGGGAATCTAGGATAAGGGGACATAACTTTAAAATCAGAGCCAGGCCATTCAGGAGAGAAGTTAGGAAACACTTCTTCACACACAGGGCGGTAGAAGTATGGAACTCTCTCCCACACAAAGCAGTAGATGCTGGCTCAATTAGTAATTTTAAATCTGAGATTGATAGATTTTTGCTAGCCAAGGGTATTAAGGGATATGGAACCAAGGCGGGTGGATGGAGTTAGGATACAGATCAGCCGTGATCTCACTGAATGGCAGAACAGGCTCAAGGGGCTGAATGGCCTACTCCTGTTCCTATGTTCCTAAGCATTTTCATAACGATCATAAAATCAGTCCAGGTAAAACATTTTGGAACGTACTTACTGCATTTCTTTACTACTTAGTTTTAATTTATTATAATCAACTGTGTGATGTCCTAATGTGTTTTTTATATACTTTAATTATAAAAAATATTGATAGCTATATTAAGAATTATTTATTTTAGTTACAGAATACCTTGAATGTCATACAATTCCTTAAAATATCCTGGGGAAGATTTTCAGAATCATATTGTTAATTTTGGGGGGGAAATCATGAAAATTCTTAATAACGATGGCCTTGAGTTCTAGTATTCCATGTCAATGTCATGGAAATGGCAGTGACATTTCTTGTTATGAGATGCTAAGAGGCAATTCATTATAGATTAAATAATATTCCTGTTGTAAACTATGTACAGCCTTGCAAAGTAATAGAGAGTTACTGGAATTCTTAAGGCTGTAGCTGAATCACATCACATCAAACCTGTGTTTAAAACCCTGCTAAAACACTTGAAGCAAACTTTGTTTGGTGCCAATATTTCTTTAACATATGTTATTATAATGATCTACAGACTCAAAGAAGCATATTAATAATGTCAACTTCCCAAAGTTATTCCATATTAGATCATCATTTTAATAAACCATAATCAACTAGGAAATATTTGATTAATTTAGGAGGTAAAGTATCAGCAGATAAAAACTTGATGACATTTTATAGTCATCTAAGAACAAATTAAATTAAGGAATTTATTATCATTACAGAATTACTGTTTGCTTAAATGACAGCTGTTCTATAGTACATTTTATTAGTTAATATCTTATCTGACTATGTAATGAAGATATGCAAATATTTGGCTAAATTATGATTGAAAACTGCTGTGAGCATATGCACTGGCTGGGATCCTAATTTATCTTGTACATCAATGCTTTTATACTCAGTTGTGGCAAGGTGAAATGTTTCTGAATAATTTTCGTGTTGGCCCTGAATTCAGACTTTTGTCTAAATTTTGAACACTTACCATTTCTCTTGTACTCTAGACAAAAACTGATTTAGTCATCTTTTGTAGGATTTGACACCAGCATTCTACCGATCTGCAAGGATTCTTTGGGCTGGATATTTAACAAGCTGGACATGAACTATGATCTTTTGCTGGACCAATCAGAGTTGGGCACCATTTATCTTGATAAGTATGAGCAGTGTATTAAGCCACTTTTCAACTCCTGTGACACGTTTAAAGATGGAAAGCTTTCAAACAATGAATGGTGCTACTGTTTCCAGAGGCAGGGAGGTGAGTTTTAATGAGAACTCAAAAAAAAATGCACATTGTATTTCTCATTGGACAGTTTTATTCCTGGCAACGTATTTTAACTTTGTATTATAGTTGAAGGGACAGTAGGCTTTTTAAAAATCTGCCTTGTTATGGAACAGGGATAGTAGCAGCTGGTGTATGCTGTATTTAATTAGAAGCAAACAATGATGGGTGCCTGCACGGGTAACTCAACTAGTTTTTGACATATGGAAGACGCGAAAGTACTTGCTGGATGAGCTAGGCAGCATTTCTCCACAGTGAATGCAGCATTGGACATAAAAGCATGGCTTGCTGCATTTGTAACTTTAAGCAATTGGTAACCCTACCTAGCTTCTCAATCTGCATTCATATGTGCTCCTTCATCTAGAGTAGACTGCCTGGGATAGCCTTGTCTCCAAATAGCATAACCTGTCTAACAGTACAGGATAAAGAGAAAGCAGTACTGTGAAAGTCTAGAGGAGGGCATGGCAATCATACTTGGAGGAGAGGAAAAGCTTAAAGATACATTAGGAGGCCAGCGAGAGAGGATTCAGAGATGTAAAGACATCAAAGGCCACCAATAAGGCAGCAGGAGATGAAATGGGGAGAAAGGGATCTAAGACAGAAAGGGGATCAGCAGCAAAAGCCTGGGTAGAGAGAAGCTCTGATACATTGATTCAATGAGACTGGAAAAGCATTGAAATATAACTGTTTGTTAAGTATCTCATGTCTGGTGTCTTATGTCATGCAAATGATCCATTCACCAGAATCTGTTGTTGAATTATTGTTGCATCTGTAAAATATAATTCTGTCAACCAGGTCCAGTAATCTTTTCTACACTTGCAACTGTTAGTCACAGAGAACTCCTGGCACAATCACTCATTCTCCTGTTTAGTGCGCCCAGGAGAAAGAAGAGATGATGTTCCTGAAGCTTGCACTGAGCTTAGCTGGAACATGTAGGAGAAGTCAGAGTGAGAATGGAAGGGTAAGACTATGGTATGTGGAAATCAGGGCCATGCTTGCAGACAGAATGGAGATCATTAGAAAAGCGGTTAGCGGATCTGCATTTGATCTCCCCATTGCAGAGGAGACCACACTGTGAGCAGTGAATTCAATAAACTAGATTGGAAGACACACATGTAAATTGCTGTCTCACACAGTATTTGAGGCCCTGGACAGTGGTGTGGGAGGAGGTGAGTGGACAGGTATTACAACTGCCACGGTTGCGTAGGAAAGTGCCACGGTTAAGTTGCAGGTGGTGGACTTGGCTGAAGATGATCTGGCAAATGGTGACGACAGTGGGATGAAAGGTGAGGACCAGAGAGTCCATAATTGTGAGAGAAGAGGTGACAGTAAAGGCCCAAGAAATGCACCAGATACAGGCAAGGGCCCTGTCAGCCACTGTGGAGAGGAAACATTGGCTAAAGAGAAAGGAAAAAAGCTGTGGCAAAGAAAGTGGAGTCTTCAGAAAAGTTGCAATGAAGGCAGCGAAACTGGGAGAAAAGGATAGATGCCTGGAATTTCCACAGGGGTTCTCAAGCAGGTGATTGGTAGAGCCTTGGGGGAAAAAAAGCGTAAACTGCTATAAATGGCCCTATTTACTGTATCTCTGGGGTTCCATCAATATTCCACTAAATCAATGGCAGGGGATATGGAGTGCATTGCAGAAATTCTGAAGCAGAGCCTATACAGGAAGTGAATGAGAAGAAGCATATGGGGTGCGGTAGCTTAGTTTTCATGTTACTGGGCTAGTAATAATTGTATTCCACCACAATCTGTAACCTCATGGCCTGGCATATCCCTCACTCTACCATTACCATCAAGCCAGGGGACCAACCCTGGTTCAATGAGGAGTGTAGAAGAGCAAGCCAGGGGCAGCACCAGGTATACCGAAAAATGAAGTGCCAACCTGGTGAAGCAACAACACAGGACTACATACATGCTAAACAACGAAAACAGCATGCTACAGACAGAGCTAAGTGATTCCACAACCAACAGATCAGATCAAAGCTCTGCAGTCCTACCACATCCAGTCCTGAATGGTGGTGGACAATTAAACAACTACCGGGAGGAGGAGGCTACGTGAACATCATCCCCATCCTCAACGGTGGCGGAGTCCAGCACGTGAGTGCAAAATACAAGGCTGAAACTTTCACAAACATCTTCAGCCAGAAGTGCCAAGTGGATGATCCAACTCAGCCTCCTCCTGAAGTCCCCACCATCACAGAATCCAGTCTTCAGCCAATTCAATTCACTCCACGTGATATCAAGAAACGGCTGAGCGCACTGAATACAACAAAGGCTATGGGCCCCGACAACATCCCAGCTGTTGTGCTGAAGACTTGTGCTCCAGAATTGGGCACGCCTCTAGCCAAGCTGTTTCAGTACAGCTACTGGCATCTACCCGACAATGTGGAAAATTGCCCAGGTGTGCCCTGTCCACAAAAAGCAGGACTAATCCAATCTAACCAATTATCGCCCCATCAGTCTACTCTCAATCATCAACAAAGTGATGGAAGGTGTCGTCGACAGTGCTATCAAGCGGCACTTACTCACCAACAAACTGCTCACCATTGCTCCGTTTTGGTTCCGCCAGGACCACTCAGCTCCAGACCTCATTACAGCCTTGGTCCAAACATGGACAAAAGAGCCGAATTCCAGAGGTGAGGTGAGAGTGACTGCCCTTGACATCAAGGCAGCATTTGACCAAGTGTGGCATCAAGAAGCCCTAGTAAAATTGAAGTCAATTGGAATCGGGGGGGGAAACTCTCCACTGGCTGGAGTCATACCTAGCCCCAAGGAAGATAGTTGTGATTGTTGGAGGCCATTCATCTCGGCCCCAGGAAATCGCTGCAGGAGTTCCTCAGGACAGTGTCCCAGGCCCAACCAGCTTCATCAATGACTTTCCCTCCAACATAAGGTCAGAATTGGAGTTGTTCGCTGATGATTGCACACTGTTCAGTTCCATTCACAACTCCCCAGATAATGAAGCAGTCCATGCCCCACATGCAGCAACACCTGGACGACATTTAGGCTTGGGCTGATATGTGGCAAGTAACATTCGCGCCACACAAGTGCCAGGCAATAACTATCTCTAACAAGAGAGAGTCTAACCACCACCCCTTGACATCCAACGGCATTACTATCGGCAAATCCCCCAGCATCAACATCCTGGGGGGTCACTATTGACCAGAAACGTAACAAGACCAGACACATAGATACTGTGGCTACAAGAGCAGGTCAGAGGCCGGGTATTCTGCAGTGATTATCTCACCTCCTGACTCCCCAAAACCTTTCCACCATCTACAAGGCACAAGTCAGGAGTGTGATGGAATACTCTCCACTTGCCTGGATGAGTGCAGCTACAACAGCACTCAAGAAGCTCGACACCAATCAGGACAAAGCAGCCTGCTTGATTGGCACCCCGTCCACTACCTTAAACATTCACTCCCTCCACCACCGATGCACCGTGGCTGCAGTGTGTACCATCTACAAGATGCACTGCAGCAACTCGCCAAGGCTTCTTCGACAGCACCTCCCAAGCCCGCAACCTCTACCACCTAGAAGGACAATGGCAGCAGACACATGGGAACACCATCACCTCCAAGTTCCCCTCCAAGACACACACCATCCTGACTTGGAAATATATCGCCATTCCTTCATCATCCCTGGGTCAAAATCCTGGAACTACTTCCCTAACAGTCATTGTTGGGAGTACCTTCATCACACGGCTGCAGCAATTCAAGAAGGCGGCTCACCACCACCTTCTCGAGGGCAATTAGGGATGGGCAATAAATGCTGGCCTTGCCAGTGACACTCACATCCCATGAACTAATATATGAAAAAAAGGTATATATGGGAGTCTGTGGGCTTGTAATAGAGTTCAAAGTGGCAGTTATTACTAGAAATAGTTAAGCATCATAGTCACGCTAAGACAAAACAAAGTAAAGATATTTTAAAATGCACAGTTTTTTGAACAAAAGCACTACAGTTGTACTATATGTAAAAAATATTACATCAAGATGCCCTCGAATCCTGGACAGATGGTGCAGAATCTACATTCAGATGTTATAGTTGATGCAGAAATTGACCGCATAGTTTTAGAGACTCTGATTATAGCCAAAGCTGTTTTAAAACATATCCACACTGAACTGTAGCCATAATGGATGTTCTCTTAGCTGCACATGTAAGTATGCTTAAAGATAGTCAAGGTTTAATATACCTTGATTGTTCCCATTTTTGTTCGAAAAATTTATTTTTGATTAATGAGTTACTAAGCACCACCTAATTGTACTTCCAACTATCACAACAATGAAAGTTCAATTGGCCATCATTAGAGAGCAGTTTGTGCAATCACAACTTCATAATGGACACTGACAGTCGATTTTAAATGTTCAGATTCGAACTGTACAAGAAAATAACTTTACTCCCAGTGATTTATGGCTTTATGCAAATTTTCAGGAAAGGTAACATCTGCCACAATAACATATCCATTGACCTTTCATAAAGTATTGAAATTTGTCAAAAATTTTAATTTGTTTTTTAAGCATTTTAATTGAATGCTGTTCGCTGCTTTGTGTGAAAATGTGTAGCTTTCTGAATCTCAAGTGTAAAATGAAATGCAGTACTGCTTATACATAGGTCAGCCTTTGAAGATATCATCCCTGGCCCATTGGGACCTACTGCCTATTAAATTCTATTTCAGGTCTTCCATGCCAAGCTGAAATTAATAAGATTCAAAGGCAGAGCAGGGGGAAGCATCTTTTAGGTAAGCATTGTAATGTGATGAAGACTACATAGTATGATTGATTAGAGGTCAATGACGTGTGGTTTGAAAATCTATGAAAAAAATAAAATAAATCTGGTTTATTGGGAGTCTTTAGAATGGGATATGCTGAAATTGTTTTCTAAAGTGAAGCACATCCACCATTAATTTCAAACGTTATTAATATTCTGCCTTGTGTTTACTGTGTGGAATGAATTGAACAAAAAGATTCAATACTGGAACAACCCAGTTATTGAAAATGAATATTTTATGATTATCCTGTTCACATCGCTAAACTTTTCTTTAACTTCACAATACTGCAGTACAACACTTTCGCATCTGTTCCAAATGTGAGAATGTGAACACATATACACGTTTAAAAATTCTGCAGTTGCATTGGATATCACAAATGATTCAGAGCACAGTACTATTTCTGGCTCTTCTCCCTCCTTCTTACTATGTGCTCTCACACAAACATTCACAGGCAGTTGTGTTCACTCTTCAAGATAGGACGGAGGTACTGTTGGATGGGCAGACAAGTAGTGGACTGGGTTTGATGTGTCGGCAGAATGATCAGCTGTTAAGATAAGCAAAAACATGGGACACTAGAATGGAAAGGGCCACGGACAGGAGGATGCTGACTTAACATTCAATAAACACCAAATCAAAGGGACTTAATTAGCACTACATATGATATACTGATATGTAATTACAAGTGTACAATCTTTTCTTCTTCTCTTCTTAGGCAGTCCCTCGGAACCGAGGATGACTTGCTTCCCTGCTAAAAAATGAGTTCTCAGGTGACTGATGAGTCCAATGTGGGACCTACAGTCTCTGTCACAGGTGGGGCAGACGGTGCTTGAAGGGGTGGGTGGGTGGGGTTCTTGGGTTGACGTGCGCTCCTTCCACCGTTTGTGCCCGGCGAAGAGACTCGAGGTGTTCGGCGCCTTCCTGGATGCTTCTCCTCCACTTTGAGCGGCCTTGGGCCAGGGATTCCCAGGTGTCGGAGGGGATGTTGCACTTTTTCAAGGAGGCTTTGAGGGTGTCCTTGAAGCGTTTCCTCTGCCCACCTGGGGCTCTCCTGTTGTGTCGGAGCTCCAAGTAGAGCGCTTGTTTCGAGAGTCTCGTATCGGGCATGCGGACGATGTGGCCCGTCCATTGGAGCTGATCGACGTGGTCAAAGCTTCGATGCTGGGGATGTTGGCCTGAGCGAGAACACTGAGGTTGGTGTGCCTATCCTGCAGGATTTGCAGGATCCAATAGAACTATTAATAGTTCACCTATCAACATTTTATGACTGGGTTATTTACTTAAAATAATTGAATAAAATTAATATAAAAATCGGATACCCTATTCTATTAGCCATAAATTTAATTTAAACAATATGAAGATAAAATGATGCAAAATTATGCAAATCAAGATAGCGGATAACTCCTCCACTTACTATGTAAAAGTATCAGGAACTCCTGGATATAAAAATGGGATTTTTGCCTGTTATACATATCAAGGCACTGTTCACCATACTGATGGTCTATTACTATCTTAAAAAAGACTGTAAGCTGTATTGAGATTTGCATTGGGATTCAGAAGATGTAAAATTCAGTTTCTCCTTAATATGAAGTCTGAATTTAAAGTAGGCCGTTGGACTAGTGCGAACCTCTTCACTAGACCACCAGAGATCTGCATATGTGCAATATATGGATTGGATGTGACTCTCCATCACACAACTAAGCAAAGATGACTCCATTTATGGCTCCAACAACAGACGGTGGCTATAAAGATATTTATACGGGGATATTAATTATACATCTGAAATGGAGGTTCTCACTGCACGCATAAAATTACATGAGATACAGAAAATCACTTCATACATGCAGAGTTATACTTGTATATATTGCACATATAGCAGCATCTTCATTTGAGTTCAAATCTGAGTTTGTCTGAATTTGACCAAATTCATATAACAATTTTCTGATCAAAGAGGCTGAATTTTGGCCCACTGATGTTTAGGCACTTGGTCTTATGGCTCATTGATGTATCCAGCAAGCACTTGAGCCATCCAGACCAGGATCTCAGTCTGTGTTTAGTTAGTTGATCACAATTTGATGACACTAGGGGTGCTACTAATAGGGAGGGTACAATTTATTAGGTTTCCCACTTCTGATCACGAGACACTGACTCCTAGAAGTGCGCATGTGTGGATGTAAAGTGAGGACAGGATTGTGTTTGACTATGATGTCCCATACAGTCAAAAAACCTACTGACATTTGCTGCAAAGGCTCACACATGCATAATGGCAACTTAGCATCATGGAAGCATACCCCATAATGAGTCAAAACCTTCAAGAAAAGAAAGGAGGGGAGAAAACTGCGAATAAAGGCACTCATTTTTAATAAATAAATCATCTCTCAGCAGTTCAAAATTGGTCCAACAATGTATAAGACACCAACTGCTCCATTGATCTTCTCCTGACCAAGCTCCTCTAGTCAACTACTATTCCTTGGCTCAATATTTGCCAATATCTATTTCCTCAGATATTGCTTTTTCCCTGCTTAAAACTGCTGTCATGAAAACACTGTCCTCTCAAATCCCACCCATTCAAGCCTCCCCTTCTTTTCCAAGATCCTGCATCCACCTAGATTTACTCCAATTACTCTCTTATCAACTCTGATCAACCATCCCCCTTTATTGCTCTCTTTCACTGTCCTTTTCTACCATCTCTCCTCCACTGTGCATCTCCATTGCACGTCCCTCTTTTGCTTCCAATTCTAGCTGTCCCAATGCAGTCAATCCATCTCCTCCAACTTTTCATCCTGTGCCCACACCTAATATGTGTCCCAAGGTTTTATCCTCTCCCCTCCTGTTCCTTAGGTTTCATCGTCTACTCCTCCTATTCCTTATCTATATGTGACCCCTCCTTGATATCATCTGTAAATATGGTGTAGGCTTCCATGTGTATGCTGGTGACACCCAATTCCACCTCTCTACCTTAACCCTTGATTGCAAGACTGTCGCTGTGCTGTCTGACTGCCTGTCTGATGTCAAACCCTGGAAGAGCCAGATCTTTCTTCTACTCAAGATTTGCAAGACTGAAGGCATCCTGCACCTCAGGAACTGATTACATCTCCTTCTCCGGCTGCTTGTTCAGACTGAACCAACAGGTGTGCAACTTCAGTGTCCCGCTCAACCCTGAAGTATGCTTAATATTGCTATCCAGTCCTGAAGCAAGAAAGCTTACTTCCATGCCTGAACTATCGCTTGCCTGTGCCTGTATCTCACCCTCACCACCACTCAAACCCTTCAATACTCTCCTCACCAGGCTCCTCCATTCAACCTACACAAATCCCCAACTCATCTTGGACTCTGCAGTCTGCATCTTATTGCACACAAAGTTCTGCACACCCATCACACCTGTCCACACCAACCTCCACTACCCACAATGTATCAACTTTAAAATCCTCTCCCTGATTTTCAAATCCCTGCATGACCACACTTGGTGCTATCTTTATGATCTTCTCTAGCTCTATGTTCCAGCTCACACCCTCTGCTCACCAGACTCTGATCTACTTATGTATATTCCCCCCTGCCATGTTCCCCACTCCACCATCAGTGGCAGAGCCTTCAATCACTTTGCTCCTACTCTGTGGAATTCATAAGATTTCTTAAACCTTACCTCTTTGATCATGCCTTTGGTTACTTCCCCTAACTTCTCCCCTGCTTCCGGCTCAGTATCTCACCTTCTCCCTGCAAAGCAGCATGGGATGTTTTGTTATGTGAAAGGTGCTAAATGCAAATTGTTATGTAGTAAACCAATACACCTTTTTTTAGGAAATTTTAAGCTAAGCATTTTATCACTACTTTTCTCTCTGTTTTTGGTTTACTTTAGGTGTTTTTATACCAAGATGCAATGAGGATGGATATTACAAACCATCCCAGTGCCACAGCAACACTGGGCAGTGCTGGTGTGTTGACAAATATGGAAATGAAATAGCAGACTCACGGATACAAGGGACTCCAATCTGTGGTAAGACCAACCAAAGTAGGACATTGTTCTCTTAGGCTGTTTTTCTGGGAAAGCAAATAACAGGAGAACAAAGTATTCTTAAAATACTTCACTAGATACAGGCCAGGAAACAATCTGTTGCATGAATCTTTTGATGACTACCTCTCCTTGAAAGTCAAGGTTGTCATGTATCAGATATGGATGGCATTACTCACTGAGCTCAATGAACCAGTTTGGTAACACCCAACTTTGAAGAGTTGCATATTACTAAAGAGCGATAATAATTACGATCTGATTAATAATAAAGAGAGACATGGCAAATCTCGTGCTGTGAGCCTGAATTCACCTCTTCCTTTGTAGGATCCAAAGAAACACATCAAATCTGAGCTCCAAAATCAAAAGGTCATGATGATGCAGGCAGCAATCTTCTGAAAAAGATCATAAGGCTCTGTGGCAGTTACTTGGTGATTTATTTTCAAACCAAGTCCGAGAGATTGCTGTTGCTGATATTAAAGGATAAAAACATAACATGCCCATATAACAGTTCTCTACAATTTTATCAAAGGTGTTCACCCATTTAAATTAAGTGGATTAATGCCTGTATTAAAATAATTGACAAAGAATATCATACAAACATATTAAGCATTTCTCCACTAATACCACCAATTTCAAGACTCAACACATAGTGGGATAGCAAGAAACAAATTGAAACAAGTGCCATGAAAACAGGTAAATTATTTTGCAAGTAATAAATTACCACAATGTATATATGATTTAAACTTATAGTTTTCTGTTCCACCTAATGGAGTATATTCTTTCATATTATACACATCAGAAAAAGCACTTTAACCTTTCAGATCTGAGTTTCAATCTTTTTAATACAGATGGGAGTCTACTGACATTTAGCTTTAACTGCTGTATGTTAAATATAAGCTTGTGCAGTTTCAGTCCCGTTCTTTGTAAGTATAAATCCCCACTACTGATATCTCTCACCTTTAGCATTACAAAACATCGCCTCAAAAATAATAATTTCAGCTGAATGCAATGTAACTATTAAACATTGTGGGTTAATATATATAATTATCATATTATGATGTCTGTACTATATAAACAGCACTATATTTGTTTTGTTTTTGAAAGGCATTGTCTTGAGGATCTAACCTTTTACTTTCAGAAGAAGATCAGGAGACTTCTGGTGATTTTGGCAGTGGTGGCTTCCATGTTTTGTCTGATGACCAGGATGATGAGAGAGAAATACAAAATGAAGAGGAGGAGAAAGTGCCTGAGGGCGGAGGCAATGAAGATGATGAAGATAGTGAAGATGACAAAGAAGATGATATTGGCTATATTTGGTAGTTGTATTTACTGTATCACTACCCAGAACTGTCATATTTTGCACACTGCTCAAGTTCATTCTTATCTCAGTTTGTCCATAGTACTGAGGAAATGTTGCATCTGAGATAAAACAAACAAAAATAACTTGTAGATAATAAAATGTTGATCTCACTGGGACCATTTAGTTCATCTGTTGGGCATGCTCAGTAGCAAAATACATTTTGAAATGTGATTCTCTACAGTAAGAAAGTTAGTGTTCAGGAAAGAAGTTGTTCAGATTTACAATAAAACTCTTGGATATGAGCAGTACAAATTAAATAGTCTCATCCTGAATTCACACAGCTTAACTAACCCTTAACATTCAGTGCTTTTCCCAAAAGAATTGAAACATAAACTATGGAGCCTTCTTAACATCAATTCTTAGGCAGAGAAAAAATGATCTCAATAGAATTTAACTTACCTTAACATCACTGCACTAAAATATTTTACTTGTGTTAGATAGCAAAGATTCTTTATATACATGTGTGTTACATTTATGCATGGCATCGTTTTAATATTAAACCGCAGTAGCTGACACACTGTAACACCAAAGCACCACTGGTAATTCAAGGAATTGTTACTTCGTATCAAGCTGCAAGACAGTAAGACTAGAATATTAATAGGATATTCCACTCAGTGGTTGAGTTAACATTCCTAAATTACTCCACGCTTTTCTAACTTCAGCAGAACGCCTTTGATACACTTCAGCTTCATAAGACACTTCCAAGAAAGATATCTCGTATATAGGTATGATGAATTGTCTTTGCACTTGCACGGAAGTGTATTTTGGCAGTACTCTGTGATGAATCTAAAGCTGTAAAAGTTAGCAATGCCCTTTGAGCATAAGCAAGGTAATAGTCAAAAGATATTGCCCTCAAATTCCTGGATTGTGGGAGGGGGTAATTCAAATTTTGCATCTTTGCGGAGCCAGGAATTTCTGGAAAAGCACCCGGCAGAAATTCCATTCAGTTTCAGGGTGGGCTGAAGAAGCACCCACCCTCACAGTGGCAGCCTTCTGCAAATCACACAGTTAGGACAATATGACATTACCTGTGCTACATTGTAGGAATTCCACCTTCCCATCTGCCTTTTACAGTGTGCGTCACTATTTAAAAGGCACAGTTTGCTAGGGCCCGTTCATTAAGGTGGATGTACTTTGGAAAATGGACACTGCCCACTGAAGTTGCTTGTGGAGACTTTTGGCCATACCTTGGGACTCATTGCATGTATTGAAATTCTTTTTCACATTTATACTCAGGGAGCCTTCCCCAACATTGTGCATTACCCTTGGAAAGCATTCTATTCCAAGTGCATTATTGAACTATGTGCATTTGTGTACAGAACTCTTATTTGGGTAATTAACCCCACCATGCCCATATATCCTGCTGGTATTTTTCTCACTTTTTTGACTTAGTGTTGATTTTCCCTTCCCACCATCCTACCTAGTTTAAATCTTTCCCCACTGCCCTATTTACCCTTTCTGCAAGGACATGTATGCCCCTCTGATTTAGATGACAGCCATCCCATCTGTACAGCCTTACCTGGCCCCAAAAGTGGTCCTAGTGTCTCAGGAACCTGAAACACTCTCCTCTACACCATTCTTCCAGCCATGTTCCTCTATGCTTCTGTCATGAGGGTCATAACATCTGAGGCACACATACCAACTTCGACACTGGTACCAGGAGCAAGGTTCATTGGGAGAATGGACCTCATTAAATCAGAAAAATCCTTACGTCCCTGGGAGAGAGTTAACCAAATATTCTTTAGTCCCTTTGAGATGCTTCCCTGTATACATTGGCCTCTGATTGACTGAAGGTTCCTCCAAGACCTAGAGTCCTTCATTCAATGCCTCTACATTGAGTTGACTGACTGGCCTGGAATCTCTTATGAAGTGGATTAAGGTTTTCAGATACTCCCACAGCTCTTACTTTCTCCAGGCTGTCTTGCAATGAGTTGAACCTCTCCTGGTGCACTACAGGGCAGAGGACTCCACCACTATCTCAGCCATTTGCCACACATCTTGCAAGAGGGCACAGAGAACCTTCATATATTTCTGATGCTCTGCTAGAATCTTTCTCTTCATGGCAGATCCCCTGAGATCATCAGCTGTTTGCTCTGCAGCCAGGGTCTGACACGTTTATGCCTCCACTCAGCTACATCAAGCTCAAATTCCACACTTACATCCTCTGGCTTCCTTGTGCTCTGTGTCTAACCAGGTGTCAATTCTTCATCCATGCCATCTGTACCCTCTCAAGTGGGTGTCTCTGGGTGCAAGAGACAGGTTGAATGATGGGGTGGGTGAGTTGTTGCCACTGTTGCCAGAGGTAGAGGAGACTGCAATGTCTTGCTCTTTAGTGATGCTCTCTGCTGTCTCCTGGCTGGCAGCCTCTGGAGGAAAAAACTGTACTGTTAACTTTGGTCTGCTTGAGCAACGTTCTATCTTAACCAGCTACTTTGTGTATCTTTTATGAGGAAAGTGCTATCTGGTGAAGAGATTGAAGAATACATTGAAATATTAAATAAAAGGTTCTCAGGATCCCACTGAAAGCAAAGAGATTTACACATCTCCATCCCCCATCTTCCAGGCCAGAGTGGAAGCCAATTGTGGCTATTCCTTCCTCTTCATAAGGTGTCAAATGCCAGATGATGGACATCCTCCTCCTGTAGCCTGGTGTTCCCTGGCATTGTGTGCTGTCTTCTCGTGCAGGACAGATGCAGTGTTAATTGGCTGCTGCTGTCTCCAGATTCTGCAGTCACAAGCAGTCAGGATTTATGAAATGGATGGTAACAATGTTGTGTGCCAGGGAGCAAGGACCTAGGTTGTGAGACTTCGGTGTGCTAGCATGTATTATAGGATATGAGACACTTAACATGCATGCTGCCAAATGGCTTTGCTTCTGGGACAAGGGCCATAGCCTGGGGGACAATGCTTGACTATTGCTCTAGGGAATGCCGTGTGCTTCTCTGTGATTCAGCCATCTGCCCTGTTATTCATCTGAAAAAACTCTTACCTTGGCTGACCTAGTCAGTAAACTTCTTCCGACACTGCATGGGGTTTGTTGAGGTTATGGAGGTCCCACTCATGGCCACTTCTTTCCACGTTGCCCATGCTGCTGCATGTGATGGCCTCTTCCTTGGTTTTCCAACAATGGTATCCCTCCACTCTCAAATTCGTGCCAGCAGCACTTCTACATCAGCCACTGAAAAATTAGAAGCTCGTCTTTTTACTTATTTTGCTCCATTCTAGACCTTGTTCCAAGAGCCTGCTCATCCCTTTAACTGCATGGAAAGCTTTAAATAGGGAAGTTGCACCCTTGCCATGCCCCTTCCCAAATTATCTTGGCTTCCCTGGTGTATCGCGCCCACTGCTGGTGGAATTCTACCTTTCTCCTGCCAGCTTTATTTAAATTAGCTGACACCAGAATTTCTGATAGGATCAGCATCCTCAGAGTTCGGCAGGCATACATTCCACTCTGCTGTACTTGCGCGGAAGTGGACCCCCCAGGAACTTCCAGACCATTGGGTTTTTCTAATTTTATCTGATCAGAGGTTAGATTCGACATGCAGCTATATTGACTCTTCTCCAACAGTGTTTTTATGAACAAACTATTATAGAACAAAGATGTAATGTAACCGATTTGATAAGAAATAAGAGTGGTCTTTAATAGGCTAAAGCTGGTAATGTTAAGTAAGATTTGCTCTTGTAGAACTGACTTTTAACCAACATTGTCTTCATGAAAGATGCTTGGCAAATTATCTTTGTTGGGAGAAGAGAAGTCATAAGAATCATGTGTTAGGTTTGTTAGGATGAATGGTTTACATGCGATATAAATATAATGCATGTTGGCATGATTTCTATGATCATTTCATGTATTTAGAACAAACATTTTTTCATGAAGGCAGTGCTCCTTTAGCCATGATATTTTACATAGTTGTGCATGGAAATATTTTATACATTAAACATTTTTAATGTTATGTCAAATTGACCTTAGATGTGATCTTAAGCAAGCTCCACTGTAGTACTTTTCAAATACTTAGTGTGTGTACCCTCTAAACTAAGGGGTAGGGAGTTGGGAGTTAAAACTGGAATTGCATATTGCCTTCCCTTTCTGTAACTTGGTAAGAATGTGTCTCAGTTACTTTGTATGTTGTTTTACAGATTGTAGTACAGATTGTGGTAGGAAAGGCAATAAAAAATGCTCATTAAACAATAAATCCAAAGGCATGTCATGTGATGTTTCCTAATGTGTGGTTATAAATTGTCCTGCAAATTTGTGTCCAACATTTGTTCCTTATAGAATTGTTACTGAGTCTAACTTAGCGTGAAAAAATAACTCAAGTAAATTGTGCAGTTTCCTATAGTTTGGAAAAAGTAAATGCAGAGCTTTGAATTTTCAAATATGTGCACAATTGATTAATATATTACTTCAGTCTAAAAGTAAATTATATGTTGAAATCAACCTCATGTTGATTTTTTTAACAAGCTGGTTATAAGGGAACTAAAGAATTCTTTACAAGCATTAGTGCACCAGTTTCAGAAGCACCTAATGATGACATTTAACACATATATTGTCTCAGTAGAGCATTTAACATTAGATATGTTTCACATCTTTAAATAGAGGAAGTTGCTATAAGTCAACTAAATATTTTCTTGCAGATGCTTTTAATTCTGATATTACTTTCTGATAATTGACATTTTTGATGCTAACTATAAATCTCCACTTTAAGGTTTGGATATTTCGTTGTAATGTTGTCAAGTATTTATTCTGGTGAAGTATTTACTTAAGCTGAAGTTGTCTCTGGAGACTGGTTGGTTGTTAGTTGTACAGTGTAGGTTGTATCTTGTAGGTATATCAATTTACTAGAAGGAACCTCCACTGGTGTTTTTAATCCAGTCTGTCTAGAACAAGAAAAATCACAACATCATAAGTTATTATCTCCCATTTTATGCCACTAACTTTGGCATGTTGTCGTTAAATTTGCCCATTTCTGATGAGTGTCTTTGCTTTTATGTTACATTGTTGTGAGTTTCTGTACAAACCAGTTTTCTCAGCAATGTGCAGAGAGACAAACTTGGGACCACTGGACATCTTATTTATCATGTAAGTAATAATATTAATCCTGGTGATAAAATGGTTTAAGCTTAAATTCAGTGACTCATTCTGATACTGGGCTAGAAAACTGACATGCTCAGTGCAGTGCCTTGCAAAAGAAGAGCATTCCACCTTGAAAGGGAAGGAAAAGCCTAATGGCTGCCTTTGCATGCTATAAGCACACTGTGTGTTAGTCCATCATGTATCATCACTGATGGCTGTTGTGACAATGACCGTGAACTAGCCCATGTCACCAACCTTGCTGAAGAACATGGCGTGTAGTGAAGATATCGTCAAAGGACAACTATAGTCAATAGTCTAACTAAATCTGCAGCAGCAACATGACTAGCCATAGTTATTTTCTTCAGTATTTTATATTTGTAAAGACAGCTATATTGTACTACTGTAACCTGCATATTCTTTATTCTCATTCCTAAGCTTTGTAATTGTATTTAGAATTCTCTTTCAGTACCAGTACCAAAAATCTGTTTTTATCAAGTTATTTGTCTTACGTATCCTAGAAGTTAGACAGACTATCATGATGAATATTTCTCATTATTCTGTATTCTATACAAAAGGAAAGTGTGTGCCTTTACTGGCCCTCTGTGTAACTGGTCAATTAACAGGTCTTTTATTGTTTTGTTGTTTGCCTCAATAAATCACAGTCTGTCCATTGTCTCTATCTGACTATGATTCCCAGCAGTGGAAGGTACTTTTGTTTTTCTTGTTCAAAATGAATGAATGGAGCGAGCCTTTGGCGAGTGGTAGCATTCCCGCCTCCGAGTCAGATGGTGCAGGATTTTGAACCCTGCTCCAGACAGTCCCAGCAAGTGAAGACCGGAGCTCCAGCTTTCATTTCTGGGTTGACATCCCGCGGGATACCCCGCCCACCCTTCCAGCCCACCCTTCCAGCCCACCCTTCCCGCCCACCCTTCCAGCCCACCCTTCCCGCCCACCCTTCCAGCCCGCCCTTCCAGCCCGCCCTTCCCGCCCACCCTTCCCGCCCACCCTTCCAGCCCACCCTTCCCGCCCACCCTTCCAGCCCACCCTTCCAGCCCACCCTTCCCGCCCACCCTTCCAGCCCACCCTTCCCGCCCACCCTTCCCGCCCACCCTTCCAGCCCACCCTTCCAGCCCACCCTTCCCGCCCACCCTTCCAGCCCACCCTTCCCGCCCACCCTTCCAGCCCACCCTTCCCGCCCACCCTTCCCGCCCACCCTTCCCGCCCACCCTTCCAGCCCATCCTTCCCGCCCACCCTTCTCACCCACCCTTCCCGCCCACCCTTCCAGCCCACCCTTCCCGCCCACCCTTCCCGCCCACCCTTCCAGCCCACCCTTCCCGCCCATCCTTCCAGCCCACCCTTCTCGCCCACCCTTCCAGCCCACCCTTCCCGCCCACCCTTCCAGCCCACCCTTCCCGCCCACCCTTCCAGCCCACCCTTCCTGCCCATCTTCCAGCCCACCCTTCCAGCCCTTCCCGCCCACCCTTCCAGCCCACCCTTCCAGCCCACCCTTCTCGCCCACCCTTCCAGCCCACCCTTCCCGCCCACCCTTCCCGCCCACCCTTCCCGCCCATCTTCCAGCCCACCCTTCCCGCCCACCCTTCCAGCCCACCCTTCCCGCCCACCCTTCCAGCCCACCCTTCCCGCCCATCTTCCAGCCCACCCTTCCAGCCCACCCTTCCCGCCCATCTTCCAGCCCACCCTTCCAGCCCACCCTTCCCGCCCACCCTTCTAGCCCACCCCTCCCGCCCATCTTCCAGCCCACCCTTCCCGCCCACCCTTCCAGCCCACCCTTCCAGCCCATCTTCCAGCCCACCCTTCCAGCCCACCCTTCCCACCCTTCCAGCCCATCCTTCCAGCCCACCCTTCTCGTCCACCCTTCCCACCCACCCTTCCACTACTTCACACTAAGATACGAAAACAACAACCTTCAAGTTTTAAGGAGGAATAATTGATTGCATCAGTTTTATAGGAAAATAACTTAATGATATAATAAAGGGGTAAAACAAACTTAAAATAACTACAAAAATGTGTTGCTGTAGACCTTATATCTTTTGCCCTGCCAGTACACTTTACACCTTATCCCAGCCTATTACCATCTCGTCTAGCTTCTAATCTCTTTTACTTCTTTTGTTTCTTTTATTCTTTTGTCCGATCGCAGCCCTGCCTCCGATCTAGTTTCTTTTCTTTCCAGTTTTGAAGAAGGGTCCAACCCGAAACGTCAACTCAAATTTCTCTCCACGGATGTTGCCTGACCTGCTGAGTTTTTCCAGCATTTTCTGTTGTTATTTCGGATTTCCAACATCTGCAGTATTTTGCTGTCGTATCATTATAACACAAGGATGTCTGGTGAAGGAGTGTTAAAAATATGTCAAGGAATTCCCTCATTCTGCCTTCTTCTTTGAAGCAGTAAGCTATTAAAACAATGAAGAATATTGCTGCATAGATATTGCCACTTTACAGTTAAAAATGAATCCATTTCTAAAAATCATTATTACTGCAGAATTATCTTCGGTTTAAATCGCCATTTCTAAATGACAATTAGAGGGTGAAATTCTGCTTTGTAACAAATGGAGAATGCTTGTTTTTCCTCCACTAACAAAATCACATTCCAAAGCCACACTTTCCCAATGATTTCACCAGTGGGCAATCAGTGACAAAGAACAGGCATTCCCGTTTTTCATTAAATCAGAAATTCCATCTCCAAGAACTGTTCAAACACAGATTTTCCTGAGGAAAAGGTTTTGCGGTAGAAACTGGTATGTATTGTGCCTGTATTTCGGGCATAAAACGGGTTCACATTGACAAACTTAGGAGTGGGACGGTCCACACCCAACCCACATCCCGGGCAGCTGCCTAAAGCAGACGGTAAGTCCTTTGCATATATAAATTAGAGGCCTAATGTCTGATGAAGGATCCTTCTGGAAAATGAGTCTACGATGAGTTACGTAGATACCGAGCCTGCCCCACTCAGAATTCTGCAGCCGCCAACGAAAAGTATGTTTTAAAAAAATTAACACTACAACCCTTGCTGAGATCAAACTGTGTATTGAATCAAGGGCCTTCCTAGTCTGTGTGGCTTAACCGTTCGCTGCCTTATCCAGCAGAGCCCCTGGGGAAGCACATCATTCATGTATAACAGGCAAGTGATACCAAGCAGGAAAACACAGGTAAGAAATACCAACCATTTACATGTGCAAAATGATTTTAAAAAGAATATTGTGCTTTCACTGATACTTTTTTTATGTTTACTAAATTGATACCATATATACTTATGCATAAGACTGGAATTTAAGTCTAAGAGCGAGGGGGGAGTTGTCTTATATGCAAGTTATGGTGTGTAGGGTTAAATTATTTCAATTAATTGAATAAAAATCCAATACTTTTCTTTCAACAAAGCAATTTGTAAATATTCCTACATTTCCTCAATTCCAACATTACAACAAAGTACTTCATTGGCTGTAGAGCACTTTGGGATGTCCTGAGGGCATGAAAGGCACTTTATAAATGCAAGTCTTTCTTTTCTTTAAATAAGGACAGTGATGCAATGTTAGAATTTTAAACATACCTATCTGATGGAAATGACAGATCAGAAACTAGAAGAGGAATTACAGTAGCAGCCTAATGTGTTAAAAACATAAGAACATTTGAATTGAGATAAAGATAACTTAGCCCATCAAGAAGGAATTTGTATGTGGCTCTTCAGGATTTCATAAAGTTGGTCAACTCTTTGCGAATATGACATCAGCTATTATTTGCAGATAGGGCTTCAAGAGATGGGGCCTATCATACAATTGTATGATTCTAGTCTTATGAACATGTCACAATTGTTTGGACTGGAAGGTAAGAGATTTTCTTATATGTGGATCACTTTATATGTGAGTATATATTGTACAGACATTCCTGTTACAAATGACAAGGGTCAACAGTTATCTTCATTTTAAACAAACATTTATCTCAGATTTTATGATTTGCTGAGCATGTATATCCATAAACAAAATATCTCCATTAAATTATGTAAAACTAAATTCACATTTGTCACGGTTTATTCTTTAGTCTCAAGTTAAAGTTTCATTGTTACCATATTCCAATGGTTTGTCTAAATGCTATATTTTCTAATAGGAATAATTAAAATTGATCACAGTTATCTCCTGCCAAATCATGGTGTTCCAATTAAAATTAAATTTTACAGAAAGATTTTATTGCAATGAGTCTTAAAAAGGTAGCATGATACATTGTGCAAGAATGGAGAAAGCACTTCAGAACTACTGCCCCATTCACCCATTCACTTCATGGATTTTATTAACAGCGCTGTGGATTACAGGAAACTCTCTTTTAACTGGCACCGAAATAACCAGAAATCTCTGTTAACCGGCAAAATTCAGGAGTAGGTTCAGGTAAGTTTTACTTCATATTAGTGGCAGTTCCTGGATCTGTGGCTGTGTAACTGGAGTTTGTGCACTTGTTGCCAAGCAACAGGGACGCTTGGTCTGTGGCCGGAGTTCCTGCACATGTTGCTAAGCAACAGGGAAGCCTGGATTTGTTGCTGTGTATGGAGCTCTCGTACCTTTTAAACTATACCTCTCTGTAATCCGGAATTTTTGATAAACCGGCACCACGCCGGTCCCGTTGGTGTCAGATAATAAAGAGTTTCCTGTAGTATTAAGCTGTAAGGGGGTGGGGGGGCCGAGATAGTTTCATGTGAGAACCTGTCCTGCAGCAAGGGCTAAACTAAGATAGTGCCAACTATATCGAATTTGAGATGCTTTCACACCATTGAACGACACGTTGTAAAGATGCACAAGTTGGGACTGATGGTTCCCCACCCACATAGCATTTATTGAAATGTTTATATTGTTAGGTGGTCTTCTTTGGGTTACCACAAATAGTTCCTGAGCTTTTGACAAGATAGCTTTGCCAGGATTTCCTTGGGGTTTCTCTTGGTTAACCATAATAACTTCAGCAAAAACCTTGTTTGCACACGTAAACAGAGTTTTTGCCAAAGTTACAGTGACAGAGTGGGAGACGCCCTCTGGAAATGCAAATTATATAGATTGCTTTCAGAAAATAATATTTTGAGCTACAGTGTATGAGTAATATGAGACATGTCACATGATAAGTATAACATGCTTGGGAGGAACAGGTGACTTTGGACCATGGTTCCCAAAACTCTCCACCACTGGGGTTTTCCTCACCTCATGTCTGGCTCTGTTGTAGACTAATTGATAGAGATTGATTACTATGATTAGTCAACAACTCCATTATTGTTGTATTATGTGACTACCAGGATGATAGAAGGCGAATTAGATGGATCTTGGTACTTTTGTGTCTAGAAATCCCTATGTTCCTATTCCCGACGCTTATTACATCATTCAGAAATGTTCCAAAGTGCTTCACGTACAATGAATTACTCTGAAGTGCAATACGTTTTTGTGAAGATGAAGGTGGCAACCATTTTTCACACAGAAAGGACCAACAAACAGCAATGAGATGAAAGAGCATTTTATTATATTTTGGCATGTTGGTTAAGGGATGAATGTTGGCCAAGATGCTGGGAGACCTTCCTTCTCTTCTTTGAGTAATGCCATGCAATCTTTCATGTCCACCTGATCTATCAGAACAGCCAAATTGGACCTCAGTTTAACCTCATCCAAAAGATGACACCTCCAACAATGCAGCTTTCCCTCAGTACTACATTGAAGTTTCAGCTGAGATCATGTGCACAAGTCCTGTAATGATACTTGTAATATAACCTTCTGACTTAAAAGTTTAAAGTGTTACCAACTGAACCACGCTGACACTTGCTAATACTTTTCTACACTGTCAGTATTTAAGGATCTGAACAAATCAGTTGAGTTCAAATCTCCCGAAGCCATTCCACAACTGAACAATGACGTGCTCGGGCTGCACGTGCAGTACTGCATACTGTTCTGGTCACTATTCAGGCCCTTATGGTGGTCATAGAATCATGGTGTGGAGAAGTGCTTCAAGGCTGATTCCCCAAGTGGCAGCTTGGCTGAATGGTAGCTCTCTTGCCTCTGAATCAAAAGATCATTGGTTCAAGTCCCACTCTAAGATCATGTGCACATAATGTAGGCTCACAAATCAGTGCAGTGCTGAGGGAATGCTGCATTATCATAAGTGCCATCTTTTGGAGGAGATGTTAAACTGATGTTTTGACTGTCTCTTTAGGTGCTTGTAAAAGATCCCATGGTATTTTTGAAGAAGAGCAGGGCAGTGCTTCCAATGTCCTGGCCAACATTTATTCTTCAACCAATACCACCAAAACAGGTTAACTCATTATTTATCTCATTGTTGTTTGTGAGACCTTGACGTATGCAAATTGACTTTATGTTTGCCTACATAACAATTTCTGCATTTCAAAAAGTAATTCATTGGCTGTACAGCACTTTGGGACATCCTGAGTATATGAAAGGTGCTATATAAATATAAGGTAATTCACTGGAAGGATGGGATATGAGGAACAATTAGGTAAGATAAGGCTCTTCAGCATAAGAAGGAGATGCTTTAGAGGGGACTTTTAGAGAGGAATAGGAAATACTTAATAAGACATGGAAAATAAATCTTAAACAATACTTTCAGTTATACCAAAGCAGCTGGAGAAGAGGACAGTACTTCAGGCTTGTGAACAGAAAGTCTAGGACAGACATAAGGAAATGTTTCTTTACAGAGAGAATTATCAACTGGACCAGGCTGTAGAAATGGTCACTGGATGCATTTACAGAAAGCTAGATACTATCATGGGAGAATGGTAGAGTTACTATTGTGCAAGGTTGGGATCAAAAAGGGCCATCTTCATCTGAAATAAAAACAGAAAGTGCTAGAAATACTCAGCAGGTCAGGCAGCATCTGTAGAGAGAGAAACAGAGTTAACGGCCCCGATATTAACATGGGCGGTATTTCTGAGTGTGGGGGCAGAGTTTCGGTCAGGAAACCCAGAAGTCCACGTTTCCCCGCATGCTGTGCAGTTTGCGGCGTATTTTTTTTGACAGGATCCCCACCCAGAAGTCAGCCTGAACAGGGAGTGTGGGGTTCCAATCCCCGATCCTGGGGGGTGGTCTGATCCCCCACCCCGGGGGAGTCCAATCCCTGACCCCAGGGGGGTCAGATCCCGAGGGTTCAATTCTCGACCGGGCGGGGGGGATCCAATTCAGGAAGGGGATCTGATCCCCGACCCTGGGAGGAGGGTCCGATCCCCAATCAGGGATCCGGTCCGAGAGAACAAATAGGTTTGGGGGGCTGGGGAGGTAAGCACGCCTGCTCCTCCTGACACACAAGCAGTGCTGTAAGGGCACTTACCTTTACCCCGAAGCGGTCCTTCCCTCCCTTGAGCTGTCAGGTTACCCGAGGCCCAGGTAACCTGGCCGGCCAGGGTTAAACATTTAAGGGAAGGTAAATGTGAGGCTCGCACCCTCATTATAATATTAAATGGCCAACCCCCACCTCCTGTACCGCCTCCATTAAACCTGGAAGTGAACGGGTTGGAGATGCGTTGGGGTCGGGTTTGAGATTTTAAAAACTTGTACATCTCACTCAACCCCAAATAGGAAAAATTCACCTGCATTTCCCTTGAAATTTCATCATCCATTTATACAGCAACTGCTTTAGTGGAAGGACAGACAGAAAGGAAAGGGAGGTGCGGTGGCTTTGTTGGTAAAGGATGGGATCAGTGCAGTGGTGAGAAGTGATATTGGCTCAGAAGATCAAGATGCAGAATTAGTTTGGGTGGAGATAAAAAATAATAAGGGGAAAAAGTCTCTGGTGGGCATAGTCTACAGGCCCCTGAACAGTAGCAATACTGTTGGACAGAGTATAAATCAACAAATAATGGAGGCCCGTAAAAAAGGTACGGTAATAATCATGGGTGATTTTAATCTCCATATTGATAGGACAAATCAACTTGGCCATGGTAGCCTTGAGGAGGAGTTCATAGAGTATATCCGGGATGGTTTCCTAGAATAGTATGTAATGGAATGAACCAGTGAGCAGGCTATCTTGGATCTGGTACAGCGTAATGAGAGAGAATTAATAAATGATTTCATACCAATGGATCCTCTAGGAAAGAGTGATCATAACATGGTTGAATTTCAAATTCAGTTGGAGGGTGAGAAAGTTGTATCTCAAACTAGTGCCTGATCTTAAACAAAGGCAATTAAAATGGCATGAGGGCAAAACTGGCTAAAGTGGACTGGAAAAATAAATGAAAAGATAAGACATTTGAAATACAGTGGCAGACATTTAAGAAGATATTTCATAACTCTCAACAAAAATATATTCGAGTGAGAAAGAAAGATTTTAAGAGAAGGGAGCACTATCCCTGGCTAACTAAGGAAGTAAAGGACGGTATCAAATTGAAAACGAAGACATAGAATGTTGCCAAGATTGGTGGGAGGCCAGAGGATTGGGAAATTATTGAAAACCAGCAAAGGATGACTAAAAAAAAAAATAAAGAGAGAGAAGATGAATTATGAGAGTAAACGGGCAAGAAATATTAAAACAGAAAGTAAGAGATTCTACAGGTATATAAAAAGAAAGAGAGTAGCTAAAGTAAACGTTGGTTCCTCAGAGGATGAGACTGGGGAATTAATAATAGGGATCAGGGAAATGGCAGAGACTCTGAACAAATATTTTGTATCTGTCTTCACGGTAGAAGGCACTAACAACATCCCAATAATGGATAATCAAGGGGCCACAGGGAGGGGGAATAAAGACAATCACTATCACTAAGGAAAAAGTACTTGGTAAAATAATGGGACTAAAAGATGCCAAGTCCCCTGGACCAGATGGCCTGCATCCCAGGGTCTTAAAAGAAGTGGCTGCAGAGATAGTGGATGCATTGGTTGCAATATACCAAAATTCCCTGGACTCTGGAGAGGTCCCAGCAGATTGGAAAACCGTAAATGTAACGCCGCTATTTAAGAAAGGAGGGAGACAGAAAGCAGGAAACTATAGACCAGTTAGCCTAACATCTGTCATTGGTAAAATGCTGGAGTCGTTTATTAAGGACGCAGTAGCAGGGCATTTGGAAAACCATACTGCAGTCAAGCAGAGTCAGCATGGTTTTATGAAAGGGAAATCATGTTTAATGAATTTGCTGGAGTTCTTTGAGGATGTAACGGGAAGAGTGGATAAGGGTGAGCCAGTGGATGTGGTGTATTTGGATTTCCAGAAGGCATTCGATAAGGTGCCACATAAAAGGTTACTGCATAAGATAAGAGCTCACGGAGTTGGGGATAATATATTGGCATGGATAGAGAATTGGCTAACTAACAGAAAGCAGAGAGTCGGGATAAATGGGTTTAGAAGAATGAGAGGGGATCTCATTGAAACTTATAAAATTCTGACAGGACTGGACAGACTAGATGCAGGAAGGATGTTCCTGATGGTCAGGGAATCCAGAACCAGGGGTCACAGTCTAAGGATAAAGGGTATGCCATTTAGGACAGAAATGAGGAGGAATTTCTTCACCCAGAGAGTGGTGAACCTGTGGAATTCTCTACCACAGAAGGCAGTAGAGACCACTACATTACATTAAATATATTCAAGAAGGAGTTGGATATATTTCTCAAGGCTAAAGGGATCAAGGGGTAGGGGGAGAAAGCAGGGGCTGGGTACTGAACTTGGATGATCAGCCATGATCGCATTGAATGGCGGAGCAGGCTCGAGCGGCTGAATGGCCTACTCCTGCTCCTATCTTCTTTGTTTCTATGGGTCATTTTCCGATTGGCAAACGGTAACTAGTGGGGTGCCACAGGGATCTGTGCTGGGGCCTGAACTATTTACAATCTACATTAATGACTTGGATGAAGGGACCGAGTGTAATGTAGCCAAGTTTGCAGATGATACAAAGATGGGTGGGAAAGCAAGTTGTGCAGAGGACTCAAAGGGCAGGATTTTAACTCAGCCATGAGGCGGGCTTTGAGGCATGTGGGGGGTTAAAATCGCAAAAGCTGGGGGCTGGGACACCCCCGCCTGGTTCCCGACCCCGAGCCATTTTAACCCAGGCGTGTCTGATGGTCCCGAATCAGTCCCGCCTCCAACAGGCAGGACTGGTCTTTAAGGCCCTTAATCAGCAATAATTGGCCTTTATAATCCCATTTTAACAGGCCCTTGCATTTTTAACCCTTTTCCCACATAAAATACGCCTGGTGGGGATCACGCCTGTGAAACCTGGTGGGAGCACTATTGGCTTGCTGACTATCAGCTGCAGGTCAACCATTAAAGAGGAGATTTGATCAGTCATCATTTGCAGGTGGCAGGACTTTGTTCTTTCAGGCCTGGGGCAACTTTTACCAGGCTTAACCATACCTGTGGAAGGTTGGGGCCTCACACCCATCTCCAGTGTGACCTCCTGGGAAACCCCACTCACCACCTTCACTCAACGCTTCCTCAACGGAGGCATATACCAGAAGCATGGGAGCCATTTAATTCCTTCCCTTCTGGGCATTAGATGAGCTCGAACACCAGCCGCGGCACCAGCAGAACCAGGAACAACAGCAGCAGCAGCAGGAGCGCCAGGCTGCTGCTCTCCCACCTGAAGCTGCACAGGCCAGAAGGGGCCAGCGCTTGGAAGTGGCTTGAGAGCAGTTTGCTGCACATCAGGGGGCCATGGGGACCCGTATCTGCACTGGCAGTCCTACTCAGAAGGACTTCCATGAAGGTTTGGTTTCTCTGTTCAATAGATGCCCATCGCTCCTCAAGAGATGTCATTCTATTATGAACACTCAACATGTTTTCCATACCTTGGCGACTTATCTCCTCCATGGAGGTTGCTATCCTTTCCATGGTGATGCGTTCATGCGCCAATGACTCCACAAAGGCTCTGCTCATGTTCGCTATGGACTCCTCCATTCGCTCCACACTCACATCGGCCCTGGAGACAAAACTTGCCAGAGACTCCTGCATCTGTTCCTGGAGTTCCAGCCCCGCTGATCTTATGGATGGACCCAGAGGCAGAGGGTCGACATGCAGCTGAGCCGAGCTGGCAGAGTCCTGCGCCCTCTGACTAGCACTCTCCACTGCTGTCCCTGTCTCCACAATCTGCTGATTCTCACTTGTGAGCTTTGATAAACCAGGTGACAACACTACTCTATGTCCCGAAGGTCCCACCGAGGTGTGAGTGTCTGCGCTGGTGCTGGGTGCACTGAATTCTGCTGACGCTGCGCCCTCAGAGGTTGTAGATTCCTCTGAGGAGTCTGGAAGCTCAGGCTCTTCCTCCTGGACAGTGGGGACGGGGGCTCTCGATGGTCCTGTGCAGGAGTAAAGGAAAGAGTTAGAGATGTGAGGCCAAGGTTACATGCACATTGCATATTGCAGATGATCATAGGTCCATCTGTTAGAGCTTCAGAATCATTATCAGCGACTCATGCAATATCATTGAGAGAGATGGAAAACTATTCTGTCACCAGCTTGCTGTGATGCACCCATCTGTCTGTCCCCCACTTGCGCCTCATCCTCCAGTCCTACAATCTCTAGGACCGCCTCCTCCCAGGGGGTGAGGTGGGCTACTGATGGTGGCCCTCCTCCTGTTCTCGCTCATTCTCTTTTATTGTGAGCTCTCTTTTCCTGCAATGAGGGACACAAGTGGAGTTTGAGTGAGAATGAAGGAGGGAGTGTAGAGAATCCATAGCATAGATGCTTAGAAGGAGACAAAGATGGAGTGAGGTGGCAAGACCAAGGGCCCTCCCTGTGTGTTGTCAGTTGTTTTCATAGCATCAGAGTGATAGGGAGTGTGAGGGCTGCATAGTCGAATAGTTAGGTGAATGTCAGCATAGAGAGAGAGGGAATGTGTAAGGATGCATGGATGTCAGTGTCAAGTGGGATGTGGAGGAAGAGATTGCTAAAGCTGAGTGCTGGTGAGGAGAGGCAATGGAGATCAGATTGAGAGTGATGTGAACTTCATACTCACTTTTCCAGTATGCTGAAGGTCATGAAATCTCTTCCTGCACTGTATCCAGGTTCTGCAGGTAGCCAATAAGGAGTTGACCTCCTCTGCCACTTGCAGCCACGCAGCCTTTGTCTGCTAGGGAGGCATCTTCCTCCCTGATGAAGGGAAGAGCACCTCCTTGTGAGCTCTTGCTCCCTCTACTAAAGCCTGCAGGGCAACGTCATCAAAACGGGGTGCAGACCTCGGCCTTTCTCTTGCCATTCTGCTTCCAGCTCAGTGTATCAGCAAGTGCCAGAAGGTTGGCAGCCTGCAGAAGAAGCAAGGCTTGTTGCAGACCCTAAATGCAGCAGCAATAATGACGTCATATTATGCAACTTTCTGACTAGAAATACTCATTTGCCAAGGGTTCCCACACGTTGGAAATCAATTGGCCAATTGAGTTAAAATTGCATCAATCTCACACACCCATTTAGATTCGTGTGGGAAACACCAAATTTGGGGAACCCGACAATTCCCCGCACCCGAGTTAAAATCGACCCCAAAGAATCTGCAAAGGGATATAGACAGGCTAAGTGAATGGGCAAACATTTGGCAGATGGAGTATAATGTGGGAAAGTGCGAGGTTATCCACTTTGGCAGGAAAAATAAAGAAGCAAATTATTATTTAAATGGAGAGAGATTACAAAATGCTACAGTTCAGAGGGACCTGGGGGTCCTTGTGCATGAAACACAAAAAGTTAGCATGCAGGTACAGCAAGTAATCAAAAAGGCAAATGGAATGTTGGCCTTTATTGCAAGGGAGCTGGAGTATAAAAGCAGGGAAGTCCTGCTACAACTGTACAGTGTATTGGTGAGACCACACCTTGAGTACTGCGTACAGTTTTGGTCTCCTTATTTAAGGAAGGATATACTTGCATTGGAGGCAGTTCAGAGATGATTCCTGAGATGAGCGGGTTAACTTATGAAGAAAGGTTGAGCAGGTTGGGCCTATACGCGTTGGAATTTAGAAGAATGAGAGGTGATCTTATTGAAACATATAAGATACTGAGGGGGCTCGACAAGGTAGATGCAGAGAGGATGTTTCCCCTCGTGGGGAAATCTAGAACTCGGGGGCATAGTTTCAGAATAAAGGGTCGCCCTTTTAGAACCGAGATGAGGAGGAATTTCTTCTCTCAGAGAGTCGTAAATCTGTGGAATTCTCTGCCCCAGAGAGCCGTGGAGGCTGGGTCATTAAATACATTTAAGGTGGCGATAGATAGATTTTTGCAAGATAAGGCAGTGAAGGGTTATGGGTTCTGGCACGCAAAGCCAGATAATCTAGGGTTATGGGGAGCGGGCAGGGAAGTGGCTTTTGAGCCCAAGATCAGCCATGATCTTATTGAATGGCGGAGCAGACTCGAGGGGCCAAGTAGCCTATTCCTGCTCCTATTTCTTATGTTCTTATGTAAGTTCCGCAGCACTAGTTATGGCAGTATAAATACACTTCAAATTGTCTGTCCCCTCCAGACAGTCATTTCATTTAATGTCATTACTCTGAGCTATTTACACCAAGTACATTAACATATGTTAAATTTGGGTTATCTCTTTTGGAGAATTTGTATTGAGACCATTGGATGAGGTGTGTCTATTCCTTCCTGACTGATGAGCATTATTCAATAGGTGCACTCCCTAAGCAGATGCATTTTGTTAATATCTTTGCTCGAAAACAGTTGTCAAGAGTTTTGAAACTCTTAAGAACATAAGAACATAAGAAATAGGAGCAGGAGTAGGCCAATCGGCCCCTCGAGCCTGCTCCGCCATTCAATAAGATCATGGCTGATCTGATCCTAACCGCCAATCCACTATCACAGAACCATCTGCTGAATCTAACAGAATTAGACACACGAAATAGGAGCAGGATCAGACTACATGGCCCCTGGGCCCGCTCCACTACCCACAGGGCCATGACTGATCCGAACCTAGGCCTAGAAATTGAGTTTGCGCTACGCCAGGGCTTTAGCGCCGGAAGTTAGCGCCGGCGCTAAAGCCCTTTGCGCGCGCCAAAAATTCAGTAGCGCCGCGCCCAAACGGCTGCCGGCGCTACTGAAGGGTTTTAGCGCATGAAAACTGGCGCAACGCGCCGCATTGCGGCGCTGTTCCGGCGCTGCGGCGCCCGCTGCGGTGCGGCAGGCTCGGGAAGTGCAGGCCTCCTCCTTCCGTTAAGGAGGAGCTGCCTGCACCCGGCCGTGGCCCGCGCAAATCTCATCAAAAATGAGCCCGGCACCTCGGACAAGTGCCGGGCTTGCATCTGTTCCGGGGGGGGGGGGGGGGAGAAGTCCGGGGAGGGAGCTGCGGGCAGGCGGCTGGCGGGAAAGCGGCCGGCCGCCGCGCCTCCTTAAAGCGCCGGCGCAGACTCCGGCAACACTCGTTTGCCGGAGTCTTAGTTGCGGCTGCCACTGGCGAGGCGGCCGCAACTGAATTTCGGCTTGGGGCCGGGTTACCACGGCAACCGGGACGCTGCGCACACCGATGACGTCATCGGTGCCAGCGCAGCGCTACCGGTCTACCGCCGCGGAAGGGCGCCAGGCAATTTAGGAACCGGCGCCAATTGCAGCGCTAGGCCCTCTAGCGCCGCAAAATCGGTGCTAAGGGCACTGAATTTCTAGGCCCTAGACTCATGTCCAAATTCCTGCCCGCTCCCCGTAACCCTTAATTCCCTTTACTTCTAGGAAACTGTCTATTTCTGTTTTAAATTTATGTAATGATGTAGCTTCGACAGCTTTTTGGGGCAGCATATTCCATGGACCTACCACCCTCTGAGTGAAGTAGTTCCTCCTCATCTCAGTTTTGAAAGAGCAGCACCTTATTCTAAGACTATGCCCCCTAGTTCTAGTTTCACCCATCATCGGGAACATCTTCCCCGCATCCACCCGATCCAACCCCTTCACAATCTTATATGTTTCAATAAGATCGCCTCTCATTCTTCTGAACTCCAATGAGTAGAGTCCCAATCTACTCAACCTCTCCTCATATGTCCATCCCCTCATCCCCGGGATTAACCGAGTGAACCTTCTTTGTACTGACTCGAGAGCAAGTATGTCCTTTCTTAAGTATGGACACCAAAACTGTATGCAGTATTCCAGGTGCGGTCTCACCAATACCTTGTACAACTGAAGCAATACCTCCCTATTTTTATATTCTATCCCCCTAGCAGGTTAGGTTCTTTGGTTTGAAGCCCATACCATTATCTTGGAACAAGGAAATAATTTTAAAATTTTCCAATTAATGTAGTCAGTGCAATAGACATAGAATGAAGATTCATTTTAATCCATGAAAAGTAGTTTAAAATGTCTTGACTAGTATTGGCAAAGCAACCCTTAAGTTCCCTCATATTGAATGTAATTAATTGTTTAAACTAGATTATCTGGCTTTGAGTGCCAACAGGTTACAGCTTTATGAAGATGTATGTTTGAATTATGAAACAGCTTTAAGAAACTATTTAAATGTACAACACTGATATTTTTTCATATTTAGAGTAGTATTCTGTTCTCTCAATTACATTTTCTAATATTGTCAGAACAGAAGAGAGTGGGGGATTTCTGTTATTGTATTGGCCATTTGGAACGAGGACTAGCTTACTTAAAAGTGATCTGTTACACGGCTTCAGGTTTATTTAAGTGTCACTTTAGCAGAGTTGGCAGCATTCTTGCTTCTGAGTCAGTAGGTTGAGGGATCAAATCCTGCTCCAGGACTTGAATACTTATGCCTGGAACTTCCTCAGGGGTTTTCACGATCAGACTTCGTAATTTTAGCAGAAACTCAGTTTGCGTGTCTGAGGTTTCTGCTAATCTTCCACTGAAGTTACAATGGCTGATCGAGAGAAACCCCTCCAGAAGAAATTCGCAGTGATAATCTAAGCTGACAGTTGAGCGCAGAACTGAGAATGCTACATTGTTAGAAGTACCCTTTTTTAAGTGTGGCATTAGACTAAAGTGCCATATACCCATTCCAGTGGACCTTAAAAGTTTCATTGCACTATTCAAAGAGGAGCAGAGAGTCCTCTCAACCAACGTCACAAAGTTAGACGAGTTGGTCATTCGTCTCATTGCTAAATGGCTGCCATCTTTGTCTTGTTTTGCACACTTTGTACAAAAATAATAAATTGCAGGACAACGGAGTATTACAGTTTAACTCTTTTATTAAGCATTAGGTCTGATCTTACTCATAGCAGCACAGTGGGGAAAAGCCTGGCATTAGGACCCCTAGCCTGGGTCTTCAAAACAATAGTAGTCCTTACAGATGCCTGCAGGCCAATGACAACTCAGCATGTGATCAAATGTGAATATAATAGGTATTCCTTACAGATGCCTGCGGGCCAATGATAATTCAATATGCAAATGTTACAATCTTTGCCTACATAATGTTACTGTGTGAAGTATTTTGAGATGCTCCAAGTGTTATATAATTGCAAATCTTTTTTTAATTCATAAATTCCTAAAATTTGCTTAGTAATCATCATCTTGTTATCTTCACAATCCTTCATTAGACTTTAACAAACATATCAAATTTAAAAAGAAAAGTCTGCACAGAATGACAGTGGAGAAGCTTCACGTGCTGTTCCTCCTACATTTGGATCTGCTAACAGGCTCTTTTTCCCTGCATATGGAACTCTGACAGATAGTATTGTCAGCTGAGACTCTATGGCTTGTATGAAGAAGAATTGCTTGCTGATGACCTGGGGCTGCTAATGCATGCTTTAGGCTTTAGGAAATCCATTATTTACAGACACCACTTAAGTGCAATTTCGCCAAGTCCTTCTGTACTGTATTAACTGCACTGGTCAATTTTTCAAAATACTTGATCTCACTATCGTTGGCTCTGACTGCACTATGCATTTATACCCCTCGCATATGAAAAGCATCTTTATTAATGGCTGCCTGTGGGACTATGTTGAAAAATGTCCACACGCCTGTTTCTAGACATTAGGACAGGACTTCTATAAAAACACTTGGGTTTGATTTTCAAAATGTAAACAGGTCACTTGTCTCTAACAATAATTTTCCCCAAAGTGCTGTATATACAAATGAAGTATATTTATGAAGAATCTACCCTGTGTATTTAAAAGAGGCACACTAACGTTTTTAGCAATTCAGCAGCTGATGGCCAACAGGAGAGATGGAGATACTGGGAATGATCATGAAGGGAGACAATGATCAGAAAGATACTGGGTATGACTGTTGCATTAAAATAAAATCTATTTTTAGATTGGTCTTGTTTTAATTCCAAACCTGGGAAGTTGGTGTCCACAGCCCACTCTCTAGGTTTATACTGCTGAATCTGCCTCCCAGGAGCTGACCCTTAAACATCATGGCCTAGAAATTCAGTTGCGTTCGCCAGCCGTTAACGCCATAAGAGGGGTATATTTCCAGCGCTAGGCACTTAGCGCCCGGGCGCAGGCCGATCTGCGCCTACACCCAAATTCAGTAGACATTTAGCGCCGGCGCAAAGTGTTTGCGCCCGCTCAGCTGCGTGCGCAGCTTATGACGTCATTTCGTCGTGCAACGCTGTTTGTGCGCCCCAAACCGGAAATTCAGTGGCGCCCGCCCAATGTGGGCATGGCGCTGTTAAGAACTGTGAAGTGGAACGCAACAGAGGCCCTGTGGGCCTCGGGGAGCGCTAATTAAAGGGCACTTACACTGACCTATAAAGCCCAGCCATTTTGCTGCAATGACTTTACTGCTTTGGATTTCTGGACAGAGACCAAGGAACAGAGCTTACTGATTTGGGACAACATAGGAGAGGTATTTTTGGCTTCTGGCCAGAGCTTTGACATTTGAATCATTGTGATTTCACTGTTTGCAAGTTTATTATGGGGGCTGTATGGGGTTCCAACCCTCAGTTGCAGCATTATGTGCGAAGGGCTCGCAGACGCTGTGTGAGAGGGCCAGCCATGCCTAGACGCAGAGGGGCCATCAGGCGTCGGCAACGTAGGCCTTACCCACTCAGGCAATACCGGCAGCAGGTGTCCTATCTCACCATAACTGCGGCGCATTGGGTTAAGAGGCTGCGCTTCAGAAGGGAGGTGGTTGCAGAGATCTGCCAGCTGCTTCACAGAGATCTGCGTCCACAGCTGATGTGCAGGACGTCTCTCTCGGTGGAAGTGAAGGTCACGGTGGCTCTGAACTTTTATGCAAGTGGCTCCTTCCAAGCCACTGCTGGGGACATAGCGAACATCTCCCAGTTCGCCGCGCATCGCTGCATCCGGCAGGTCACCGATGCACTTTTCGCGAGGAGACACCAATTCATCTCCTTCCCCATGACCCTAGAGAGGCAGGAGCAGTGTGCAGTCGGATTTGGCAGGATCGCGGACTTCCCCATGGTGCAGGGCGCCATTGACTGCACGCATGTGGCTATGCGGGCACCTATCGACAATGCCGAGGATTACCGCAACCGGAAGGGCTACCATTCCCTCAATGTACAGCTGGTGTGTGACCAGAGGCAGCGCATCCTAGCTGTCAATGCCCGCTTTCCAGGAAGCAGCCACGATGCATTTATCCTGCGCCAGACTACTGTGGCTGACATGTTCGAGGCACAGCCTCCACCAAGGGGATGGCTTATTGGGGACAAGGGCTACCCTTTGTGTACATGGCTCATGACCCCGCTCCGCGCGCCCAGGACCCCAGCGGAGGAGGCATACAACGAAAGCCATCAAGCCACAAGGAACATCATAGAGCAAACGATTGGCATCCTCAAGCAACGGTTCCGCTGCCTGGGTCGTTCCGGCGGATCTCTACAGTATTCGCCGGATAGAGTCTCCCAGTTCGTCGTCGTGTGCTGCATGCTGCACAACCTGGCTATCCGCAGGACTCAGGCACTGCCACCTGACGTTGCACCACCACCTCAGGAGGACGAGCAGGAGGACCATGAGGAGGAGGAGGAGGAGTACCAGCCCAGGAGGGAGCCACAAGGTCCAAGGGCCGTCCGCCGGCGGCTTATTGAACGACACTTCTAGGCCCCCTGTCAGGGAATGGCCTGTGGCAATGAACGCACCTGAATGCAGCCGCTCCGCAAGCCCTCAGCCGGTTAACGCAACAACCACTTGAAACATGACACCTGGACATGCTGAATAAATAAAAAGCTTTATTTTACAAACTCAGGGCCCTTCCCACATGAAACAGAAAAACAGACGAGACCCCCAAAAAACAGTCAAAAACATCTGTCACTCCCACAACCTGGGGAGGAATAACAAAACTTGCCCATCCAATTGGCCTTCATCATCGGCCTTACAAAAATAAGCCCCCCCCTCCACAACTCAAACACCCCCATAAAAACAAAAAATGCCTTCATCTTCGGCCTTACCAAAATAAGCCCCCCCCAGAACACAAACACCCCCATATAAAAAAAACCGCTATCACCACACTCTACTGGGTGTGCCGAGAGGGCGAGTCCTTATGCAGGCTTCTCCGGCCCCTGCCCGACCTGCTGCTCCACCTCAACCTGGGCCCTGTGGGTGTGGCAAGGCTGGGGGAAGGCTCATGAAGGCCACAATGCGTGACGGCAGATGCCCTTGGGGGTCGGCCTAGACGAGGCCCGGCCCGGGAGGGGCTGGCTGCTGACTGCTGCAGCTGTGTCTGGCCAGCATCAGTCTCAGCAGCAGCTTGTCGCACCTTGGCTGGGGGAGTGGCAGTGTCGGCTGCACCAATGGGGGCAAGCTGGCTGATGCCAGGCGCGCGCTGTTCGCCAGAGACACTGGCACTCGGCCGGGCTGGCAGTGCAGCAAGCGCAGCAATCTGGTGGAGGCCAGACCGCTGTGCTGCAGCAGGGCGGCGGGTGCCCTGGCGATGCTTCTGCGCCACAGCGAGTGTGGCAGAAGTGAGTGCCCGAACTGCCCTGGTATGTGCCCGCATCAGATCTGCCAGTGTCTGGACGGCACCACTCATGGACTCGCGACTCGCGTCCTGCGCTGCCGTGAGTTGCTGGACACCCCTGTCCTGCGCTGCCGCGAGTTGCTGGACACCCCTGTCGTGTGCTGCCGCGAGTTGCTCGAGCCCCCTGGCCTGTGATTCCCCGAAAGCAACCACACTATGAGCCAGGGACTCAATGGCCTGAGGCAACTGTCCCACAACCCCCATGAACTCCTTGTGGCGCCGCTCCGACGCCGCGGACATCTCATCAAGGAGGCGCACCTCCTGGGCGAGGACCGTCTCCGGACTGGAGGGCGGACTCTCCCTCTGGGGAGAAGGCCGCCGAGCTGCCCGACCCTTCCCGCGTGCCTCGACCCCACTGGGCCCAGGAACTGCCCTCCCCTGCAACACTTCCCCCCTCTGGGGAGAAGGCCGCCGTGCTGCCCGACCCTTCCCGCGTGCCTCGACCCCACTGGGCCCAGGAGCTACACCCCCCTGCAACACTTCCCCCTGCCTCTCCTCCAGGCCAGACGTCTCCCCCCCATTGCCATCCCCTGGCGCGGATGAGGGTTCCCCCGATGTGCCGCCTTCCTCCTGGTCCTCGTCGTCCTCCTCCTCCAAGGGCCTGGCACTCTGAGCTTCAGGGACCACCTCCTCCTCACCAGCTGAAAGCAGGAAGGCACAAGAGTAGCTTTAGAGTGAGGACAGGGCGTCAGCGAGGGAGGCATGAGTGGTGGCATTATGCGCATTGGTCGGACAGTGGGAAAGGATGTAGATCTGAAGCGCAAGGGCAACGAGAGAGGTCCAACCGGTCATGTCCTTACCAGTGGGTCCCAGTACAGGGTCCGCATCTCCAATGGCAACAGGGCCAGTCACCCGGCCACGCATGAGTCGAGCCATGCTCTCCTCCAGCTCACTGAGCGCCTGGTACTGGGGACGGCCTCCCCCGGTGGCAGACTGGCTCCTCAAATTCCGCGCCAGCTTGGCCTGCAAGAGAAAGGACGGCCTCTAAGTACAGTGTGGTGCCCTGTTGCTGTGTGCACTGCCTCCCATGGTCGAATAGCTTGGCCAGTGTGGTGCCCTGTTGCTGTGTGCACTGCCTCCCATGGTCGAATAGCTTGGCCAGTGTGGTGCCCTGTTGCTGTGTGCACTGCCTCCCATGGTCGAATAGCTTGGCCAGTGTGTTAAGTGCAGAAAGTGCTATTGATGATCATGCCAGTGCCATAGCTGCGGGAGGAGGGCTGCCCATTAGGCCTTTGAGGTCCCTTTGCCCATAATGTGAGGTGCACATGCAAGGGTGAGGAGGACACTGGAAAGGGTACTCACCTTCACCATCCGAGTGAGGTCGTTGTACTTCTTGCGGCATTGGTCCGCACTCCTGGGGACATCGCTGGTGGATGACACCCTGTGGGCGATTTTCTTCCAGGCTCTCCTGTACTGCCTCCTGGGAGCCTTCTTGCCACTGTCCGGGCACAAGATCTCTCTTTTCTTTTCCACACCATTAACCAGCACCCTCAAAGCATGCTCTGAGAAGCGCTGCGCTCGTTCACGGGCCTTCTCCATGGCTTCAGGCGCTATTTGGGTCCACCAGCAGTGTTGAGGCCTAGCTGCAGGGCTCCACTATGCAGGGCGTGGCAGCAGTCAAAGTCGACCCTTCCCCCTTTAAGAGCTGGCCGGCGTCAGGGTGTCTGCTGTCAATCAAAACATGACCGCACCTGCGCTGCGCCCGGCCTCGGCGTTATCAGTCCGCATCGCCGGCTTAGCGCCTGAAGATAGCAGTGCAACGACAGTTTCAGCGCTCGCCCAAACTCTTGGCCAAATCTACTGAATTTCGGCGAAGTGGCCTACACTTTCCGGCGGGCGCTAACTTTAGCGACCGCCCGACTTTACCGCCCCAAAAGTGGCCAGACTGAATTTCTAGGCCCATTTCTTGTGATATTTTGCAGTGTAAATGCTGGAAGCTGGCTCATAGCTGCTGATCTCCTGAAGTCCAAATTAAAACAAGGCCAATATAAAAGCAGACAGATGCATAAGCGGGTCATTTCATCTAGGCACTTAAACTGGCAATTAAAATACTGTAATATTAATGTATTAAGTAATTAAAAACAAGTGATCAAATGGCCAGAAAGCAAATTACAATCATTTTAAGTTAAACCCACAACAATAGATAACTGAATAAATTCTAGCATACAGGTGCATGTATCAATACAGTTAGAACTCAGACCATTTCAATTGTGTTTGTTAATTCAGCTGAGGTTCCTTCACATTATTTCCATGGTAATATTGACAGCTTTCCCTTTAAAAAATGCACAATGTTAAAGTTTATCACCATCTTTGTAAGAGGTGTGCAAAGAGGATATTGATGCTGCATCTCCCTCTTTGAGAAATAAAATAGAATGAGCTGTTACTGTGAGTAGCTGTGATAGCCTTTCTACAAGTCCATCAGGCAGGTATGGACCTACTCTTAGGAAATTGTCAGCAAAATATGGATTTTTCTACCTTCAGTCACATAGGCCTAGAAATTCAGTAGGCTTTGCGCCCAGTTTTCGCCCAAAGAGGGCTTTTGCGCCACTTGCTGAGCTTTCGCCGATATTCAGCGCTGCGGTAATGGCGGCGTTAGCCAGTAGCGCTGCGCTGCCACCGATGACGTCATCGGTGTGCGCAGTGCCCCGCTACCGCCCCGCTACCGGCCCGACCGCCATATTTAGTTGCGGCCGCCTCTTCCGCAGCGGCCACAAACAGCGATCAGAAAACGGGGCCGTACTGTAGCCTTAGTGGGGCGCTTTAAGGTGGAGGTGCGGCCGGCCGCTTTTTCGGCGGCCGCCTGCCCGCACCTCCTTCCCCGGCCTCCTCCACCATCCCCCCCGCGGCATTGCCGGCTGCTTTCCGCGAACCCGGCACTTCTCCGTGGTGCCGGGCTCATTTGCCGGCACTATCCAGCGGCGATCGCCCCATTGCAGGCACCTCCCCCTTAAGAGAAGGAGGAGGCCTGCAGTACCGCAGCCTGCCGCTCCGCAGCGGGTGGCGCAGCGGCGCCTAGAGCGCTGAAATTCAGTTTCAGCGCCCCAAGCGGGGGCGGGCACACTCTGGAATAGCGCCTGGTTCCGACTTGGGGCGCAAAAACCGAATATCTGACGGGCACAACTGGCTCCGCGCTCAGCGCTAACTTTTGGGCGCACGCCAGCTGGTGGGCCCAAAGTGAATTTCTGGGCCATAATATCAGCATCTTATACCAAGCAATCCAAAGGATGGATTTGGGCATTGTCTTGTTCTGTAAGAATAAGGTTAAACTTCAATGCTTCAGTAATTTGTATTCAACGCTTGGCAGAAGTGCACCATGCACAGATAAGAATCCAAATATTAATTTAGCATTATTTAAATGGTAATTCATCATTGCATTGTAAGAAAAAGCTTCAATTTTCCACAATGTTATCCTTTACCTTGAGAGGAACTGACGTTATAAACGTGGTTGCTTTTAATTTACTTTAATTTCTTTATCAAATAATATACTAGAATGTATTAAATTTTAGAAATTTTCCCTCTAAAGCCAATTTTTCAAAATTTTGGAATTTACTATACGTTGTGCATATTTAATATATTTTCAAATGTTAATCTACTGAAATCTGTTGTAAAATGGACTGTTCAGAAAACCTACACAATATCATTTCTTTTACTTACATCAGAGTAATGTTTATTAAATTCATTTTGCAGAAAAGACTTGCTGTTCAGGCTGTGTTAAATATGATTATCGTCTATTTGTCTTCACCTAATGATTCATTCTTTGTTCATTATTGTCAAACTGTTGATCTCTTTAATATAATGAGACGCGCATTTATTATAAGGAAATTTATTGTGATTAATTTATTTGTACCTTGTAGTTCCAAAAATTTAGGATTAACAAATGGTTAGATGACACGTGTAACTTAATTGATAAGTTACTGGCCCAGAAATTCGGGTCGGAGGCTTCTCGCGGGTGCAAGCCTCCGACCTGCACTTACCCAGTGCGCCGGCCGTTGTGCTGTGGGCCCGCGTGGGATTCCAATCCTGGGCCTGCTCCAACTGCCGGTGCGCAGTGCTTGCGTATCCCAGGGGCGCAGTTAGTTCGATGCGTCCCCTGGGATCACGTGGGCCATGGAGAGCCAATGGTAGCAGGGAATGCTTCATTCATAAGTTTGACAGGAAGAGCCATCAAACCTATAAATACTATAAGCCCCAAAACATCACTAAAACTTCAAATAATTTTTTTTTTCAAATCACATTTTTAAAATAACTATAAATTACATGAAATAACTATTTTAAACAATAATTTAAATTTTTTAAAAAATTAATTTCATTTTCTAACGGGGCTAAAAATAAATTTACCTTTCTTTAAAGTATTTAAAAATAATAAACCTGTGGAAAAAATGTTTTAATTTTAATTAATGCACCACTTACCTTGTTAAAAGCAGGCCTTGCACCTGCTTTTTATATGTGTAACTCCTGGAGACTTACCGTCCCGAAAAAACCTGGAATAAAACCGTAAGTTCAATGCGCACGCGCTGCCTCTCCGGCGCACGCGTTCCACCTCTTAACCCCTTCTTTCAAGGGAACAGAATTTCCGGTTTCCCGCGCATGCGCAGTGCATGCAGGAAACCGGCACTTCCGTTGGGCCGCAGTACTCACCCGTGGAGACCCCAAATTTCTGGGCCATAATCTGCAAGAGGAGAGCCCATTGTTTCAGTTCCACAATTTTCCTGAAGCTGCGGGTGACGTTTAAAACAGGAGGAATTTTTGGCAAGGTATCTTTTCAGGAATATTATTAATGTAATATTCTTTTCTGAAAGTGAAGTGTTGGAATATTAAAAACAAGCATACAGGCATTAATAGATTACTGAACAGCACGGTTTTGCCAGCCGATGTGATTTGCCTAAAGTCCCACAGAATTAACGGACTGCATGCACATGATAAGTACAATGGTTTTCTGAAGTGAAAGTCCAACAAGAGATTGCGCTGTTGCATTCTTCTCCCATTAAAAACAACAGGAGCCTGAAGTAAGACAAGAGATGGTTTTCTTGCCCTCACATTGAGTAGACTAGGCCTATATTCTCTAGAGTTTTGAAGAACGCGAGAGGTGATCTGATTGAAATGTTTAAAATTCTTAAGGGGCTTGACAGGGTAGATGCAGGGAGGATGTTTCCCCTGGCTGGGGAGTCTAGAATCAGGGGTCACAGTCTCAGAATAAGGGGTTGGCCATTTAGGACTGAGATGAAAAATTTCTTCACACAAAGGTTTGTGAATCTTTGGAATTCTCTACCCCAGAGGGCTGTGGAGGCTCAGTCGTTGAGTATATTCAAGACAGAAATCGACAGATTTTTGGATACTGAGGGAATCAAGGGGTATGGGGATAGTGCAGGAAGGTGGAGTAGAGGTAGAAGAACAGCCATGATCTTATTGAATGGCGGAGCAGGCTCAAAGGGTCGAATGGCCTGCTCCTGCTCCTATTTCCTATGTTCTCATCAGTGGGCGTGCACACGTGGATACAGTTACACTTTCTCCACCACCATATGCAATGTATTCGTGCAAGTCAGCGATATAATGAACCTTTTAATTCTTGATTAATTCAATATTTTCTCACAGGTAAGATTATCCATACTGTTTCACTATTCATTGGGGTTTCAATTTTGTATCTATTAATTGTGTGACTTACTGTTATAAACCAAAACACGGTTATTTTATTTATAATCAGAGATTTTTTATTTATAATGGAGCAAAAGCACAATGCATATTGGTAATATACGGTATGAAACTGAGGAATAGATGACATAAATAGTGCGGCATTCTAGTTGGATAGCAAAACATTTCATTTCCAGATATTGGCCCAGAAATTCAGGTTAGGGGCTTCCCGTGGGTGCAAGCCCCTGACCTGCACTTACCTTGCGCGCCGGCAGTTGAGCTGTAGGGTCCCGTGGAATTCCGCTCCAGGGCCTGGCCCAGCTGCCGGCGCGCTGTGCTTGCGTGTCCCAGGGGCGTAGTTAGTGCGATGCATCCCCTGGGATCACGTGGGCCATGGGCAGCCAATCGGCGCAGGGAAAAGCCCATTCATAAGTAGTGACAGGAAGACCTGTCAAAACTTATAAATACTACGGCCACAAAATAGTAGTAAACCTTCAAATAAATTTTAAAAAATCATCACACTTTTTAAATAAACTATAAATTACATTAAATAACTATTTTAAACAATAATTTTAATTTTTGAAAAAAATAATTTTATAATCAAACGGGGCTAAAAATAAACTTACCTTGCTTTAAAGTATTTAAAAATAATAAACCTGTGGAAAAAATGTTTTAATTTTAATTAATTGACCACTTACCTTTTAAAATGCAGGCCTTACGCTTGGTTTTTACATTTCTAAAATCTAAAGACTTACCCTCACGGAAAAACCTGTAAAAAAAAATGTACGTTCAAAGCGCACGCGCAGACTCCCGCGCGCACGCGTTTGACCTCTGAACCTCTTCGTTCAGAGGAACGGAAGTGCCGGTTTCCTGCACATGTGCAGTGCATGCAAGAAACCGGCACTTCCATCGGGCCCACGCGTGAGTACCCAGTGCGTACTCACCCGTGGAGACCCGAATTTCTGGGCCATTGTAATCACACTTCCCCAAAAATATCAACACTTCAAGAATTGTTGCTAAGTCTGCTAATTGCTGAAAGCATGATAAAACCTGTAAAGGGTTACTCATACTCCACAGCCAAGGTGTCAAACCTTTGTATATGCAATGTTTTTGCACCTGACTGGCTCAAGTTTTGTATTACACACAACAATCACAATTGAAGAGGAAGAGAATGTATGAATCAAACATGAGACAAGTGAGTAGAAAAAGTCTCAGTGAGGAATGACTGAGGGCTTATGAAAACAACCAATCAAATATGAGCAATCAGCAAAGGTATCAATATGAGAAAGGAGAGAGCCAATCAAATAGCACTAAAAATTGATTTGGAAAATTGTTCTGGGCACTAATTTTGGTTTCTAAGCGACTAAAATATATTGAAAATAAGGTTTGTAAAATAATGACAGTTAATAAAATTGCATATTTCGTAATAATTTAAAATTGTCTTTTGTGCCTTTGAGTACCTCCAGTAATGTTTAACTCCATATTCTCAGCCTCCCTGAAAAGACTTAGAGGGGGCTAAATTCGATTGATTTGCGCCTCCCGTTCTAACAGGCCGCAAATCAACTAGCGCCTGGCTGCGGCGCCTCTAACGCCTCCCGCAAAATTCAGCAGGAGGTTAGCAGCGGTGCTAACCGTTAGCATGGCGCGCCGCTGGTGATGACGTTATCGCCATGCGCAGCGCCCCGCTCGCGCCCCAGCTGTAATATTGGGTGGCGTCCCCCCTGACTTACCACCGGACGCTATGTCTGCCGGGGTCAGGGAGGCCTACCTGCGGCTGGGGCGGCGCTAGTTAAAGGGGAAGTGGCGGGCGGCCATTTTTGTTGCTGGCCGCCTTCCAGCACCTGCCTCCATTGCTGTCCCCGGCCCCCATGAAGCCCCCCCCCCCCGCGGGGTGCCGGCTGCTCTCCATGAGCCCAGCACTCCTCTTGAGTGCTGGGCTCATTTGCCGGCACTCCCGATCCCTGGTGGCCCAGCTGGGCGCCGGGACGCGCTGCGCCAGGCCCCTCCCCTTTAATAACGTGTCGCAGCGCAGCGATATTGGCTCGCAGCGCCCCAAGAGCAATGCGGGATGCTTCCAGTAGCACCCCTCCTCCCTCTTGGGGTGCTACCTGGGAAAATCGGCTGCGGGGGCGCTAACTTTTCAGGGCGCTAAAATTAGTGTTTTACTAGTTGGGCGCTACCCAATTTTACCCCTAGGGTTTGAGCCCAGGAGTTAAAATCGCAAGGACATCACGCTAGCAATGTCATGGGGGCTTGCTGCTCACCCTGCCTCCCACCTACTCAATTCCCGCACTGAGTTAAAACTGAGCTTTTAAGGACCCGATTTTAACTCCTGGTGGGAAGCTGGCGAAAGCGGACGATATTCCTGCTAGGGAGTTTGAGTCGGAGCTGCAGCAGATTTTAACTGTCGGGCATTCATTTGAATGCCGCGGCCAGCTACTTGGCCGTTTTTGGTGAAAAATGGCGGCTGGCTACTCACCGGCATCAGGAGAAGGCTGCCGTCAGCAAGATAAGTCAGGGAGGTGGGGGTGTTAGGAGGGTCTCGCGGCTGGGAAGGGGGTTAGCCCGGGGCAGCAGAGGCCCACCTTTCCTTGTGCTCCTGGTCTCACTAAGGACAGTTTTTTTTAAACTTACCTTCAGTGGCCTCGCTGGTTTCTCGACAGCTTTACCTGGCAGGGTGGCCACAGTGGGCACCCCTCTCAGGAACCGGTTCAAATGCCATTGGAGTCCTTTGTACGTCATGGAACCCTGATTTGCATTTTTTAATGAGATGCTGCAGGAGTCAGGAAGGAGCCTCAACTGCCGCCAATACCCAATGACAATAAAATTGCAGATTGGCGGGAACAGAGTAGGAATGAAGGCACTCCATTTGAACTCTTCCCCATTATACTTCCCCCTATAGCTTCCCATGTCCGAGAATCAACTTTAAATTCCTGTCCTCACCTTTACATCCTTCTATGGCCTTGCCCTTTCCTACCTCTGTGATCTCCTCTAGTCATGTGGCCCTGCTGTATTTAAAACCAGCCCACTTCTCATTCCCATTCCCCTTGCTCCACCATCAGAGGGTACTCACTCAGTCACCTTGCCCTTGCCATCTAGCATGCCCTCCCTTAGCATTTCCACATTGCCACCTAACCTCCTTGCTTTCTAAATCCTCCTTAAAAACCTTTTTGACCATGATTTGTATTGCACTCCTCACAAAGACAGAGACATCTCTGAGTGCATTACAAGACAGTGGATAATGATTGGCCACTGGGCAGGAGGGAGAGAAAGGGCCAAGGGAATAGGAAGTGGCAAATGGGTAGTCTAAGAGAAGCGTCTTTAGGAGGCTCATGAAGGCAGGGATGGAAGCAACATGGTGGTGATGTTGAGGGAATCCAGATTCTCAGAGCATAGTGGCTTAAGGAGTGACCATCGATGGTGGAGCAGAGAGAGCATGGAATGAGTAGTAAGCCAATGTTGGAAAAACCGTTAGAAATAGGAGGATAGCGCAGATGAATGTGTGGCTGGAGAGATAGTGCAGGAGGGAGGGCTTTAGATTCCTGGGGCATTGGGACCGGTTCTGGGGGAGGTGGGAACTGTACAGGCTGGACGGGTTGCACCTCAACAGGGCCGGAACCAATATCCTCACGGGGAGGTTTGCTAGTGCTGTAGGGGTGGGTCTAAACTAATTTGGCAGGTATATGGGCACCAGGATGTAACATTAGAAAGGGGAAATAAAGTGCTCAAAGGATTGGGAGAGGCAGAGAGAACTACAGTAAGAAATAGTAAGGTATTAGGTGGGGTCAAACCAAGGGAGAATAAAGGATGGCCTAAGATGGGTTTACAGTGTATGTATGTGAACGCACAAAGCGTAATAAACAAGGTACGTGAGCTGCAGGCACAAATAGCCACATGGGAATATGATGTTGTGGGAATAATGGAGACCTGGCTCAAAAAAGGGCAGGATTGGGTGTTAAATATTCCTGGTTATAAAGTGTTCAGGAAAGATAGGGAAGGAAAGATAGGAGGTGGTGTGGTAGTATTGGTCAAGGAGAATGTTACAGTGCTGGAGAGGGAGGATGTCCTGGAGGGGCCGGATGTCCTGGAGGGGCCAAGGACGGAATCTGCATGGAAGCAGAGGTTATGGCTGAGGTACTAAATGAGTACTTTGCATCTAACTTCACCAAGGAAGAGGATACTGCCATAGACATAGTAAAGGAGGAGGTAGTGGAGATAATTGATAGGATAAAAATTGATAAAGAGGAGGTATTAGAAAGGCTGGCTGTACTTAAAGTAGATAAATCACCAGGAGCGGATGGGATGCATCCTAGGATGCTGAAGGAATTGAGAGAGGAAATCACGGAGGTACTGGCCATAATATTCCAATCCTCCTTAGATATGGGGGTGGTGCCAGAGGTTGTGAATGTTACACCATTGTTCAAAAAAGGGTGTAAAGATAAACCCAGCAACTGCAGGCCAGTCAGTTTGACCTCAGTAATGGGGAAGCTTATAGAAACAGTAATCAGGGACAAAATTAACAGTCCTTTGGACAAGTGTGGATTAATTAAGGAAAGCCAGCACTGATTTGTTAAAGGCAAATTGTGTTTAACTAAATTGATTGAGTCCTTTGATGAGGTAATAGAAAGGGTTGATGAGGGTGATGCAGTTGATGTAGTGTACATGAATTTCCAAAAGGCATTCGACAAAGTGCCACATAATAGACTTGCCAGCAAAGTTGAAGCCCATGGAATAAAAGGGACAGTGGCAGGAAACAGAGAGTAGTGGTGAACAGTTGTTTTTCTGGAGGAAGGTATACAGTGGTGTTCCCCAGGGGTCGGTTTTAGGGCCACTGCTTTTTTTGATATATATTAATGACTTGAACATGGGTGTACAGGGCACAATTTCAAAATTTGCAGATGACACAAAACTTGGAAGTATAGTGAACAGTGAGTAGGAGAGTGATAGACTTCAGGAGGACATAGACAGGCTGGTGAAATGGGCGGACACATGGCAGATGAAATTTAATGGAGAAAAGTGTGAAGTGATACATTTTGGTAGAAAGAATGAGGAAAGGACATATAAACTGAAGGGTACAATCCTAAAGGGGGTGCATGAACAAAGAAACCTGGGGGTATGTGTACACAAATCGTTGAAGGTGGCAGGGCAGGTTGAGAAAGCAGTTAAAAAGGAATACGGGATCCTGGGTTTCATAAATAGAGGTAGAGTACAAAAGTGTGGAAATTATGATGAACCTGTATAAAACACTGGTTCGGCCCCAACTGGAGTATTGTGTCCAATTCTGGGCACCACACTTTAGGAAGGATGTGAAGGCCTTAGAGAGGGTGCAGAAAAGATTTACAAGAATGATTTCAGGAATGAGGGACTTCAGTTACGTTGATAGACTGGAGAAGCTGAGGTTGTTCTCCTTGGATTTGAAGACTGAGAGGAGATTTGATAGAGGTGTTCAAAATCATGAGGGGTCTGGACAGAGTAGATAGAGGGAAACTGTTCCCATTGGCAGAAGAGAACAAGAGGACACAGATTTAAGGTGATTGGCAAAAGAATCAAAGGCGACATAAGAAAAAACTTTTTATGCAGCGAGTGGTTAAGATCTGGAACAGGTGGTGGGGACAGATTCAATCATGGCTTTTAAAAGGGTGTTGGATAAGTATCTGAAGGAAAGAAATTTGCAGGGCCACAGGGAAAGGGCGGGGGAGTGGGACTAGCTGAAGTGCTCTTGCAGACTGCCGGCACGGGCTCGACGGGCCGAATGGCCTCCTTCCGTGCTGTAACCATTCTATGATTATATGATTCTATACAGGGACATACAGCTGGAGGATATTATGAATACAGAAAGGGGCAAGGCCATGGAGGGATTTGAAAGTAACACAAGGATCTTGAAATTCATGCTCAGGGAGTCAATATAGTCTAGCAAGCCTTGGGATGTAAAGGCCTTGGTATGGGTGAGGACATGAGCAGCAGCATTCTGATGGCTTATAGGTTATTTATCGTAAAGATGGGAAGACCAGTAAGGAGAGATTTGAAGAAATGAAGGTGATCAGGATGTGGTTAAAGGATTTGGCAGCAGAGGATGTCGATGTATCAGAGATCAATGAAAGCAGTCTTACTGATTGATCAGATGTGAGGAAGGAAGCTGTGCTTGGAGTCAAGCAATGTGCCAATATTCCATATATCCAGCCTCAGCTTGAGGTGGCACTGAAGGAGGTTAATGATCGAGACCAGAGGGACATAATTGTTTGTGGGAACCGAGGATGTCTTTGGTTTTGCAGACATTAAACTGGAGCAAATGATGGCTCATCCATAATGTCAGATAGGCAGTTAGAGAGTGGTGACAGTTAGAGGAGGTGCGAGCACTAGAGCTGAGTGTCACTGGTCTATGTGCAGAAGCTGACTCCTTAGTTCCAGATGATGTTACTGAGTGACAGCTTGTAAATGATGAAGGGGGCTGGTGGCAAGAATGGAGACCCGTGGTATACCATAGATGATCATGTGAGCAGAGGAGAAGCTATGTGAGGTGATGTTGTGTCAACAGGAAGATGGAACCAGGAGTGGACAGTACCAATAATGTGAAATTGGGATGAAAGGCGTTCAAGAAGGATGAAGTGGTCGACAATGTTGAAGGCTGTGGAGAGGTCAAGGAGAGAAAATAGCCACATTGCAGCCATACAGGATGTCATTATTAACTTCAACCGGAGCAGGGCAGAAGCCTGAATGGAGAGATGTAAACAGGGCTTAACGAGAGGTGAGAATTTGGTTGCAATGCAAGAACACTGAAATCTCAGAGTACAACAGATGTTACACAGCCCATACAAACTGTACTTCAGCATCATTGCAACTTATAAGACCTTCTGTTCAAATGATTTCTAGTTTGAAGTTGTTCTAATGAACCTCTAAGCAAAGAAGTTCCACAACTACCATGTAGTAGTACAATGTTTGATTATTTTATTTGAAGATTAATGATGTTAATATGAGCAAGAGCTAACTAAACAGAGTTCATAGCGATAAAGCTATTTTTAATTGGAAGTGTTTATTTTTTATCTTTTGGATAAATAGCTGTATTTATAGATTACAATATCATATTTCATATGCTCATATTTTTGAGTGGTATTTGATTAATGTAGGTATTTCTGTTGGTTTTTTTAAGCATCTTGGCTTTTTCTGAATGCACCAAATCAGTTAATATTGTAGAATTATCCAATTAACCTGTAGCATTCTCTTTTATCCTTGCTGCAGAGAAATACTAATGTCCCTGCGCATTTTGGGTATAACAGCCCATCAGCTTTTGATTGGGCCCTTTGGGATATCAAACTTACATTAATATTCCACCCAGACACTTCATTCAACTGTCAAATTTTTATCAGTCTTCTGAAATCTGCTTCTAATTGTAAAAAAAAATCAAATTCCTTTGACGTTTACTCTATGTGAGTTATTATCCTCATAAAAACATTACTATCATAGCAAGTAATTGCATATATTACATCACAGAATAATTTAAACTTATTAGTGTGTTAACAGAGATTTTTGAAAAATATAACATCAATATATAAACTGAAAGCAAATTATACCCAAAGGTAAATTAATTTAAAATGCAAGCTGCTGAGTTGATTTTGTACCTATCTTCATGAGTACAGAGCTGAGATTTCTTATCAATCGCTTCTGTCAGATTACACAAAACAGAACTGGTAATTAGATGACATGCTAGCCTGGATTCTCCTTTGAATTATCACCCGTCTTGGGGCAGTAAACAGAGTAAAATGTGTTCCTATAGCTACCATCACTTAATAACCACACATGCATTCCCCTTCCAAAAAACCGCCAGTTCCTTTTAAGGCCCGCTCTGCCACATTTAAATAGGCTCAAGGGGGCGTGGCTACCCAGCCACCCAAGTCCCCTCTATTTCCACCCCAAACCTGCGCCAAGTAATTACCACGACTATCTCAGTGATGTTGCCCTTTAGTGGCTGCAGCTATTTAAATGTTCCACCATTACTGTATTTCCCTCCCTTCCAGCAGCGGTAAGCCAATGACTAGCACTGGTTTGGCCTCTAAACTGCTCTGCATGGCTAATGAGGATTCTGGGAGGAATTCATACCTGGTTTGTGGCAGTTTCACACGAGCGGCCATTAATTCACTCTGCCACAAACCCACCAATGGGAAGGAAATCCACTAAAATTTAAGGTCGTTTATTTAGTAATCTGTATGGATAGTCACACGTATATTAATTATTAAGCATAACATAGATTGTTTCTTAAGATAAACATTTGTTACCAGTTTGTCGTGCAGATTTGTCAAGCAAGAATAACATGCTTTAGGAAGGTTGCCAGATCCTGCAGGTCTGGCTGGAATTGTCATAACCATTTACAAAGACTCTATATTGGGGTGGTTTGGCTATCCACTGACATTTTCTAAGTCACTTTCAATAAGGACTTGATTGTTACTGTTAAATCCATGAATTTTGATGTATGGTGTCCTTCAAATAATCGACAGAGACTGCAGAGGAACAATCAACAGGGCCCCGATTTTCGGCTTGTGTGGGGAATGGTCGGATTTCCCCGAATGTGGGGTTTCTGACACACGTAAAAAAGTGTCAGCCAGCCCCACGCAATTTTCCCTCAAGCGGCCAATTAATTCCCAGCATGTGGGAAGCCTTGCTAATTGTCTAAATCGAGTCAGAAATCCCCACAGTATGATGTCATCATTCGTGGTGCTTTCAAGGTCCATGGCAAGCACTGCATCCTCTGAAGGCTTCCAAATGAACCATAGAGGATGGCAGAGGAGCCTGCAGCAGCTGTGGACAGTGCCAGACCCCGAGCTGCCTTCAAATTCGACGAGGCTTCACTGCAGGCATTATTGGATGCGGTTAGGGCCCACAGGGAGGTTCTCTTCCCTAGGTCAGGGAGGAATAGGCCTCCCACTGAGACCAATGCTGTATGGATGCAGGTGTCAGCAGATGCCAACTCGCTGGGAGTCACCAGAGGAACCTTGGCATTACATCTGTAACTCCTTCCTTTACTCCCCCACAGTACCATCCAGAGCCCCCATCCTCACTGTGGAGGAGGAAGAGGCTGTGCAGCCAGTCTCCTCAGAGGAGGCTCCAACCTCTGAGGGCGCAGCGTCAGCAGAAGTAAGCGCACCCAGCACCAGTGCAGACACTCACATCTCGGGGGGACCTTCGGGACATAGAGTAGTGTTGTCACCTGGTGTTTCACAGCTGACAAGTGAGCCTCAGCAGATTCTGGAGACAGGGACAGCAGTGGAGAGTCCTCGTCGGAGGGCGCAGGGCTCTGCCAGCTCAGCTCAGCTGCGCTGCATCTCGACCCTCTGCCTCTGGGTCCATCCGCAAGAGAAGAGGTGATGGATCTCCATGCACAGATGCAGGAGTCTCTGGCAGGTTTTGTCTCCAGGGTCGCTGCGAGTGTGGAGTGAATGGAGGAGTCCATAGCGACCATGAGCAGAGCCTTTGTGGAGTCATTGGTGCATGATGAACGCAGCACCATGGAAAGGTTGGCAACCTCCATGGAGGAGATAACTCGCCAGGGTACGGAAAACATGGTGAGTGCTCATAAGAGAATGACATCTCTTGAGGAGCGTTGGCCATCTGTTGAACAGAGAAACCAGATCTTCATGGAAGTCCTTCTGAGTAGGACTGCCAGTGCAGAAACGGGTCCCACTGGCCCCCTAAAGCGCAGCAAGGTGCTCTCAAGCCACTTCCAAGCGCTGGCCCCTTCTGGCGTGAGCAGCAGCCTGGTGCTCCTGGTAATCATCCTGCTGTTCCTGGTTCTGCTGCTGCCACCTCTGCTGTTGGAGATCCTCTAATGCCAGGAAGGGAAGGTGCCAAAGGCCTCCCATGCTTCTAGCAGATGCCTCGGGCGAGGAGGTCCTGAGTTAGGGTGGTGAGAGGGGCTTCCCAGGAGCTCACACTGAAGAAGTGTGTGAGGCTCTGTGGTAAACCACTGTTGTTAGTATTGTTTTTCATTGTTGTTCACTGTTGTTCACTCTTGCACATTGTTGTACTTGTCTGTGCATGCCTCAGCTGACTCCGCCCCTGGCTCCACCCTCATGGCCGGGTATAAAGGTGACTGCTCGGCAGCCCCCTGCCCTTTTGGATACCAGGCAACCACGAGAGGCATGCTCTGTTCTTTGGTAATAAAAGCCTGTTTGTTACTCTCTCTCAACTTCCAGTCTTTTGTAGTAATTGATAGCGCATCAATTTTATTACCAAAGTTAAATGTTGGCTCCGAATGCTGATCAACCGATGGCGCAAAACGCTGAGCAGCAGGCGCTGCTGCGAGCCCTCAGACCAACATGCCTGGACCTAGACCCCCAAGAAGCGGGTTCATCGACTAAATTCGCACAATGGCTGCGTTGCTTTGAGGCGTATCTGGAAGCCTCAACCGTGACTCTCGATGAAAATAAACTGAAAATCCTGGCCTCGAAGGTGAGCCACCAAGTCTATACTTTAATCCAAGATGCGACAACCTACGCGGCGGCTATCGACCTACTGAAAGGGCAGTATGCACGCCTGGTTAACACGGTCTATGCCAGGCACCTTTTAAGATCTCGCAGACAGCAGCCCGGGGAATCGGTGGAGGCCTTCCTACGGGCACTGCGGGTACTCGGACGCGGCTGCGACTGCAAGGAAGTATCGGCCGCGGCACATGCGGAGGGACTGATACGAGACGCTTTCGTTGCGGGTCTAAGGTCCGACTACTCCCGGCAGAGGCTGCTGGAGAAGGGTGAAATAGACCTGACAAAGGCAGTGTCCCTCGCGCTCTCGCTCGACGCGGCCCACAGAAATATGGACGCTTTCTCCCCTAATCGCCCCGCGCCGTGGACGCCGCAATCTTGGGCCATGGGACCGCCACCTCCGACTGCTGCAGCGATGTCCAAGGCACAAAAATGCTATTTTTGTGGCCAAGCTAAACACCCTAGAGCACGCTGCCCGGCGAAGAATGCTACCTGCTCCGGCTGCGGGAAGAAAGGTCACTACGTTAGCGCCTGCAAAGGGAAGACCGCTAACGCCAGCAGCGCCGCGTGCGAACCGTGGGCGCAGCCATCTTGTCCGCCATCTTGGGCTCCCCCAGCCGCGTGGGGATCGGGACCGTGGGCGCCGCCATTTTGTCCACCATCTTGGACGCCTCCGACTTCGGTTACGGGGGACCCGGACTCCACCACCGCCTCATCGGACGACCGCATCGACGCGCTTGAACATACGCTGGCTTCCGTGACGTTGGATCAATCTCTCCCGCATCAACTGTCCAGGTCCATGATGGCCATTACGGTAAACGGCCGCGCCACTACCTGCCTTTTTGACAGCGGGAGCACGGAGAGTTTTATACACCCCGACACGGTGCGCAGTTACTCTCTCCCGGTCCTGCCGACGCGTCATCGCATCTCTATGGCTTCCAAAGCCCAGTCAGCGGACGTCGGTGGCTACTGTATGGTGACTCTTTCAGTGCGGGGTACTGAATACAAAAATTTTAAACTTCTGGTCCTGCCCCATCTCTGCGCTGCCGTCCTATTGGGGCTGGATTTTCAGTGCCACCTTAAGAGTGTCACTTTAGCGTACGGTGGACCCCTCCCCCCTCTCACAGTCTGCAGCCAGCAGTTTTTAAATCGCCCGCCGCGCGCCATTTGCAGCCTCTCCACCCTTAAAGTCTCCCCCCCCTCCTTGTTCGCTAACCTCACCTGCGACTGTAAGCCCATCGCTACCAAAAGTAGGCGTTACAGTGCCGGGGATAGGGGTTTCATTAAATCCGAGGTAGCGAGACTCCTGAAGGAAGGGATTATCGAGAGCAGCAATAGCCCATGGCGAGCACAAGTGGTGGTGGTGAAGGCTGGCGGCAAACAGCGCCTAGTTATTGACTACAGCCAGACGATCAACCGCTACACCCAGCTGGATGCATATCCACTCCCCCGCATATCTGACATGGTCAATCAGATAGCACAATACCGGGTGTTCTCGACGATTGATCTGAAGTCGGCATACCACCAGCTCCCCATCAGGGCTGAGGACCGCCAGTACACAGCTTTTGAAGCTGACGGTCGGCTCTATCACTTTCTCAGAGTTCCCTTCGGCGTCACCAACGGAGTTTCTGTCTTCCAACGGGAGATGGACCGGATGGTTGACCAGAACGCGCTCCAGGCCACTTTCCCATATCTAGACAACGTCACCATCTGCGGCCACGACCAGCAGGACCACAACGTTAACCTAGAGAAATTCCTCCGGACGGCCCAGCGGCTGAATCTCACATACAACAAAGACAAATGTATGTTTCGTACTACGCGCCTTGCTATTCTTGGCTGCGTAGTGGAGAACGGAGTCATCGGCCCAGACCCCGATAGAATGCGCCCCCTTATGGAGCTCCCCCTCCCCCACTGCCAGAAAGCACTGAAGAGATGCCTGGGATTTTTCTCTTACTATGCTCAGTGGGTGCCCAACTATGCGGATAAAGCCCGACCCCTCATCAAGTCCGCCTCCTTCCCCCTGACAGCAGAGGCCTGTGCAGCCTTCACTCTCATAAAAGGAGACATTGCGAAGGCCACAATGCACGCTGTGGATGAGTCCCTCCCTTTTCAAGTGGAGAGCGACGCATCCGACTTTGCCCTAGCTGCAACCCTTAACCAGGCGGGGAGACCCGTGGCCTTTTTCTCAAGGACCCTCCAGGGCCCCGAGATTCGACACTCCTCTGTCGAAAAGGAGGCCCAGGCCATTGTGGAAGCCGTGCGACATTGGCGGCATTACCTGGCCGGAAAACGATTTACCCTGCTCACTGACCAGCGTTCAGTGGCTTTTATGTTTCATAATAAGCAGCGGGGCAAAATCAAGAATGACAAGATCTTAAGGTGGAGAATCGAACTCTCCACCTACAATTACGATATCTTGTACCGGCCCGGGAAACTCAATGAGCCCCCAGATGCCCTATCACGTGGTACATGCGCCAACGCGCAGGTTGATAGACTACAGACCCTCCACAATGACCTCTGCCACCCGGGGGTCACCAGGTTCTTCCATTTTATCAAATCCCGTAACCTGCCTTACTCCATCGAGGAGGTCAGGACCATGACCAGGAACTGCCAGATCTGTGCCGAGTGCAAGCCGCATTTTTATAGGCCAGACAGAGCGAGCCTGATCAAATCCACGCGCCCCTTCGAGCGGCTGAGCGGCGATTTTAAAGGGCCCCTCCCCTCCTCTGACCGCAATGTGTACTTCCTCAATATAATTGATGAGTACTCCCGTTTCCCGTTTGCCATCCCTTGCTCGGACATAACCAGTACCACGGTCATGAAATGTCTGAATGATCTCTTCGCCTTGTTCGGTTTCCCTAGCTATATCCATAGCGACAGGGGCTCATCCTTTATGAGCGACGAACTTCGGCAGTACCTGCTCGCGAGAGGCATTGCTACAAGCAGTACCACCAGCTACAACCCCCGGGGGAACGGCCAGGTGGAAAGGGAGAATGCGACGGTCTGGAAGGCAGTCCTTTTAAACTTAAAATCTAAGGGCCTTCCGACCTCCCGCTGGCAGGAGGTCCTCCCTGCGGCGCTCCATTCCATTCGGTCGCTGCTCTGTACAGCCACCAATGCCACTTCTCGCGAGAGAATGTTCTCCTTCCCCAGGAAGTCCACGTCGGGGATTTCGCTACCAACATGGCTGACTTCTCCAGGACCTGTCCTGCTGCGGAAGCACGTGAGGACCCATAAGGCGGACCCCCTGGTCGAGAGGGTGAGCCTCCTCCACGCCAGCCCGCAGTATGCTTACGTGGTGTACCCGGACGGGCGGGAGGACACAGTCTCCATTCGAGACCTCGCACCTGCGGGTGCTCCTGAAACACCCTCTTCGCCACCCACCACTACTCATGCCTACCCCCAGGACACAGTCCCCGCACGAGACCTCGCACCTTCGGGTGCCTCTGAGAGACCACCATCGCTACCTCCCATTACCCGCACTCCGACCCCTGTAGACGGCATGCAGCAGCCCCAGGGCCCACCACCGGCTACACCTCCTCTGAACGAGACACCGGGTTCAACGTTGGATGCTGCACCATCACCGCCACTGCTGTGACGCTCAGGACGGCTTACAAGGCCTCCTGATAGACTTCAGTACACGAACTTTGAGTGCACTTCACCCCGCCGGACTCAATTCTAAACAAGGGGTGAATGTGGTAAACCACTGTTGTTAGTATTGTTGTTCACTGTTGTTCACTGTTGTTCACTCTTGCACATTGTTGTACTTGCCTGTGCATGCCTCAGCTGACTCCGCCCCTGGCTCCACCCTCATGGCCGGGTATAAAGGTGACTGCTCGGCAGCCCCCTGCCTTTTTGGATACCAGGCAACCACGAGAGGCATGCTCTGTTCTTTGGTAATAAAAGCCTGTTTGTTACTCTCTCTCAACTTCCAGTCTTTTGTAGTGATTGATAGCGCATCAGGCTCCAACTTTCTGCAGCTGCTCCTAAGGCTTCAAATAGTTCCCCCAAGCCTTGATCAACAAGGTCCTGCAGCCTGCAAATGCTGCCTCTTTAAATCTCTTCAGTCCTCAGCGACCTGCTGCTGCAAGCAAGCAAGCCAGCTGTTTTCACACCAGCTCTCATCGGCGGGGTTCCCTGCAGGCGGGTTTCAGGTGGGGAAAGCCCCAAAGTCGCAACGGCACGGGAAAATCGTCCTTAACAAGGTGATCATTGGTGATTAGTGCTCCGACGAGCAGTCCCGCCAGCGGCGGGCGGGACTGAAGCGGGGCGCGTGGAAACGACGGTCCGAAAGTCGGACGGGGCGGGGAATCAAGCGGGGGGGGGTCCCGACCTGTTTTTCCGCGATTTTCGGACCACGGCCGCATGAAAAGCCGCCCGACAGCTGCCTGAAAATCGGGGCCCAGGTGTTTACTGGATGAGGGTTACTCTAAACTAAAAGTACAGATCCCTACTCAGGGTTTATATACAGGTGTGGTCACTGCCGGTACTACAGTATACAGGAGCTGTAAAAAGTAGTTCTCCCCTTAAAGGTACATACACTACAATTCCTCCCCCTTTAGATTAACAGTACCATAACATTCATTTAACAGTTAACACTTTTAACATGCAACATTAACTGAAAATAGTCCATTTATAAATTCAGTCTTTGGGGCGGCTTCCTGATTCTTTCTGGATAGCGCCTTTCCTGAGTGTCTTGCTCTTGGTGCGGAGGTGATTCTGGCCCCCTCTCGTCGGTTGGTTCACCAGCTTCTGATGCTACTGTTTCTGGGGTAGATGCTACCTATATGTCGGGTTCATCACCAGGTACGCGTGACATGGGGTTGACTCGTTCCTGTGACGCTAGGATCTGGTCGACATGGCGTCTCACAATGTTCTCCCCAACATCCACTGTGTACATTAGTGGCCCCTGCCGTGTGCATATCGTTCCTGGTTGCCATTTCTCTGTTCGGTAGTCGCGGGCCAAGACTGGTTGCCCTACATTGAAGCTCCTTGTCAGCTTCTCATTGATGTGCTGGAATTGCTTATTCTCAACATTTCTTCATACATTTGGTCTGAGCAAATCCAGACGAGATCTCAACCTTCGGTTAAAGAACATCATGGCCGGGGTCTGGTTGGTAACTGCATGTGTCGCATTTCTGTAGGCTAACAGGAAATTGTCCACCTTATGCTGCAGTGGAATGTCGTCATCGCACATGGCCCTTACTGCCTTTTTAAAGGTTTGTACGAACCTCTCAGCCAATCCATTTGTGGCTGGATGATAAGGGGCGGATGTGTAATGCCTTACCCCATTCCTTCTCATAAATTTCCGAAACTCTTCGGACACAAACTGTGGTCCGTTATCAGAGCAAATCTGCTCTGGCAAGCCGTTCCTAGCAAATATGGTCCGTAGGACTGCAATCATTTTCTCCGTGGTGGTGGAGGACATTTTGATCACCTCAGGCCATTTCGAGTGTGCATCCACGGCTATTAAGAACATTGAGTCCATGAATGGACCAGCAAAATCAATATGCACCCATTGCCATGGAGAGGAGGGCCACTCCCATGGGTGTAGAGGGGCATGTGGTGGTGCATTTTGGACCTTCTGGCATTCTGAGCAGCTCTTTGTCAGGTCCTCGATTTGCTGATCGATCCCCGGCCACCACACATAAGCCCTAGCAAGGCTTTTCATTTTCACCCCTCCCAGATGGCCTTCGTGAAGCTCATTGAGCACTCTCTCTCTTAACTTGGGTGGAATTACCACTCGGGATCCACACATCCAGGTCCCCTGGCATACTGACAGCTGTTCTCTTCTGGATGAGAATGCTGGCAACAGTGAGTCGCCATGTGTTGGCCATCCCTTCACCGTCAAATCATATACCCGAGACAGTGTTGGGTCATTTCGGGTCTCCTTCTCTGTATCCGCGTTAGTTACTGGCAAGCGTTCAATTATAGCCGAATAAAATATTTCGACAGGGTCCACTGCTGGTGCTTCCTCCGCAGTAGGCAGCGGTAGGCGTGATAGCCCATCAGCGTTTCCATGCTGTTTCGTGCCCTTATACTCTATTTCATATTGGTTCGCCCTTAGAAAAAGGGACCATCTTTGTAGCCGTTGCGCAGTCATCACCGGAACGCCCTTCTTTGGATTAAAGATGGAGACAAGTGGTTGGTGGTCAGTCAGCAAGGTGAACTTCTGCCCGTGCAGATAGTGGTTGAACTTTTTTACTCCCCACACTAGGCTGAGGGCCTCCCTGTCAATCTGGGCGTAGTTACGCTCAGCTGAGGTTAGTGACCGAGACGCAAAGGCTACTGGCCTCTCCAAGCCGTCCGGGAATTTGTGCGACAGCACCGCACCAATACCATAGGGTGATGCATCACACGCCAACCGAATTGGTAGTGCTGGGTTGAAATGAGCCAACACCTCTTTTGATGTGATCAATTCTTTGCACTTCTGGAAAGCTCATTTACATTCGTCATTCCACTTCAATGGTACCCCCGTTTGCAGTAGGGTGTTCAGTGGGTGTAGTACTGTAGACAAATTCAGCAAGAACTTATGGTAGTAGTTCACCAGCCCGAGGAACGACCTCAGTTGTGACACATTTTCCGGTGCTGGAGCCTTGACTACTGCCTCAATCTTTTCAGGGGACTTATGTAACCCCTCTTCATCAATAACGTGGCCACAATACGAGATCTGCTTCTGGAAAAACTCGCATTTGTGGCGATTAGCTCGGAGCCCATATTCCTTCAATCTAGTGAGCACCTGCTCCAGGTTGGCGAGGTGATCACTGTCATTTTCGCCCGTGACCAGGATGTCGTCCAAATAACACTGGGTCCCTGGAATCGCTTGCATGATTTGATCCATTGCCCTTTGCCAAATAGCCGGAGCTGATGCTACCCCGAACACCAGCCGGTTGTATTGGTAGAGACCTTTGTGAGTGTTGATCGTGAGGTACTGTTTCGAGGCTTCTTCTACCTCCATTTGCAGGTACGCCTGGGCCAGATCAATCTTAGTGAAGCATTTTCCTCCAGATAGCGAGGCGAAAATATCTTCAATCCGTGGAAGCGGATATTGTACCGTGTGAAGGACTGGGCTCACTGTCACCTTAAAGTCCCCACAGATGCGAACCTTCTTTGGTTCCCCAGGCATATTACTCAATGACCTCTTCATTACAGGAATGATGGGTGTAGCCCACTCGCTCCAGTCCACTTTGGACAGTATTCCAGAACGTTCTAACCCTTCCAGCTCTGCTTCGACGGCTGGGCAGATCGCATAAGGCACCGGTCTGGCCTTAAAAAACTTTGGGCTTGCATTTTCCTCTATTTTGATCATCGCTGTTATGCCTTTTAGTGTTCCGAGTCCCTCCTGGAACACTTCTTGTGCGTCAGTTAGCATTTTTGACAGTCGTCCAGGTGTGACGTCGTCATCCTCTTTGGCATCTGCCGTCAGTGCTTGAATGGAATGCCAATCTAACTGTATCTTCCGGATCCATTCACGTCCTAGTAGTGGTGGTCCTCCATCTGGCAATACATATAGGTCCATTTTTGGTGTTTCCTTGCCGTTGTATATCACGTTCACCCTTATTTTTCCTTTGGGGTAGACTTTTTGCCCCGTGTACATCTTCAAGACAATCTCTGTATCTCTCAAGGGTATATGTGAGAATAGCCGCTTGTAGTCCCTTCGGTTTATGACTGTTAGGGCTGATCCTGTGTCCAATTCCATTTTCACTTGGACTCCGTCTATCTTGAGCATGACCCAGATAGTTTGGTGATCCTCCGTTTTGATTACATTATGTAGTTTCAGACAACCCAGCTCCTTGCTTCCGGAGTCTGTATCACTTTTCTGTTCATCTGAACTACTCTCCGTCACCTTATGTACCTTTTTGTACTTCTCCTGTGGAGATTTCTTGCTGCTGGTTTTCTTTCCCGACCTGCAGACTCTTGCTATGTGTCCTACTTTTCCACACTGTCTGCACACTTGGTCCTTGAACCAACAATCCTTATGGCCGTGTGTTGTTCTGCCACAGCGATAACACTTCACTGCTCCATATGACATTTCATTTGTGCCATATTCTTGCGGTCACCGTTGTATCTCTGCAGCGCCCCGTGTGGCTGCTTCGTGTGATCCTGCCATGCTGAAAGCCTTGTCCAGCGTAAGATCCTTTTCTGATAGAAGCTGTTTCTGGGTTCCTTCACTTTGAAGCCCACACACAAACTTGTCCCTTAAAGTATCTGCTAGTCCCGTTCCAAACTGGCAGTGTTTCGATAGCTTGCGCAGTTCCGTTAAATACTCAGCATTACTTTCATCTTTATGCTGGTTCCTTTTGTGAAACTTAAATCTTTCTGCTATCAGCAGCGGTGTGGGGTTTAAGTGGTCCTGTAGGATTGCCACTATGCTTTCAAAATCCTTTTCCACTGGCTTCTCTGGGGTTACTAGGTTTTGCAGTAAGCCGTACGTTTTTGCACCCATGGAATTCAACAATACCAGTGCTTTCCTGGCATCTGGCACTTCATTCGCCTTGCAGTACACTTCTATGCATTCTATATATGTCGCCCAATCTTCGACTTCATTGTCGAACGCTGTGACACTGCCACTCTTCGGCATCCCTGGGTGTGGTTAGACTGGCTAAAAATGGCATCTCCTGCGCTTTTCTTTCTTCCCACGCTCTCCCTTCTTCTCCACTGTGGCTCAAAATGGCATCTCCCGCGCTCTCCCTTCTTCTCCGCTGCGGCCCAAATGGCATCTCCCGCACTTTCCTTTCTTCCCCCGCGGACGCTGCTCAGCCCTTGAACACTGGCCGCGCTCTGCGCGTTTTCCTGCGCGCCTCTCTCGTTGACGCCGCTCGGTCCAGAACCCCGGCTGCACCCTGTGCACTTTACCCTCTCTCGTTGACGCCGCTCGGTCTTCAACCCCGGCTGTGCCCTGTGCGCTTTACCCTCTCTCTTACCCGTCGACGTTGCTCGGCCTTTTTCTGTGCCGTCGGTCGGCTCCCGCTGTCCGGGAAAGGTCTGCACCGTACCTGCTGCCAGCCCGCTGCGCTGGATCATCGCGACTGGAGAACCAAGCCCAGATCTCCACAGCCTCCTCTGCGATGAGTTGCAGGTAGGTTTGAATCCACTCGTCGCCACTGTTAAATCCTTGAATTTTGATGTATGGTGTCCTTCAAATAATCGACAGAGACTACAGAGGAACAATCAACAGGTGTTTACTGGATGAGGGTTACTCTAAACTAAAAGTACAGATCCCTACTCAGGGTTTATATACAGGTGTGGTCACTGCCGGTACTACAGTATACAGGAGCTGTAAAAAGTAGTTCTCCCCTTAAAGGTACATACACTACAATTACTGCCAAATGATCTTGTACATAGGAAGAAAAGAATAAGTGACAGTACTCCATGAAAGTTGTTTATATAGCTAAGATGCAGCGTAAAGAGACCTAGAAGTCTCAGTAGACTCGATACTCAACATGTGCAACCCAATGCAGTGCCACAATCAGTTAAGCCAATAGAATGTTGATTACAGAGCCAAAATACAAGTCAGAGGAAGTCATGACCAAACTGCACAGTGCTCTAGTGAGAATGTACTTTGCGTAATGTCCATTTCTGGTTACCAAGACACAAAGCACACATTCAAGTGTTGGAGACAGTGCAGATAAGAGCTACAGGGCTAATTCCCAGTGTTAGGAGTTTGAATTATGAGGAAAGATTGAAGAAACTTTGGCTTTTCAGTCTGTAAAGGAGGTATCCAAGAGGTGATTTTATAAAGGTTTATAAGATAGTTAAAGGAATTGAAAAGATAACCCCAGAATATTACATAAAATCTGATTGATTCATGTCCCTCTCTCCACCAATCTGGTTCTGATCAGCTGTAGTTCTTCCTTCCAAATTATCTGATTGGTTAATACTGACATCTTCCAATCCCAGTAAAAGAAGCTGATTTTTCTTATGAAACACAGACAAGTTGACACAATGGTTGAAAATCTGTCATCTTGATGGTTGGCATTGTTAGATCCATGTGTTAATGGAGACACGGAATGCAGGAGTTGATTTAACAAGTGTTTACTGAACAAAGTCTGGAGGTGAACTAACTACACAAGACGCTCTACAGGCTTATATACCCGAGTGGTTGTAAAGTATGTGACTATACTTAATCCAATAATGAAGAGACAGCTTGGAAGGTTCAACTTAGGTCTTTACTTCATACCAACAGGCGGGAACTGAGGGGACATCAGTACCCACAGTACTATTTATACCCCTATGGCCAGGAGTGGTACTACGGTATCACTACGCCCTACAAAGTAGTGCTGCCCTGGCCATAGGTTTAAAGTAACATACATATTACATACACAACATTCCTCCCGTTTTAATTAAAACGTACCCGTGCAATTAAGTCAACAGATGCACCATAACTAGGGCTAATAACATTTGGTAACACAACATACATAACATACTTACATCAAGAGTTGTCTACTTATATATATATAAGCAGAAACATGTTATAAATTCAGCCTCTGAGGAGGCCTCCTGTCTCGACTAGGATAACGTCTTTCTCTAGTCGGTCTCGGTGTAGGCGGCGGTACTTCCGTCACCACTTCATCGCTGGAGTCATCGGTGTCTGATGGCACATCCTGTGCCGTGGAGCTCACTGGAGTGATGAACTCCTCGCAATCCTGAGACTTCTGTAGCGACGAGCTGGGCCGTGATTCCGCTGGAACAATGTGCTGAGACGTTTGAGGTAGTGAATCAGTTGGGTTTCTGGACTCCACAAGTTGATCAGCATGTCGTCTGATTATGCCGTCCCCAGTATCCACTGTGTACATCAAAGGTCCCTGGCGGGCCTTTATCGTACCAGACCGCCACTTTTCATTTCTATAATCACGGGCCAACACTTGCTGCCCCACCTCGAAGCTCCGTGTCTGTCTGTCAGGAGCCCTACGAAATACTCGGTTTTCCACATCTCTCCGGATGTTTGGTCTGAGCAATTCGAGGTGAGACCTTAACCTTCTATTAAAGAACATGACGGCGGGGGCCTGGTTGGTCACCGTATGTGCAGCATTACGGTACGCGAATAGGAAATTGTCCACCTTGTGTTGTAGTGGCAACCTTTCCTCCCCCATCGCCTTGATGGCCTTTTTAAAAGTCTGTACAAATCGCTCTGCCAGCCCATTTGTAGCCGGATGATATGGTGCGGACGTATAATGTCGCACTCCATTCCTTTTTAGGAATGCTTGAAATTCTTCTGCCACAAATTGTGGCCCATTGTCCGAACAGACTTGCTCGGGCACCCCGTTTCGGGCAAAAATGGTCCTTAAGGCTGCGACCGTCTTTTCGGCTGTCGTTGATGACATCTTTATGACCTCCGGCCATTTTGAGTGGGCGTCCACTACAATAAGGAACATCGCATCCATGAAGGGCCCAGCGAAGTCCACGTGGATCCTTTGCCACGGCGTTGAGGGCCACTCCCACGGATGTAGTGGGGCTTGGGGTGGTACGTTCTGTACCATCTGGCACCCTTGGCATGCTTTTGCTACTTCCTCGATGTCCCTGTCAATGCCGGGCCACCAGACGTAGGCTCTGGTGAGGCTTTTCATTTTGACACCCCCCAGATGACCTTCGTGTAAGTCCCGCAACACTTTATGCTGTAATTTTTGAGGGACCACCACCCTGGCTCCGCACATCAATGTGCCCCGGCAGACGGACAACTGGTCCTTCCTTGCCGAAAACGCCGGCAATGATGCGTCACCCTGCGCCGGCCAGCCTTTCACGGTCAATTCGTAAACCCTTGCCAGTGTCGGGTCGTTCTGTGTTTCCCGCTCGATACATTGGCTGGTAATGGGCAAGTGTTCCATAACCGCCGTATGATATATTTCCACGGGGTCCTGTACTATCTCTTCGATCTCGGCAGGCAATGGTAGCCGCGACAGGCCATCCGCATTGCCATGCTGTTTGGTACCCTTATATTCGATAAGGTACTGGTGTGCTCCTAAGAACAGTGACCATCTCTGTTGCCTTTGGGCCGTCATCAGGGGCACCCCTTTTGTTGGATTAAATATGGACACCAACGGTTGATGATCCGTCAGTAGTGTGAAACGTTGCCCATGTAGATAGTGGTGGAATTTTTTTACACCCCACACCAGACTGAGGGCCTCCCTGTCAATTTGCGCGTAGTTTCTTTCGGCTGTAGTTAACGACCTTGAGGCAAATGCTATTGGCCTCTCCGTCCCATTGGGAAATTTGTGTGACAACACTGCCCCTATACCATACGGGGAGGCGTCACATGCCAACCTCATTGGCATTTTTGGGTCAAAGTGTGCGAGCACTTCCTTTGATGTAATGAGTTGTTTACCCTTTTTAAAAGCAGCCTCACACGCTTCGTCCCAATTCCAGGAGACTCCCTTTTGCAGCAATGAATTTAGTGGATGTAAAATGGACGATAAGTTCGGGAGGAACTTATGGTAATAGTTTATAAGGCCTAAGAATGATCGTAACTGAGATACATTCTCAGGGGGCAGGGCCTTCACTACTGCCTCGATCTTTTCCGGGAACTTATGCAGGCCTTCCTTATCTATAATGTGACCACAGTATGAGATACGTTCCTGGAAAAACTCACATTTCTGCTTGTTCGCCCTGAGTCTGTATTGTTGCAACCGCAGAAGTACTCGCTCCAGTTTAGCGAGGTGGTCGTTATCCGTTTGTCCTGTCACCAGGATGTCATCCAGGTAGCACTGCATTCCTGGAATGCCCTGTAGGACCTGTTCCATGGTCCTCTGGCTGGGGCGGACGCCACACCAAATACCAGGTGATTGTACTGGTACAATCCCTTGTGTGTGTTAATCGTTAAGAGCTTTTTCAAGTCCTGCTCCACCTCCATCTGTAAATAAGCTTGACAAAGGTCAATCTTCGTAAAGTGTCTACCCCCAGCTAATGATGCGAATATGTCCTCTATCCGCGGCAGCGGATACTGTACCGTGTACAGGACTGGGTTAATAGTTATCTTAAAATCCCCGCAAATGCAAACCTTCTTTGGTTCCCCCGGCGTGTTATTTGCAGATTTCTTTATAACTGGGACGATGGGCGTGGCCCACTCACTCCACTCAATCTTTGTACGGACACCTGCACTCTCTAAGGCATCCAGTTCTGCTTCCACAGCTGGCCGAATGGCGTAAGGCACCGGTCTGGCCTTACAAAACTTGGGGTTTGCGTCTTGAGCAATAGTTATTTTTGCTCTAATGTCCTTTAAGGTCCCCAGCCCTTGTTGGAACACCTCTGGTGTTTTTGCCAATATTTTCGACAGCCTGCTTGTAATGGTTGTATCATCCTTGGTGGTCTCTACTTTTATCTCGTGTATCGACTTCCAGTTGAAATGGATTTTTCTTATCCATTCCCTACCCAAAAGTGGTGGTCCACCATTTGGTAGGACGTATAAATAAAGTCCTGGCACTTTTCTGCCATTGTATTTAACTGTTACTTGCATTTTTCCCTTCAGGTAAACTTTTTGTCCCGTATATGTTTTTAATTTGATTTCGGTATCCTTTAAGGGAATGCGTTTGAACAGCCTGTTATAATCTTGTTCATTAATTACTGATAGGGCTGAACCCGTGTCCAGCTCCATATTAACTTCGACGCCTGCTACCTTCATTTTAACCCACATTGTGCTGTGGTCCTCCGTTTTGTCTACACCATATAACTTGAGACATCCCAGACCTTTAGGCTCTGCTTTTGTGCCTTCCTGTGACTCGTCTGAGCTACTGTCAGATATCTTATGTATTTTTGTCCTTGCCTTGGTACTGCTCGGATTGCCCCCACTATTGGGTTTCGTACCCGACCGACAAACTTTCGCTATATGCCCCTTTTTCCCACACTGCCGGCATATTTTATCACGAAACCAACAATTACTTTGGTCGTGGGTGGTTTTGCCACAACGGTAGCATTTACCTTTGTGAAATGTCACCTCATGGGTGTCATAGCCGGTTGTGTTTTGTGGTATTTGAGCAGCACCCTATGCTGCTGCTTCATGAGCCGATGCTATATCAATCGCCTGATCTAGGCTGAGCTGTTTCTTGGCTAGCAACCGTTTTTGTGTACTTTCATTTAACATGCCACAGACAAATCTGTCTCTGATCGCTTCCGCCAAAAAGGCTCCAAACTGGCAATGTTTGGACAACCGCCTGAGCTCAGCCAAATAGGCTGCCTGCGACTCATCATTCCTTTGGTCGCGTCTGTAAAAGCGGTACCTTTCCGCTATAAATGGTGGCTTAGGGTTTAAATGTTCCTTTAACGTATCAACAATTTGGGCATACGTTTTGTCTGCTGGCTTTTCTGGAGTAAGAAGATTCCTCAGCAGACCGTATGTTTTTGCCCCCATAGAATTTAATAAGGTTGCTGCCTTTTCGTCATCTTTCACCTTGTTTACTATGCAATAAAGTTCATGCCTTTCTACATATGCGTCCCATTCTTCTGTGTCCTCAACAAATTCTGACAACCGAGCTTCTTTAGCCATTTTAAAACTGCTGAAGAGGTTTTCCCGCCTTTTTCCACTAGATGGTGCTGTTGTTTTTTTTTAACTGCTGAAGAGAAAAACTTTTCCCCTTTTGTCCACTAGATGGCGCTGTTTTATTAAAATTTTAAACTGCTGAAGTGAAAAACTTTTCCCCTTTTGTCCACTAGATGGTGCTTTTCCCGCCTGTTCTCCCTCTGCTGTCAACGACGTCTCTCCAGGTTCGTTATTTTTGGCCCTTGCAGCTCCCATTATTGCCACCGCCGCTATTACAACGACCTTCCCCTCTCGTGGCCCGCTAGCCCTCGTGGCTCCGTTTGTTCCCCAGATCGCCTGCCCGTTCTGGCCCTTGCAGCTCCCGTTCCCCGGGAAGGATTGCAGTTTACCTGGCCCTGGGTGGACTTTTGCCCCGTGTCTGGAACGTCCGTTCAGCCTCTTCTCTCAGCTGCCGCAGCCTCCGCTGGAAACCTCTCTCTCTCACTCCGTTGCTGCCGCTCCTCCCGGACTGGGCGGCCTCCTTCGGTCGACGCTGGACTCCGCAGGCTGGCTGGTAAGAAGCTTCTCTCCTTCTCTCTCCGTACTGCTACCGATCCTTTGTTGCACCGTGTACTGGTGAGTTCGAACGTAACTCGTCGCCAGTGTAAAGTATGTGACTATACTTAATCCAATAATGAAGAGGCAGCTTGGAAGGTTCAACTTAGGTCTTTACTTCATACCAACAGGCGGGAACTGAGGGGAGATCAGTACCCACAGTACTATTTATACCCCTATGGCCAGGAGTGGTACTACGGTATCACGACGCCCTACAAAGTAGTGCTGCCCTGGCCATAGGTTTAAAGTAACATACATATTACATACACAACAGTGGTCACTACCGGTACTACAGTATACAGGGGCTTCAAAAACATAGTTCCTCTTAAAGGTACATACACTACAATTCCTCCCCTTTTAGATAAATAGTACATAACATTTTAAGTAATCATTAAATAACATTTTTACAAGAACAATAATATACACATTTGCTGAAGTTAATCAATTACAAATTCAGTCTCTCTGGAGGCTTCCTGACTCGGTCCGGATAACGCCTCGGTGGTGTAGTAGGTTTCGGTGGTGTAGTAGGTTCTTTTGGCAAGGTCGATTCGGCTTCAATGCCAGTGTCGGGTTCATCTGGTTCCAGTATCACCGGATCGGAGGTAGATACTATGGGTATCTCTGCTTCATCACTAGGCGTATAGAGTTGTGGTGTAGGTTGTCCTTTTTCGGATGACTCTATGATCTGGTCAGCATGGCGCCTTATTATGCTTTCTCCAATGTCCACGGTAAACATCAGCGGTCCTAGTCGTGTGCAAATAGTTCCAGGCTGCCATTTCTCGGTACGGTAGTCCCGGGCCAAAACTGGTTGACCTATCTGGAAGGTTCTAGTTGGCCTTTCATTCATGCTTTGAAATTGCCGGTTCTCTACGTCCCTTCTGACGTTTGGCTTGACCAAATCCAACCGGCATCTTAGTCTTCTATTGAAAAACATCATGGCGGGGGTTTGGTTTGTAACCACATGTGTTGCATTCCTGTACGCAAACAAGGAGTTATCTACCTTATGTTGTAGATTTATGTCTTCATTACCCATGGCCTTTATGGCCTCCTTGAAGGTCTGGACAAACCTTTCAGCTAATCCATTGGTGGCGGGATGGTATGGGGCGGACGTGTAGTGCTTAACCCCATTGTTTTTTAAGAACTTCCTGAATTCTTCGGATACAAATTGCGGTCCATTATCAGAACAGATCTGTTCAGGCAGCCCATTCCTGGCGAATATGGTCCTTAATACTGTGATGGTTTTTTCCGTGGTGGTGGAGGACATCTTTATTACCTCTGGCCACTTGGAGTGTGCATCCACCGCGATTAAGAACATTGAGTCCATAAATGGACCAGCAAAGTCGATATGTACCCTTTGCCATGGAGATGAGGGCCACTCCCATGGATGCAGAGGGGCTTGTGGTGGGGCGTTTTGGACCTTTTGGCATCCTAGACAGCTCTTGGTTATTTCTTTGATGTCTCCATCGATACCTGGCCACCACACAAACACTCTGGCTAAGTTCTTCATTTTCACTCCACCCAGATGCCCCTCGTGAAGCTCCTTTAGCACTTTATCCTTGAGTTTGGGTGGAATCACCACTCTGGATCCACACATCAAGGTTCCTCGGCACACTGACAGCTGTTCTCTTCTTTGCGAGAATGCTGGCAACAGTGGTTCGCCATTTGCTGGCCATCCCTTCGCCGTTAAATCGTAGACTCGTGAGAGAGTCGGGTCATTTCACGTTTCCTTTTCAATGGTAGAATTTGTCACCGGTAGACATTCCACTATGGTCGAGTGGAACATCTCCACTGGGTCCACTGTAGGCGCCTCTTCCACCATTGGCAACGGTAGGCGCAATAACCCGTCAGCATTCCCATGCTGTTTTGTTCCTTTGTATTCTATGTCATATTGGTGTGCCCCTAGGAAAAGGGACCACCTCTGTAGCCTTTGTGCTGTCATAATGGGAACGCCCTTTTTAGGGTTGAATATGGAGACGAGGGGTTGATGGCCAGTCAACAAGGTAAATTTTTGTCCGTGTAGGTAATGGTTGAATTTCTTCACCCCCCACACCAGGCTGAGTGCCTCCCTGTCGATCTGGGCATAGTTACGCTCAGCTGAGTTCAATGAGCGTGACGCAAAAGCTATTGGCCGTTCCGAGCCATCAGGGAATCTATGCGATAATACCGCTCCCACGCCGTAAGGGGATGCATCGCACGCCAGTCTGATTGGCAATGATGGGTTGTAATGAGCCAACACTTCCCTGGATGTGATCAAGCCTTTGCATTTATGGAAGGCACGTTTACAGTCTTCGCTCCATTTCCAAACTACTCCCGTTTGTAGCAGTGCGTTAAGAGGGTGCAGGACCGTGGACAAGTTTGGTAAAAATTTATGATAGTAATTTACTAATCCCAGGAACGACCTTAATTGTGAGACATTTTCAGGCGCTGGGGCCTTTACGACCGCTTCAATTTTTTCAGTTGACTTATGCAACCCTTCTTCGTTAATGACATGGCCACAATATGATATTTGTTTCTGGAAAAATTCGCACTTGGGGCGATTTGCTCGTAGGCCCCGTTCTCTCAGTCTCGTGAGCACCTGTTCCAAGTTGGCAAGGTGCTCGTTGTCATTTTCTCCTGTTACAAGGATGTCGTCTAGGTAGCATTGAGTCCCCGGAATCCCTTGCAGGACTTGCTCCATAGCTCTTTGCCAGATAGCCGGAGCTGATGCCACTCCGAAAACCAGTCGATTGTACTGGTACAGGCCTTTGTGTGTGTTTATCGTGAGATACTTTTTAGAGGCCTCCTCAACCTCCATCTGTAGATATGCCTGTGCTAAGTCAATTTTGGTGAAACGTTTCCCTCCGGATAGTGAGGCGAAAATATCTTCTATCCTCGGAAGAGGATACTGTGCCGTGTGAAGAACCGGGTTTACAGTCACCTTGAAGTCCCCACAGATGCAAATTTTTCTCTGTTCTTCAGATTTATCATTATTCAACGTTTTCTTCATGACCGGGACGATGGGTGTTGCCCACTCGCTCCAATCTACCTTGGATAACACGCCTCCTTTTTCCAAATTCTCCAGCTCTGCCTCGACGGCTGGACGAATTGCGTACGGCACCAGCCTTGCCTTAAAAAACTTGGGAATTGCCGCATCTTCCACTTTTATTGAGGCGGTGGCGCCTTTCAGGGTTCCTAGTTCCTGTTGAAACACTTCTTTGGCGTTAGCCAAGATTTCTTTTCATCGTCCAGGTATGACGTCATCATCGTTTTTTTTCTTACTGGTCACTGTCAGTGCCTGAATGGAGTGCCAGTCTAAACGTATCTTTCTGATCCATTCACGTCCCAATAATGGTGGACCACCATCTTGCAGAACGTATAAATACAACTTCTGTATTTCCTTGCCGTTGTATACAACAGGCACCGTTATTTTCCCTCTGAGGTATACTTTCTGCCCCGTATATGTCTTCAAGATAATGGATGTGTCTTTCAAAGGTATATGCGGAAATAGCCGCTCGTAATCCCGTCTACTCATGACGGCCAGAGCTGATCCTGTATCTAGCTCCATTTTGACTGGGGACCCCGCTATTGTGAGGGTAACCCAAATGGTCTGGTAATCTTCTTTGGCAATTACATTATGTAATTTGAGACAGCTTAGTCTCTTGCTTCTGGAGTCGCTATCACTCTTCTGGTCTTCGGAGCTACTGTCCGTCATCATTTGTACCTTTCTGTACTTTTCCTTATTGACCTTTTTACTGTCAGCGGATTTCTTTCCAGATCTGCATACCCGTGCAATGTGTCCCATCTTTCCGCATTGCCTGCATGCTTTGTCCTTGAACCAGCAGTCCTTTTGGTCATGGGTGGATCTGCCGCAGCGATAACATCTCTCGAAACCCCGTGTCATTTCATGGGTGCTGAAGTCCTGTGGTTTTTGCTGTAATTCTGCAGCTCCTCTTGCTGCTGCTTCATATGATACAGCCACACTGAAAGCCTTGTCCAGTGTCAAATCTTTCTCAGAAAGTAGTCTTTTCTGTGTTCCTTCGCAGACGAATTTGTCTCGTAGAGAATCTGCCAGCCCTGCCCCAAATTGGCAGCGCTTTGACAGCTTTTGTAATTCGGTGAGGTAATCAGCATTACTTTCATTCTTGTGCTGATTCCTCCTGAAGAATTTGAATCGTTCCGCTATCAGCAGCGGTGTTGGGTTTAAGTGCTCCTGTAAGGTATCAACAATCTCCTTAAAATTCTTGTCCATCGGTTTGGCTGGAGTGATCAAGTTTCGTAACAGCCCGTATGTCCTTGCGCCCATCAGATTTAGAAGTACCGATGCCTTTTTATCATCCGCTACTTCATTCGCCTTGCAATATACCTCCACTCTTTCCACATATGTGGTCCAATCTTCTATATCACTATCGAAAGCAGTAATATTGCCAGTCTTCGGCATCTTGAAAATCTAAAATGGCGCTTCCCGCGCTTTTCCTCCGTCCCCGATGGATCAAAATGGCGCCTCCCGCGCTTTTCTTTCTTCCCTGCCGAGTTAAGATGGCACCTCCCGCGCTTTCCCGCCGCTGCCGCTGCTGCCAACGCTGTTCTCCGTGGTTCCCGTTGCGACCTGCAGCTTTTCGCGGTATTTCTATTTTTTTTTTATATATATCTTCAATAGTTTCTCCGTTACTTGGAGAACCGTTCCCGTCGTGGAGCGGACCCTCTGGGACTTACCCCTCCCTCTGCTCGGTCCAAACGCCGACCTGCTTTGCAGCACCGGCCGCGCCCTGAGTGCTCCACCCTCTCTCTCTCTTTGCTTCTGCTTCCCGAATCGCTGCCCGGCCCTGTTGCAGAGCCATCCGATCGAGCTCTAGCCCGCCGCAGCCCAGGAAGGATCAGTGCACTACCTGCCACCAGCCTGTTTAGCTGGTGAAACCACAGTTTTTTTTTCTTGCTTCTGGCTTCGACCTTTGTCTGAGGAATCGATCCCCTTGAGGTGCTGCCGAATTGCAGGTAAGTTCGTTTCTAACTCGTCGCCACTGTTAGATCTGTGTGTTAATGGAGACACGGAATGCAGGAGTTGATTTAACAAGTGTTTACTGAACAAAGTCTGGAGGTGAACTAACTACACAAGACGCTCTACAGGCTTATATACCCGAGTGGTCACTAACGGTACTACAGTATACAGGGGCTTCAAAAACATAGTTCCTCTTAAAGGTACATACACTACAGGCATCAAGTGCAATCTATGCACAAGCAAGGTGGCAACATCGCATTCAAGCGTTTGACGGACAAAAGTTTTTTAAGCCGATAGCAGAGGTCCCAAACCTGACAGGAGAGGGAAAATCAGCAAGATGGTCTTCCCAGAGGCGCTTTCATATGACTTCTAATGACTGGCTTAGTGGTGTTGGCAGAGTTCCTAACTTAGCCAACACTATTATTCTCCTTGTTTTATCATCAAGATTGGCTCAAAGCTCCTGTTTTGTTCATCCTGATCTAATGAATATATCAGAATTTTGCTGCATTTGATACCATTTATCTACAATAAACATGTATATTAATTTTATAAACAAAAATAAATGAAAACATGGATTCAATCCAGCCAACAGAGCCAATCAGCCCACATACCCAACTTGATTTGGGCAAACGCATGTACACAGTCGTTATACTCAGCAGCTGCATTCCAGTGTCCTATGCGCATTACAGGAAGAGCAAATTTAGAAAAGAGCAATCTGATAGCACCCACTGCACTGAATCATATAAAAGATTGCCAGTGAATGTCTTGAGCTATATAACCATCAACACATAAGAACATAAGAATTAGGAGCAGGAGTAGGCCATACGATCCCTCGTGCCTGCTCCACCATTCAATAAAATCATGGCTGATCTTCGACCTCACCCCATTTTCCTGCCCAATCCTTATATCTCTTGATTCCCCTAAAATGCAAAGATCTATCTATCCCAGCTTCTGAGTGAAGAAATTTCTCCATCTCAGTCTTAAATGGCCTCCCCATTATCCTGAGACTATGCCCCCTAGTTCGAGACTCTTCAGCCAGGGGAAACAACCTCTCGGCATCTACATGTCAATCTCTTCAGAATTTTATATGTTTCAATGAGATCACTTCTCATTCTTCTAATCTCCAGAGAGTATAGGCCCAGTCCACTCAATCTCTCCTCATAGGACAACCCTCTCATCTCAGGGATCCATCTAGTGAAGCTTTGTTACAATGCCTCTAAGACAAGTATGTCCTTCCTCAGATAAGGAGACCAAAGCTGTGCACAGTACTCCAGGTGTGTTCTCACCAAAGCCCTGCATAATTATAGTAAGACTTCCTTACTCTTGCACACTAACCCCCTTGCAATAAAGGCCAACGTGCCATTTGCCTTCCTAATTGCTTGCTGTACCTGCATACTAACTCTCTGTGTTTCCTGTACTCGGACACCTAAATCTCTCTCAACACCAACATTTAATAGTTTCTCACCATTTAAGAAATATTCTGTTTTTCTATTCTTGCTACCAAAGTGAATAACCTCACATTTTCCGACATTATACTCCATCTGCCACCTCATTGCCCATTCACTTAACTTATCTAAATCCCTTTGCAGGCTCTTTGTGCCCTCCTCACATCTTACTTTCCCACCTAGCTTTGTATAGTCAGCAAACTTGGATACATTGCACTCCTACCTCAGCGGGTCTGGTGCGGGTGACATCGATGGCGGGTCCCAACCCCGCTGCTGGCTCCAGCCCACTCTAGAATGATTTTATGTTGATTGGGCTTGTTAAGCCCACCCAGTGCATTTGCCGGCCAATTGAAGGAAGCGGGTCTGATGACGTCATTTGATGATGCATCATCGGCCAGTTTCCTTAAAGGGACCATGCGCAAATTGATTTTGACAGTTGTGCTGTCAGTATTCTACAGCATTGAGGTGCTGCAAACACAGACAAGTGGTGCACAGCTGCACCCAGGCTCTCCCATGACTTCCTTCATATACTTATGGAGGGAGTCACAGCACGCAGGAAGGTTCTCTTCCCTTCCAATGGGCGGAAGCCTGGTTGCACATTGCACAGGAGGGCTCAAGCAGGGATGTTGTCAGGAGGACCAGGCTGCAGTGGTGCAAACCTTTCAATGATCTCAGTAGATCATGAAACATTACTGCAAAGCCGCACTCAACCTCATCCTGCTGTGTCACCCATCACATCCCCATCACTCTGCCTTCCCTACCCTACTCCTGCACATCCTTACTCACACCAACTTACCTTGCACCTCCACCCATCCCTCTCTATCTACATTATTACTTCCCCATCTCACTAGCCACCCCTCACACTCACCCTCATCCTAGTCCAATCATACCAATTAACAACATACAAGGGTAGGCACTTGTGTGTTTTAGCCAATATTCATGTAAAGTTTCTGTTAATGTGGTGTCAAACATTGAAACTTTAATTTCAACACTTTGCATTCTTGAACAGATTTGTGCACACCTTTGGAAGTGGCTTAGTGAGTTGCAGTGAATGGTGAGACATAACAGTACCCCCTGCAATGGCCATGAGTGTGAAAGGAATGGCTTGGGCATTGTAGGGATGCTTTATGGTGTTGGTGTGGGGTGGTGCCAAACTGGCGCATAATGTGGCAGCCAGGGTGTACAGCGTCAAGTGAAGTAAATCTGGCCATGGTGAAGCCATCCCTGGGGTCCCAGACAGCAATGTGCTCGGGTGCTGATGCCCTCTGTCCTGTGCAGCGCCAGTTGATTGCGGAGAAGGCTGGTGTTGTTGTTGGTGCTGCTGGTGTTGGGGTTGATCGTGCTGGGATTCTGAGGACCAAGGTGAGATAGTTTCAAGGGCACCGATATTGATGTACTAGATGGCAGGTGAAGTTGAGATGACAGTGTCAATGGTGAGAGAAGTTGTTCCAATGAGGTGGCAGTGGATAGAGAGCTTGCTCCAAACACTTGCAATCTGCATAAAGCTCAATCTGTCTTTCAAATGCAGTCAGCAACAGCTTTTGAGCTTGGAAAGTTGAATAGCTGTAAGATGGGAGCTTTTATAACACAGTTGCAGCTGTCATATAATGAGATAATCCCATGGTCGTACAACTCCCGACCTCCTTATCTGACGTGATACCCGAGCAGCATGGACCCCATGGGTAACCTTGTAAAATGATACGGTGAGCTCAAATACTTTTTAATGGGCTGTTAACAAGGTTAGAATGACCTGAATTGCTTCCCCCGCCGCTGCGTGTCGGGACTGTTCAGCCCTGACAGACCCAACATCTGGTAAAGTTGCATGGTGGTGGATTGAGAGCGGGTTCCCGACCCGCTGTCAAAGAATGTTTTTCCCCACCTGACCTGCCACAAATCACGCCCGCTGAACCCCAGAAAAATTCCCCCCTTGCAATCATTTTTTATATATCTTGCTAGTTTACTCTCATATTCTGTTTTCTCCATTTTAATCAATTGTTGGTCATCCTTTGCTGGTTTCTAAAGCTCTCCAAGTCCTCAGGCTATTTTTCCCAAAATTATAAGCCTCTTCCTTTAATCTAATACTATCCTTAACTTCTTTAGTTAGCCACGGATGGATCACTTTCCCGTGGAGTTTTTATTTCTCAATCGAATGTATATTCATTGAGAATTTTGGAATTTTTCTTTAACTGTTTGCCACCACTCATTTAGGATCACGCCTTTGCTTCGTCATTGCAGAATGCACATACACTGTGTAAGACATCCTAGTCACGTATACATGTATATGTAATGATATCAGCAAATAGTGATGATATTTGTCTGTGTTTGATTACTTATGCCTTACAGCATATTTGCCTGTGTTTTTGATTACTTGTGCCTGACCAGCAGAGGTCATGTGAGAGACAAGCAGTCCAGAGGAGTTTTACTTTCAGTTTCATTCTAGATGCATCACAGCATAGTGTGTTCTGTAAAAAGCTGTAGAAAGTCTTGAACAAGACTTTAGATTAAACAACATTCTCTTTCAGAAATGAGTCTTTATTGAACCCAAAAAGAAATCAATACATGATGTCAGAAGTGGCTGAAAGAGAAAAAATCTGAAGTTAGCAACTCGATGGGACAGTGAAAGCAGTTGTGGCAAGTAAGCGAAATCAGCTCTCCACAGATTAGCAAGCCAAAAGAGAACATCGTTGCTTACCATTAGAGAATAGCTAACGAAGTGAAAACATGGGAGGTTTACACCCAGCGGCGATTCTTCAATTGACAGGTAATGTGGCTGAAAATTGGAGGAGATTCAAACAACGTGTAGGGTTGTATTTATCAGCAATCGGAGCTGACGATAAAAGTAATAAACAGAAATCGTCACTGTTCTTACATGTCGTGGGTGATGCAGCGCTGGAGGTATATAATAATTTCATATTTGCTGCTGATGGAGACAAAATGAAGCTAGATAAAATAATGGAACAGTTTGAGGCCTACTGCATACCTAAACGCAACGTGACCTTTGAGAGGCACAAATTTTTCACATGTGTACAGAAAATCGGTGAGACTATTGATCAGTATGTGACTGAACTGAGAAACCGGAGCAAATCGTGTGAATTTGGGGGACTCACAGACTCGCTGATAAAAGACAGACTGGTGTGTGGTATTCGAGATAATGGTCTAAGGGAAAGACTGCTAAGAGAGCAAGATCTAGACCTGGGAAAAGCCATAGCACTGTGTAGGGTTACAGAGACTGTGAAGTTGCAGGCAAAGGAGCTGTTCAGTGACAGTAGCTGCAATGTGGATGCAGTGAGTAAGAACGGATACAAACTGGTTAACAAAGAGAGCGCCAATGTGAAAAAAGAGACGTGGCCAGCAAACGAAAATGAAAGAGACAATCGGAAGTCATGTAGTCGATGCGGTACACAGCATCCACCAAGAAAGTGTCCAGCATATGGTAAAACATGCAATAGATACAACAAAAACAACCATTATGCCCGTTGCTGTAAGAACCAAGCGCAACAAAGCAAGGTCCATACAGTAGATGAAAGCGAGATAGAGGAATTCAATGTAGATGTTGTGTCTGAAAACAAAAAAGAAAGAGACTGGATGTTGACACTAAAAGTGAATGACATACACATTCCATTTAAATTGGATACTGGAGCACAAGTTAATGTGATATCAGAGACCGATTTTAAGAGAATTAGACCCAGACCAAAGTTACATGGAATACAAGTGAAAGTGACCGGATACTCAGGTACTGATATACCAGTGAAAGGAAGATGCATTGTCAAAGTAACACACAAGGACAGAGAGCACACGCTAGCATTAATCGTGGTGCCAAAGGATGTGCAAGCCATACTAGGTTTAAAAGCCTGTGAGAGACTGAACCTGGTAAAGAGAGTCCTCGTTGTGGAAAGTGAAAGAGAGACAGTCTATGATGAACTGAATGTTGCGTACACACCAGGTAAGCTGATGTATACAGCAGACACGTTGTCCAGAGCTGTTGACCCAGGAGAGCCCGCAAACACAGTGAAAAGACTGAAGTACAAGGCATAAGACAGTGGAACTGACTTCTACCAAAGCATGCTTGTATACCGCACAACGCCGCTCGAGTGTGGTAGGTCACCAGCCCAACTCCTGATGGGACGTCGGCTAAGGTCAAACCTACCCATCCCGGAGAACCTCCTGAAAACAAAAGAGGGGGAGAAACTGAGGAAGTTCAAAGAGCAACAGAAAGAAAAGCAAAAGTACTACTATGACAGAGGAACACAAAACCTACCTGAACTCCACACTGGTGACCAAGTAAGGTTGAAAGACAAAACAAACACATGGACTCAGAAGGGAACTGTCGAGTGAAGTTCAACCAAGATCATACACCATTCAGACAGATGAGGGTGCTGTTCTGAGAAGAAATCGTCGAGATCTTCTCATGGGACCAGCCACAGCAGGTCAAGAGACTGATACTGGTGAACAACCTGATCACACAGCTGAGAACCAATCATCTGAGGCAACAACTCAGATTCAAGGACAATCAATCAGAAAATCCTCAAGACACGTGAAGCCTCCTGAGAGACTCATTGAGCAAATTTAAGGACTATTGTTAAAGAAGGAAGTAATGTTATCTTATTCTTTCTTCAAGTTCTAGTGTATTGACATATTTCATGTGAACACACAAAGCAAGGGTAAAAAACCTGGATCATGATAATGATAATGTAAGTTCATTAAATGTTGTTAGTTAAAAGTAAAATACTTTTGTTTTAAGAAAGGGAGATGTAATGATATCAGCAAATAGTGATGATATTTGTCTGTGTTTTTGATTACTTGTGCCTGACCAGCAGAGGTCATGTGAGAGACAAGCAGTCCAGAGGAGTTTTACTTTCAGTTTCATTCTAGATGCATCACAGCATAGTGTGTTCTGTAAAAAGCTATAGAAAGTCTTGAACAAGACTTTAGATTAAACAACATTCTCTTTCAGAAATGAGTCTTTATTGAACCCAAAAAGAAATCAATACAGTATACATAGCATTAGGATTTGATTTAATCTCATATGATTAAGGCTTTTGCTTTCTTTTTACTTATAAATGGCTTGTGGATTTGTACTGTAGCTAGAAATAATGAAATGGTTAAAGTTGTTCATTCCCAGGATGCTTTAGGGTTTAATGTGTCAGGGTACAATTTAGCTGACTGTGCTGCTTAACTTCTGCTGAAAGTGCAGGATGTGTGATTTGTGCCTGTTGGCTTCTTTTTGACAATACAATGGGCCCAAGATAGTGATAGGAAGCAGGACAATATGGTCAAGATGATCAGTTACATGCCTAGATAATAAACAAGTTGGCATCTGGTGTTTTGTAGGAACTATTTCATTTCTGGGATCTTGTTCACAATACCTATTATCAGAATATAATGGGCAGGATTTTCATTGGGCTGTGGAGTCAGGATTGGAGGCGTGCGGGGAGTTAAAATCCCGAAATCAGGGGTCCCGACCCCATCCCGCACCCAAACCCGCCTCCATGCCAGTTTCAAAGGAGGCGGGTACCCGCCCCGCACTGGGACCCGCCTACCCAAGGCGGGAAGGGATTAGTGCCAATTAACCCCAAAAGTTGTAGTCCCGCCTCCAACTCGACTCCTGAATGAAAATCCTGCCCAATGAATCTTCTAGGACAGTGTTCGTGACTAGAGGCCTATAAAGATCTTGAGCTTTCCTTCAAAACTTGTAAAGAGAATCAGGGTCAACAGGATCAATGAAGGTTATGTCTTTACCCAGTGGAAAAATGAGGTAATTGCGTTTATTTCTCTATGGCCTAGAAATTCAGTGGCCTGCACCACCAGTTTGCGCCCAAAGAGGGCTTTTGCGCCACTGTGCAAACCTACCGCGATATTTAGCGGGGCGCTAATGGCGGCGTTAGCCAGTAGCGCTGCGCCGCCACCGATGACGTCATCGGTGTGCGCAGCGCCCCGCTATCGCCCCGCTGGCCATATTTGGTTGATGCCGCCTCCCCCACGCCGGCCGCAAACAGCGACCGGTACACGGGGCCTACCTGTGCCGGTAGTGGGGCGAGTTAAGGTGGAGGTGCGGCCGGCCGCTTTTTCGGCGGTCGCCTGCCCGCACCTCCGTCCCCGGCCTCCTTCACCACCCCCCCGCGGCATTGCTGGCTGTTTCCAGAGAGCCCGGCACTTCTCCTTGGTGCCGGGCTCATTTGCCGGCACTCGTGAGCGGGGATCGCGCTGTTGCAGGCACCTCCCCCTTAAGACTGAGAGGAAGGCCTGCAGTACCGCAGGCTGCCGTGCCGCAGCGGGTGGCGCTGCGGCACTTTGCACGCCGATATTCAGTTTCAGCGCCCCAAGCGGGGTGCCGAAACCCTTGTTTAGCGGCCGGCTTCCACTTGGGGCGCTGAAACTGAATATCCCGCTGGCGCAAGTGGCTCCGCGCGCAGCGGTAATTCCGGCGCCCAGGCGAGTTGGGCGCCCCTAACTGAATTTCTAGGCCTATATGTCTATTGCTTAGAGGCATTGCGTGTGTCAAAGACTTGGTCGATTACAATAAAAGGATTAAGTTTCAAACCATTTTTGGTTGTCAGATTCGAATGTTCTTACAACCATTACTTTGTTGACTAGCAGTGGCAGCTTGAAACTCATGTCATGGGGCACTACTCCTGTGAGATTCCTGAAGCATTTCTCAATTTAATCCCCCCCCCCCCCCCGACTGCACTCACCTAATGATTCTAATTATAAGTAACTTCCATTCATAAATCCTACCAGAATTGTTAATTATACACAAGTAATCCATAAAAACCGGCACTGCAGAGCAAGTCAGTTCTCTACATTCATTTAAATTTCTGGCTGAGCATAGACGTCATGTGACACAGCACCATATGTTAATTACCACAAAGATACAATAGCCCTTAGGATGACCTCCATGGAGTCAACAATTTGAGCCTGTGCTGAGTTCAATATGCAGATCTAGACAAGTGGGCACTTGGGTCTGAAACACCTACTTCCACGTGAAATACTATGGATTATATTGCTAACACTTAGACAGTCAGCTGGTCAAGGAAAATTCTTGGCTCACACAATGAAATAAACAATAATAGTACAGTAATAAAGTTTTTCAAATATCAGTAGTGGCTTTATTACTGTGCTATTCATTCTAAACGAACACTAAAAATCAGAAAAAACATTATTTAGGCTTACCCTCTCCTCGCTTACCCCATTCTCTTCTATTTTTAGTTTCACTTTACTTTTAAAGTGAATAAAGTGAAACATAGAGCAGGAAGTTACTCTCATCCGTGCACAATAACACTTTGTTGAGTAACGTCTCCACAGCAAGTTAATCACTTGGATTTTTGAGCAGGGCTAATGGAAGATTGTGGTGCACGTTTGTGGAGTTTCATTCAGATTTTGTGGAGAAATTGTGGACTCTTGTGGATCTGTTGCTAAATCTGATTATTAAATTCCTTTAAAATTGTTTATACAGTTATTTCAGTGACATGGATGGACTCTTCTCCCCCACCCCGGTTTCATGCTGAAAGTCATCTTCCACTCTTAAAGTTCAAGCTAGGCCTCTTCTGGGGGTAAGGTACTGAATTGGATAGAGAACTGGTTGGCAGACAGGAAGCAAAGATTTGGAATAAATGGGTCTTTTTCTGAGTGGCAGGCAGTGACTAGTGGGGTACCGCAGGGATCGGTGCTAGGACCCCAGCTATTCACAATATATATTAATGATCTAGACGAGGGAACTAGATGTAATGGCCTAGAAATTGGGTTGGGGCGCCAAAGTGGCGCAAAAGTCGCCTTAGCGCAGGATTTAGCGCAGCGTTCGAGGCTTCAGCGATCGTCAGATATTCAGTTTCATTGCCCCTCGAGGGACACGAGGCGAGGCTCGAGGCACTCCGCGTCCCTCTTAGGGCGCTGAAACTGAATATCGCAGCGCAACGTGCCGCAGTGCCACACGCTGCGGCACGGCATGCTGCGGTACTGCAGGCCTTCCTCCCACTGTTAAGGGGGAGGTGCCTGCAACAGCGCGAGCCCCGATCGCGAGTGCCGGCAAAAGAGCCCGGCACCAAGGAGAAGTGCCGGGCTCTCGGGAAACAGCTGGCAATGCCGCGGGGGGTGGGGTTAGGAGGCCGGGGGCGGAGGCGCAGGCAGGCATCTGCCGAAAAAGGCGGCCGGCCGCACCTCCACCTTAACTTGCGCCGCTGCTGGCACAGTAAGGCCCCGTGAACTGGGCGCGGGTAGCGAACGGCGCAACTGCGGCGTTCGCTACCAAATATCGCGAACGGGGCGCGAATGGGGCGCTGCGCACACCGATGACGTCATCGGTGGTGGCGCAGCGCAAAAGGCTAACGCCACCATTATCGCCCCAACTCAATATCGTGGGAGGCGCAGCCAGTGGCGCTACAGCCACTGCCTGCCTCTTTAGGCGCTAACAAGTGGCGCTACTCACGCAATTTCTCCCACAATATCTCCAAGTTTGCAGACGACACAAAGCTGGGTGGACGTGTGTGGTGTGAGGAAGATTCCGAGAAACTCCAGTATGATTTGGACAAGTTGGGTGATTGGGCAGATGCATGTCAGATGCAGTATAATGTGAATAAATGCGAGGTTATCCACCTTGGTGGCAAAAACAGGAAGGCAGATTATTATCTGAATGGCAATAGATTGGGAGACGGGGAAGTGCAACGAGACCTGGGTGCCCTTGTGCACCAGTCGCTGAAGGTAAGCATGCAGGTGCAGCAGGTGGTTAAGAAGGCAAATGGTATGTTGGCCTTCATAGCGAGAGGGTTCGAGTACAGGAGCAAGGATGTCTTGCTGCAGTTGTACAGGGCCTTGGTGAGATCATACCTTGAGTATTGTGTGCAGTTTTGGTCACCTTGTCTGAGGAAGGATGTTCTTGCCATGGAGGGAGTGCAGCGAAGATTCACCAGACTGATACCTGGGATGGCAGAAATGACGTATGAAAAGAGATTGGGTCGATTGGGCTTATATTCACTGGAGTTTAGAAGAATGAGAGGGGATCTCATTGAAACTTATAAAATTCTAACAGGACTAGACAGACAAGATGCAGGAAGGATGTTCCCAATGGCGGGGGAGTCCAGAACCAGGGGTCACAGTCTAAAGATAAGGGGTAAGCCTTTTAGGACAGAGATGAGGAGGAATTTCTTCACCCAGAGAGTGGTGAACCTGTGGAATTCTCTACCACAAAAGGCAGTTGAGGCCAATTCATTAAATATATTCAAGAAGGGGTTAGATATATTTCTTAAGGCTAAAGGGATCAAGGGATATGGGGAGAAAGCAGGGACAGGGTACTGAATTTGGATGATCAGCCATGATCTCATTAAATGGCAGAGCAGGCTCGAGGGGTTGAATGGCCTACTCCTGCTCCTATCTTCTATGTTTCCACCTCCTCCGGGTTCAGTTTGGAACACTTCATCAGTTTGCCCCTCAGCTCCCGCCTAATGCTACAGCTTTGCTCCAGGAATTGAAATCCACTGCATGCTATAGGTGAAAATTCCTGATATTGCAAATCTTTTGTACGACCAGTAATTTCCACTCACAGTGCCTAGCAGAGTTTGATCCACAAAGCAAAGCAGCAGCGGCAGATAAGAGCTGGGAGCAACAGTAAGTCGCAAATCAAGGAGTGTGAAGTAGAACCATTATGACTAAGCTACAGTGGCTTATAAGATGGTTTATATGAAGTTTGATCAGTTTAAGTCCCCACAGTTTTTCACAAAATCAGACAAGGGGACATTGAGCCACAATGGTGATGTTCAGTGGTTGGCATGTATGATGATCTTCCTTTTTCTGATTCAATTTCTAGTTACGAGATAATGTGGCTAACTTATCTTATTCTTTTTGATTATTAATACATTGAAATAGAATTAGATGATAGGAATAAACAATATACACTGGTAACACTTCAAACTTCCCATAGTATTTCATAATCATAACCATAATCATAATCAACTTTATTGTCATTGTTAGTGCACAAGTGCAGTACAACGAAATGTAGGCTTGCGGCTCCCGAGAGTGTACATTTAGATTAAGACATTTAAACATTCAACATTCATTTGGCTTGTAATACATTAACATAAACATAACCATAATAAAGTGCATTGGCAGATGTGCAGGCTTTATAGTTTATTTGTGGAGTTCAGTAGGATGACAGCCCTGGGAAAGAAGCTGTTCCTAAATCTGGTCGTTCGGGTGCGAATGCATCTGTAGCGTCTCCCAGATGGCAGGAGGGTGAACAGACTGTGGCTGGGGTGGGTAGGGTCTTTGATGATGGTCCGTGACCTCCGTAAACAGCGTTTCTAGTATATGTGCTCTATGGTCGGTAGCCGGGTGCCGGTAATGCGTTGGGCAGTTTTGACTACCCGCTGCAGGGCTTTCCGGTCATAGTAGCTACAGCTGCCATACCATACTGTGATACAGTTCGTCAGGATGCTCTCTATTGTGCAGCGGTAAAAGTTAGAGAGGATCAGGGGTGACAGGTTACATCCCTTCAGCCTCCTTAGGAAATATAGGCGCTGCTGGGCCTTCTTCACCAGAGAGGAGGTATTGAGGGACCAGGAGAGGTCTTCCATGATGTGGACTCCGAGGAACTTAAAGCTGTCCACCCTTTCCACCACAGCCCCATGGATGTGGATGGGGGTGTGACTTCCGCCTTTAGACTTCCTGAAGTCCACAATGATTTCTTTGGTTTTCTTGATGTTAAGGGCCAGGTTGTTATCGACGCACCACTTCACGAGATGCTGGACCTCCTCCCTGTAGGCTGACTCATCATTGTTGGTGATCTGGCCTACTACCGTGGTATCACCCGCAAACTTGATGATGGTGTTGGAACCATGAACAGCCACACAGTCGTGGGTGAAGAGGGAGTAGAGGAGGGGGCTCAGCACACATCCTTGTGGGGCCCCCGTGTTCAGGGTCGGGGGGGGAGGTGTGGTTACCTAATATGACAGACTGGGGTCTGTTTGTTAGGAAGTCCAGGGTCCAGTTGCAGAGGGAAGTGTTCAGGCCAAGAGTGTGGAGTTTGGTGGCCAGCTTGTTGGGGATGATAGTGTTGAATGCTGCGCTGTAGTCTATGAACAGCATTCTGATGTAGGTCTCTTTACCATCTAAGTGATTCAGTGCAGAGTGTAGAGCAGTTGTGATTGCATCCTCCGTTGATCTGTTTGCACGATAGGCAAACTGGTGTTGGTCAAGAGAGGCGGGAACACTGGCTTTGATGTGAGCCAGGACCAGTCTCTCGAAACACTTCATTATGATGGGTGTGAGTGCAACAGGTCGATAGTCGTTCAGGCACGTCACAGCCGTTTGCTTTGGCACAGGAATAATGGTAGCGGTCTTGAAGCATGTAGGGACTACTGCCTGGGCCAATGACAGATTGAAGATGGTGGTGAAGACATCAGCCAGCTGATCAGCACATTCCTTGAGTACCCGTCCAGGGATGCTATCCGGTCCAGCAGCCTTTCGTGTGTTCACTCCGCGTAGAACACCCCTTACGTCGGAGGTCGACAGAGTGAGCACCTGGTCTTCCGGGGGTGGCAAGGCTTTGGTAGCCGGCTCCCTGTTGTCCCTGTCGAAGCGAGCGTAGGAGTTGTTAAGCTCCTCCGGAAGGGAGGCATCGCTAACCGGGAGGCTGGTGTTTTTGCTCTTGTAGTCAGTGATGAACTGGATGCTTTGCCACATGCGCCGGGGGTCCGAGTTGTTGTGGAAATGATCCTCTATCCGCAGTGTCTGTTTCCTTTTGGCAGTCCTGATACCCTTTTTTAGATTGGTCCTAGCTGCACTGTAAACCGCCGCGTCGCCAGATTTAAATGCTGCGTCGCGTGCTTTCAACAGCGAGCGGACCTCTCCGTTCATCCAGGGTTTCTGGTTGGGGTATGTCCTGATATTTTTATGGGTCGTGACGACCTCGATGCAACTGTTAATGTAGAATAGCACTGTGGATGCGTATTCCTCGATGTCATTATGGGCAAACATGCCCCAATCAGTGCGTTTGAAGCAATCCTGAAGCTCCGAGACTGCCCCCTCTGGCCATACTTTCACTGATCTCACTGATGTTCTCACTCTTTTGATGAGCGGTTTGTATGCCGGGGCTAGGAACAGGGAGAGGTGGTCAGACTTCCCAAGGTGGGGGCAGGGAATGGCCTTATAAGTGATGTGCCTCAATAATTCCGAGACTCGAAGTTAGCAGAACAAAAACAAGGCTTTTATTAACTTAGAATGTAACACGTAAGCGAGAGAGATGTCGTCCTTCTGGAGACTGAGGCCAGACTGAAATGGCTTACAAACGGGGCCAGGTATGGGCGGAGCCCTACACACAGCACATTCCAGCACATTCCAGTATACAATACAGCACATTCCAGTACACAATACAATGAGGTCTGGGGGAAGGGAAATGACACTGAAACCGATCTCAGTCACAGGCAGTGATGAATGGAAATATTTCATCACATTCACCCCTTCTATAGATTTAGTCTGTTCGGGGGTTTGATAGTCCTCTGCGACCGACGTGGCTGTTGCGGTGCCGCGGGTGTCGGCTGGGTGTCCCCGGTAGCCTCCTGGGTCTCTGCCGGGGGTGCCGTCAGGGTTGTTGAAGGGGTAGTTGGTGGGGGTGCCATTGGTCGGTGTTCTTCCGGGGGTGATGAAAGAGTAGTGGGTGGGTAAGAGTTGCTGTGATCGTCATTGCCGCTATTGCCGTGGTTGTTGTCGATGCCGGCTGGGGCGACGTCTTTTATGGACACGGTGTCCTCCCTTCCGTCGGCGTGCCGGACATATGCGTATTGGAGGTTGGCGTGGAGTAGGTGTACTGGCTCCACGAGAGGGTCCGTCTTGTGGCCCCTCACATGCCTTCGCACGAGTACCGGACCTGGGGTGGAGAGCCATGACGGCATGGATACGCCTGAGGTGGATTTCCGGGGAAAGACAAACATTCGTTCATGAGGCGTGGTATTAGTGGCCGTACACAATAGCGACCGTATCGAATGGAGCACATCCGAGAGGACTTCCTGCCAGCGGGAGATAGGGAGGCCCTTGGTCCTTAGAGCTAGAGTGACTGCTTTCCATACTGTCCCGTTCTCTCGCTCCACTTGGCCGTTACCCCGGGGGTTGTAGCTGGTGGTACGACTCGTGGCGATCCCCCTGGACAGCATGTACTGGCGTAGCTCTTCACTCATGAAGGACGCCCCCCTATCCATATGGATGTAGCTCAGCATACCGAACAGGCAGAACAGGCTGTTGAGGCATTTAATGACCGTGGCGCTGGTCATGTCTGGGCAGGGGAAGGCGAATGGGAACCGGGAGTATTCGTCCACAATGTTCAGGAAGTAAACATTGCGGTCGACGGATGGGAGGGGGCCCTTGAAATCTAAGCTGAGCCGCTCAAAGGGCCATGTAGCTTTGATTAAGTGGGCTCTACCTGGGCGGTAGAACCGAGGCTTGCACTCAGCGCAAGTGCGGCAGTTCCTGGTCAGGGACCGAACTTCCTCAATCGAGTAGGGTAAGTTACGGGACTTTATGAAGTGGAACAGCCGCGTGACCCCTGGGTGGCAGAGGTCGTTGTGGAGGGTCTGTAGCCGATCCCCGGTGGCGCTGGCACACATCCCTCGTGAGAGGGTGTCAGGGGATTCGTTAAGGGCCTCTGGCCGGTAAATGATGTCGTACTCGAAGGTGGAGAGCTCGATCCGCCACCTAAGAATCTTATCATTTTTAATCTTCCCCCTCTGTTTATTATTGAACATAAACGCTACCGACCGCTGGTCGGTAAGTAGGGGGAAGCGTTTGCCGGCTAGGTAGTGGCGCCAGTGGCGCACTGCCTCCACGATGGCTTGGGCCTCCTTTTCCACGGAGGTGTGTCTGATCTCGGGCCCTTGGAGGGCCCTCGAGAAGAAAGCTACGGGCCGCCCCGCCTGGTTGAGGGTGGCCGCCAAGGCGAAGTCAGACACATCACTTTCCACTTGAAATGGAGTGTTCTCGTCCACTGCCTGTAGCGTGGCCCACTCAATATCCTGCTTAATGCTTTTGAAGGTGGCGTGGGCCTCAGCAGAGAGCGGGAAAGAGGATGCTTTCAAGAGGGGGGCAGGCTTTGTCGGAGTAGTTGGGGACCCATTGGGAATAATAAGAAAATAACCCCAGGCACCTTTTCAGGGCTTTGGGAGTGTTGGGCAGGGGCAGCTCCCGTAGGGGGCGCAATCGGTCGGGGTCTGGTCCGATTTCCCCATTCTCCACCACGCTGCCTAGTATGCAGAGGCGCGTGGTGTTGTAAACGCACTTGTCCTCGTTGTAGGTGAGGTTGAGTTTTTGTGCGGTTTTCAGGAACCTCTCGAGGTTCGAGTCGTGATCCTGCTGGTTGTGACCGCAGATGGTGACGTTGTCGAGGTAGGGGAAGGTTGCCTGCAAGTGGCGGTCATCGACCATGCAGTCCATCTCCCTCTGGAAGACCGAGACCCCATTCATCACCCCAAAGGGGACTCTGAGGAATTGGTAGAGGCGTCCGTTCGCCTCGAAGGCGGTGTACGGGCGGTCCTCTGGTCTGATAGGGAGCTGGTGGTATGCTGACTTGAGGTCGATGGTGGAGAACACCCGGTATTGGGCGATTTGGTTCACCATTTCTGATATGCGGGGTAGCGGGTAGGCGTCTAGTAGGGTGTACCTGTTGATCGTTTGACTATAGTCGATCACCATCCGTTTCTTCTCGCTACCCCTTACCACTACCACTTGGGCGCGCCACGGGCTGTTGCTGCGTTCAATAATGCGCTCTTTCAGGAGCCTGTCTACCTCGGTCGCGATAAACCGCCTGTCCTCCCAGCTGTACCTCCTGCTTTTGGTCGCTATTGGCCGGCAGTTAGGGGTAAGGTTCGCGAATAGCGAAGGCGGCTTTACCTTCAGGGTAGCCAGACCGCACACTGTGAGGGGCGGCTGGGACCCACTGTACTTGAGCGTGATGCTTTGGTGGTTGCACTGGAAATCCAGGCCCAAGATCACGCTCGCACATAGGTTCTTCATGATTAATACTTTAAAATTATCATATACAGTTCCGTTGACGCACAATTGTACCGTGCAGTAACCCAGAATGGTCGATGTCTGGGTTTTGTCAGCCATAGAGATGGTACCCTGAGTAGGGACCACCTTTAGGGAGAGTTGTTGTGCCAGTTCTGGGTGGATAAAGCTCTCCGTGCTTCCACTGTCAATTAAGCATTTAACCCGGCACCCGTTTACCTCGATGTCCACCATTGATCTGGATAGCGGGTGCGGCCTGGTCTGGTCCACTGTGACCGATGCCACTGTAGGGCCCTGATCGATACAAGATGGCGTCCACGCTGTCTGCTCACAAGATGGCGGACCCCACGAGGTCGGGCAAGATGGCGTCCAAGATGGCCGCTCCCACGGCGCACACGCGGCGGTGGCGGGTTTTCCGGCGGTTGGTTTTCCGGCGGGGTTCCCTCTGCACACCTTCCCGAAGTGCCCCTTCTTACTGCACTTAAAGCAGGTGGTGCCTTTCGCCGGGCACAGGTTTCTGGTGTGCTTTGGCTGCCCGCAGAAGTAGCAGTTGGGTCCCTGACGCGTCGCGGCTGTCGTAGGGCTTCTGGCGGGAGAGCGGGGCCCAGCCGGTGTCGGGCTGTCGGGCGGGAAAGATGCCTTCCAAGATGGCGGCACCCTCGGTGCACACGTGGCGGCGTGGACGGCACGGGCTGAAGAGTAGGCGTCCGAGTTTCTCTGGGCCACATCCAGGGATCGCGCGGTGTCCGCAGCCTGTTTCAGGTCCAACCCCGTGTTTTCCAGCAGTCTTTGCCGGATGTAAGTGGAGCTGAGGCCTGTGATGAAGGCATCGCGAACAAACTCGTCAGTGTACACTGCGGCTTTTACATCTCGGCACTTGCAGTCTTTGCCAAGCATTTTCAGGGTGCTTAGGAACTCCTACACCGATTCCCCAGGTCGCTGTGCGCGGGTGGCGAGCAGGTGCCTAGCATACACCTCATTCGTAGGCTGCTGGTAATGCGCCTTTAAGATGTCGCAGGCGGCCAGGTACGTCTCGGCGTCTTGGATGAGGGGGTAAACCCGGTGGCTTACCCAATTCCGCAGAATTCCGAGTCTCATCCTCGCAGCGTCCGTAGCGTCTTTGACGGCTGCGGAATTGTCCAGGAAGAATTCCATACACTCAAACCAGTGTCCGAAGCGTGCTGATGCGTCCGGAGCATGTTGATCCAAATCCAAACGTTCGGGTTTCAGGAGTTGATCCATAGTGTTGAAAAATAAGTTAATAAAATTGATGTGCGTCAATAATTCCGAGACTCGAAGTTAGCAGAACAAAAACAAGGCTTTTATTAACTTAGAACGTAACACGTAAGCGAGAGAGATGTCGTCCTTCTGGAGACTGAGGCCAGACTGAACTAGCTTACAAACGGGGCCAGGTATGGGCGGAGCCCTACACACAGCACATTCCAGCACATTCCAGTATACAATACAGCACATTCCAGTACACAATACAATGAGGTCTGGGGGAAGGGAAATGACACTGAAACCGATCTCAGTCACAGGCAGTGATGAATGGAAATATTTCATCACAATAAGCATCTACAATGCTCGTGTAGACTTGATCCAGAGTGTTCTCCCCTCTTGTGGGGCAGGAAACATTCTGGTGGAATTTCGATAGTACAGATTTTAGGTTTATGTGATTGAAGTCCCCCGCGACGATAAAAGCTCCATCTGGGTGCGCAGTTTGTTGTTCGCTGATGGCCCTGTAGAGGTCCTTCAGTGCTAGCTTGGCATTAGCGTGTGGTGGGGCGTAGGCCGCAGTGATGATAACAGCCGTGAATTCCCGAGGCAGGTAGAAGGGTCTGCACCTTACCATGAGGAATTCCAAATCAGCTGAACAGGATCTATCGATTATGTCTGTAAAGTCTGTGGGTTGTACAGTTAATAACGACACAGACTTCAGGAGTAACAAACAAACAGGTCTTTACTATTCAGAGGTCAGGGCGAATCTGCCCCAGTTATCCTGCCACAACACTTATATACTGGTGTGGTCACTGTCGGTATTACAGTATACAGAAGCCAAACAAATAGTGCCACACCTAAAGTAGTTCTCTTAAAGGTGAACGGTTACATTCAATAGTTCCCTTAAAGGTAGACGGGTACATACACTACAATTCTCCCTTTTTAGCTTATTACTTACAGAGTCCCCGTTAAACATACATATCTTCAACTTCATATAAAACAATTTACAGATATAGTCTCGGTGGGAACAGTTCATAGATTCAGTCTCTGATCTTGACTCGTTCCGAACAGCATCTCTTTGGTGTAGCCGGTTCACATGGCTAGCGTGACTCCTCCATAGCCTTTTTCTTGACGTAACAGCTTGAACTTTCGTCCTGTTGAACCAGCAGTGCGGACTTTTACAACCAACTGGCTGTCTTGATAATTTCCGGTTTTTCAACTAATTTAGCTCCTTTCGTAGTGTCCCGCCTGAGATGGTAGAAGTGATAATATTTTAGACGGTTATTATCTTCTGCTTCTTCTTTTTCTTTTCTGCCTTTTTGAAACTCTCGGAGCTCCTTTCTCGGCTGCCAGCTGTAGCGCCACCAACTCTCTATGTTCCTTAGACCTTAAGTGCTTCATCCGGATTTCAGCACTTTGGGAGTTTTCATCACAAACTGAGCAGACCAGATCCTCGTAATATTCAGTGTCACTCAACAGGTCATGGTAATACTCGGGTTTGTCCTGAGTTAGGCCAGCGAGAGGGCCTTCTACTTCCTCCTTACCCATCTGGACGTTAGCTGACTGTGGTTCCTTCCCTAGACATCTTTCTTGAAAAGACTTCTTCATGCATTCAATTTCATCCCGCTCTTCCTGGGTTGTCTGCCATTCCTTCACTACTGACCTCATTTGTGAGTTCAATACCTTCCCTTCCATCGGGGATTGCGTTATCAGGCTATTTAATCCTTCTACTGAAGCAGCTGTTTCAACATTCTTCTGTTCACATTTACGTGATTCAACGAACTCTTCATAGAGTAAACTGTAATACAAAATCTGTGTTGCCACCTCAGTTATTTCCGTAACTTTTGGGAGCTCCGAATTCCTTCCCTTTGAAGATTGAAGCTTGTGTTCCCATTGTGGAGTCTTGTCTCTCAGCATGTGAAGGAGTTGGCTGACCGTTAACTCTTCCACGGGGACTCTGTGGATCAGAGTCTTCTCCATTTCATCCACCTTTCCCTCCAATGCTTTCACCTTCCTTTCCTCTTGTACTTTGGTTTCAAGCGCTCGAAGAAGTTGCGCCTTGATGCTCCCTAGCTCATGTTCAGGGCCCATTCTTACAGTCTCTGTGTTTCTTACAGTTTCCTTTCCTTCCACTGAAAGGATTCCCAGTTGAATTTGTTCTTCAAGTCGTTGAACCTCGGTCATTGCCGCCTCATATTTGACTTGGGTTTCCTTCAATATTTTTATGAGTTCTTGGACATCTTGTCTTTCATGTTCTGCCATGTCTTTCACCTCTAAATTCTCATCTATGGATGGAACTTCTACCGATGAGTCTGTCTTGGCCTTGAGCTCATCAAGAATTTCCTGCAGCCTTTGGACTTCTTGCTCATGTTCAACCTTTAGTTGTTCATATGCTTCTACTGAAACTAGCTTTTCGGAGGTTGCCAAGTTAATCCCCTCCAGAATTGTAGCCTGGGCCTGTTCATACTGTTCTTTCAACTTCTCACACTCTGCTTGTAAGGAGTCGTAGAGAAGAACTGGAATAAAATCCTGGCTTCCTGAAGATTCCTCTTCATTTGCTTCTTTCGCAATTTCCAGTTGGAGTTCAGCCAAGGCTACTATGCTATCTGCCTCTTGAAGTCTCACTGCCATCAAATCTTCTTTATTCTTGCAGTCTATCTCAGCCATTTTCCATTTACTTTCATTTAACTGAGTGAGTAGACCCTTATTCTGGGCTGAGAGATATTGCACCTTCTCATGTAAACCATAGCACTCCTTCTCTGCTCAACATAGCTGGTTACTGCTGATTTGGTTCTGTGTTTCAAGTTCCAACATCCTTTGCTTAGCTTCTTTCAGTTTCGCCCCTATAAGCTCCTCTTGCAACATGGCCACATTATTCACATCAGGTAAAGAAGCGTTTCTCTTTTCCATGTCCAAGATTTTTTTCTGCATCTCTTTAAGTGCACACTGCGATTCAGCTTCTCTTAACCTTGCCTGCACTAGCTCCGTCTCCAATTGCAGAACAAAATCCTCAGTGTAGCGTGGTTTGCCTTTATGCTGTATCTCTAGATCATGCAAATATTCTAACTCCTGAACATCATAAGGGAGATGTGATCGGTAATTGGTCACGATGGCTCTATGGTCACTCTCTGCTTGAGCCAGCAGGTTCTGTTGTCTTTCCAGACTCTCCCATTCGGTGTCATAGAACTTTTTCATTGTTTTCATCTCTTGTACGAGACGGTAACTTAATTGTTCTAATTGTTGTCGTACTTTGAAATAACGTTGAGTTCGAGCCCGGTGTTCCTCCGTAATGCATATGTCTGTAACTTGAACAGACTCAGAATTCTCTGTCTTTATGCACGCCATCGTTTTTCCAACCTTAGTCAGTGAGTTCATGTTAACCTTGTTTTTCATACGTGGGCTGGACTTATCGTCTTCCGGCTCAGAGTCTGAGCTGCTTGTCTGCACCGAGTCCTCACTCGTCATTGCTTGTAGGTAGTGCCATTCCATGTCTATTTTCTTGATCCACTCCCGTCCTAGAAGTGGTGGTCCTCCCTCAGGTAGTACGTACAAGTTCATTCTTGGGTGTACTTTACCCCTATCTCTCACCTTGACTCTTATTTTTCCCATGGGGTATACTTTATGCCCCGTGTATGTCTGCAATACGAACTTGGTATCTCTTAAGGGTATGTGTGGGAATAGCCGGTGGTAATCCCTTTGATTTATGACTGATACAGCTGATCCAGTGTCCAACTCCATTTTCACTTGGACTCCAGCTATTTTTAGCATGACCCAGATAGTTTGTAGGTCAGCTTCCTTACTCACATGGTGGATACTCAGACTACCCAGCTCCTGGCCGTTTGGATCTGAGTCTGGATTCTGTTCGTCTGAACTCTTCTCAGCCCCCTTGTATACCTTGTTGTACTTTCCTTGTGATGGCTTCCTTTGGTTGTTGGTCTTCTTCCCTGACCGGCATACCTTAGCGATGTGACCCAGTTTGCCACATTTCCTACATTCTTGGTTCTTAAACCAGCATTGATTCTGGTCGTGTGTTGTCTTCCCACAACGATAGCATTTTGTTGTACTCGAGGTAATTTGGTCCACCCCGAGTGCCGCCGCCTTTAATTGCATTTCCGCCGTTCCTTTCGCTGCGGCTTCGTGTGATGCGGCTATAAGGACAGCCCTGTCAAGTGTAAGGTCGTTCTCTTCGAGTAGGCGCTTTTGCGTCCCTTCCTTGGACAATCCGCCTACGAACTTGTCTCGCAGTGCCTCTGTCAGATTCCCTCCGAACTGGCAGTATTTCGCTAGCCTACGCAGTTCGACCAAGTATTCTGCGTTGTTTTCGTCTTTCCGTTGCGTTCTTGCATAGAATTTGAATCGTTCAGCCAACATCAACGGTGTGGGGTTCAAGTGGTCCTTCAGAACAGCCACAATCTCTTCGAAAGACTGATCCGCCGGTTTAGCTGGTGCTAGTAAATCCTTCAAGAGCCTGTATGTCTTTGCGCCCATCGAGTTTAACAATGTTATCGCCTTGTCGTCTTCCTCTATTTTGTTGGCTTCACAATAGATCTCGATGCGTTCCACGTACGTGGCCCAGTCTTCTATCTCAGAATTAAAATCGTTAATATTCCCTCGCTTAGACATCTTCCTTTCCTTGGAGCAGCACAGTATTTCTTTAAGTATTATTTATTATCTGTTTATTTCTAAAATGGCGGTTTTCCCGCGAAAATGGCGGTTTCCCGCTCTTCCCTTCTCTCTCTCTCTCTCTCTCTGCCCACTTCAATGGCAGTTAAGATGGCGGTTTTTCCCGCGAAAATGGCGGTTTCCCGCTCTTCCTTTCTCTCCCCGCCCACTTCAATGGCGGTTTCCCGCCTCTGTCGTCTTCTCCGCCTAATGGCGGCTTTCCGCGTTTCTTCCTGGTGGAAGGGGTACGCTTTCCCCACAGCGGACAGGTTCAGCCGCTGGGCTTGCTCTCGCACAGCTCCCCTTACTCGGCTCTGTCTTTTCCTCCCGCCCGCACGGCTCTACCGGCGCTGGGTACACCCCGTTAACGGAGGACAGTTCAGCCGCTGGACTGGCTCTCGCGCAGTCTCTCTCTCCGTACCCGGCTCTGTCGCTCTCTCCCCCGCACGTTCGGTTCTACCGGCTCTGGGTACCCCGTTGGTGGAGAACAGTTCAGCCGCTGGACTGGCTCTCGCGCAGTCTCTCTCCCCTTGTTCGGCTGTGTCTCTCTCCCACTCCCGCACGTTCGGTTCTACCGGCTCTGGGTACCCCGCTGGTGGAGAACAGTTCAGCCGCTGGGCTGGCTCTCGCGCAGCCTCCTTTGCTCGGCTCTGCCTCTCCCACACGCTCGGTTTCAGCGCTCCGCGGCTTCGTCGCCGCCCGGATCTTTCCCGCCGATCGCGGTCCGGCTGTCACCCGACACCGTTGGACCCGACTTCTGACCGGCTCAGCTCCCCCTCGACCGAGGTCGAGTGCTCTGCCCTTATCCTCCGGTTACTTCTACACCTTCCCCTACTCACAGTCTCTTCGGCCCCCTTGTTTCCAGCTGATCGGCTCACTCCGTACCGTGGTAGAAGGGTAGTCAGTGCCTGTTGCAGACGAAAGCTTTTGTTGCTAAAGTCTTCCACCTTTCTCCTGCTGCAGCCTCGTGTTTTCTCCCAGCAGAACGACGAGGGCGGTTGCCTCTCTTCGACGCTCTTCTTGCTTTGGTAGTCTTGCCGCAGGGTACGATCGGACTCGTCGCCACTGTAAAGTCTGTGGGTTGTACAGTTAATAACGACACAGACTTCAGGAGTAACAAACAAACAGGTCTTTACTATTCAGAGGTCAGGGCGAATCTGCCCCAGTTATCCTGCCACAACACTTATATACTGGTGTGGTCACTGTCGGTATTACAGTATACAGAAGCCAAACAAATAGTGCCACACCTAAAGTAGTTCTCTTAAAGGTGAACGGTTACATTCAATAGTTCCCTTAAAGGTAGACGGGTACATACACTACAATGTCCGTGTTAGTGCACCAGGCATTGTTAGTGTAAATGCACAAACCGCCTCCCTTGCTCTTACCGGAGCCTGCAGTTCTGTCGGCGCGGAAGACCGTGCGTCCTTCTAGCTGGATGGTGGTGTCAGGGATGCCATTGTTCAACCAGGTCTCTGTGAAGATCATGGCGCAGCATTCCTTTGTCCTTTTCTGTGAGGAGAGATCTAGTTTGATCTCATCCATTTTATTTTCTAGTGATCTGACGTTGGCCAGGAAAATACTTGGGAGAGAGGGTTTGTGTGGGGCCCTCTTCAGCCTATTTTGGATTCCGGCCCTCTTACCCCGCTTCTGCTTGCGTTCTCTGCGCGGTCTGCACCGACTTCCGGCTGGGGAAGGACGCCACGCTGGTCCCGGGGGTCGGGCGATGTCGGAAGGCAGATCGACGGCGCCGAGTGTGAGCCGCACGCAGTCGGCCCCGATGTCGAGGAGCGTCTGCCGGCTGTACAGTAGGTCTGCCCTCAATTCCCGTATCAGCAGAGTCCAGAAGAGACTCAGAAAGAGAGTAAAAGCACTCAGTCTCGGGAGAGACAAAGCCGCTGCGTCCATGCGCGCTGCCATTTTTTTTTTTTTTTTTTTTTTTACATTGTCTAGTAAAATGTATAATGTCCCCAAACCAAACCTTTGCACTGAGCCCCCACAAGGCAAACACCGCCCCCGATTGTGAGGATCTCATGTCTGGGTAGCAGGAGGAGCCTGGGCAGCAGAGGCCCAGACTTTCTTTGTGGAGCCAGGAGGAGCACACCTATCCTTCCTGGCCCCACTAAGGAAAAGGTTTTTTTAACTCGCCTTCAGAGGCCTCACTGGCTTCCTGAGAGAATTACCCGGCGGGGCAGCTTAAGCGGGTTCATCATTCAAGAGCGGCTTAAAGTGTCATCATGGTCCCATGCACATCATGGGACCCCGATTTGCATTTGTTAATGAGCCTCATCCGCCGTCAAAATGAGCAGCATTAAAATGGGATATCAGTGGGAACAGAGCAGGAAATGGAGCCTCTCCGTGTTAACTGCTCCCCTGCTCCTTTCCCACCGGTCGGAGTTAAAATTCCCCTTATAGTGTTGCTGCAATTGATCTAATGATTCTCATATACTTAGCAGACAAGCAAGAGGCAGCAGAGGCAATGTGAGCCTGGAGGGATGATTTTAACCCTACCTGCCCGGCTGGTAGGCAATTAAAATTGGCTGGGTGACTTACCAGCCAATGTTCTGCTGAGATCCCGACACCTTTAACTTTAACCTGCTCTTCTGAACAGGCGACAAAAGTACCTGCCTGAAGCCGGCAGGGTCCTTCTTTAAATATGCAGATTGGGGTCTGATTACATCATCTGGCCCCGACTGTAACTTTAATCATGACCTGAGTGGGGAAGCCGTTGTGGCTTTCCTGGCAGGTAAAGAAGCGGGACGAGGACCCAAGACTTGAAGAGGCCAGTGAAGCAAGTTTTTTTTACTTTACTTGAGGGACTTGGAAAACTGGATGATCCTCTAGACCTCACAAGAACATAAGAAATAGGAGCACGAGTAGGCCATGCGGCCCCTCGAGCCTGCTCTGCCATTCAACAAGATCATGGCTGATAATCGACCTCAACTCCACTTTCCCACCCATTCTCCATTTCCCTTAATTCCCTTAATATCCAAAAATCTATCGATCTCTGCCTTGAATATACTCAACGACTGAGCCTCCACAGCCCTCTGGGGTAGAGAATTCCAAAGGTTCACCACCCTCTGAGTGAAGAAATTCCTCCTCATCTTGGTCTTAAATGGCCGACCCCTTATTCTGAGACTATGCCCCCTAGTTTTAGAGTCTCCAGCCAGGGAAAACAACCTCTCAGCATCTACCCTGTCAATCCCCTTCAGAATCTAGTATGTTTCAATGAGATCACCTCTCATTCTTCTAAACTCCAGAGAGTATAGGCCCATTCTACACAATCTCTCATCATAGGACAGCCCTCTCATCTCAAGAATCAGCCTAGTGAACCTTTGTTGCACCGCCTCCAAGGCAAGTATATCCTTCCTTAGGTAAGGAGACCAAAACTGTGCACTGTACTCCAGGTGTGGTCTCACCAAGGCCCTGTACAATTGTAGCAAGACTTCCTTACTCTTATACTCCAACCCCCTTGCAACAAAGGTCAACATTATTCAAGAAGGGTAGCAGGGATAAACCAGGGAATTACAGGCCAGTGAGTCTAACATCTGTGGTGGGGAAATTATTGGAAAAAATTCTGAGGGACAAAATTAATCTCCACTTGGAGAGGCAAGGATTAATCGGGGATAGTCAGCATGGCTTTGTCAAGGGTAAATCATGTCTAACAAATCTGATCGAATTTTTCGAGGGGGTGACTAGTGGGGTGGATGAGGGAAATGCTGTGGATGTGGTTTACATGGACTTCAGTAAAGCTTTTGACAAAGTCCCGCATAGGAGACTGGTCAAGAAGGTAAGAGCCCATGGGATCCAGGGTGCCTTGGCGCGTTGGATCCTAAACTGGCTGAGTGGCAGGAGGCAGAGGGTGATGGTCGAAGGTTGCTTTTGTGACTGGAAGCCTGTGTCCAGTGGGGTACCTCAGGGATCGGTGCTGGGTCCCTTATTGTTTGTGATCTACATAAATGATTTGGATGAGAATGTAAAAGGTATGATCAGTAAGTTCGCAGATGACACGAAAATTGGTGGGGTGGTAAATTGCGAGGAGGAAAGCCTCCGGCTACAGGACGATATAAACGGGTTGGTCAGATGGGCGGAAAAGTGGCAAATGGAATTTAACCCTGAAAAGTGCGAGGTGATGCATTTTGGACGGACAAATAAGGCAAGGGAATACACAATGAGTGGTAGGACCCTAGAAAGTACAGAGGGTCAGAGGGACCTTGGTGTACATGTACATAGATCCCTGAAGGCAGCGGAGCAGGTAGATAAGGTGGTTAAAAAGGCATATGGGATACTTGCCTTCATTAGCCGAGGCATAGAATATAAGAGCAGGGAGGTTATGATGGAGCTGTACAAAACGCTGGTGAGGCCACAGCTGGAGTACTGTGTGCAGTTCTGGTCGCCTCACTATAGGAAGGATGTGATTGCTTTGGAGAGGGTGCAGAGAAGATTCACCAGGATGTTACCTGGGATGGAGCGCCTCAGCTATGAAGAGAGGCTGGACAGGCTGGAGTTGTTTTCCTTGGAGCAGAGAAGGCTGAGGGGACCTGATTGAGGTGTACAAAATAATGAGGGGCATAGATAGGGTAGATAAAGAGGAACTTTTCCCCTTAGTGGGGGGGTCAATAACAAGGGGGCATAGATTCAGGGTAAGGGGCAGGAGATTTAGAGGGGATTTGAGGAGGATCTTTTTCACCCAGAGGGTGGTTGGAATGTGGAACTCAATGCCTGAAAGGGTGGTGGAGGCAGGAACCCTCACAACATTCAAGAAGCATTTGGATGAGCACTTGAAATGCTATTGCATACAAGGCTATGGACCAAATGCTGGAAAATGGGATTAGACTGGACAGGGATGGATGGGCGGCGCAGACACGATGGGCCGAAGGGCCTCTTTCTGTGCTGTAAAACTCTATGACTCTATGCCATTTGCCTTCCTTATTGCTTGCTGTACCTGCATGCTAGCTTTCTGTGTTTCTTGCATGAGGACACCCAAATCTCTCTGAACACCAACATTTGAAAGTTTATCACCATTTTAAAAATATTCTGATTTTCTATTCTTCCTACCAAAGTGAATAACCTCATATTTCCATACATTATATTCCATCTGCCACCTTACTGCCTACTCACTTAGTCTATCTATTTGGATTACTTGTGTATAATTAACAATTCTGGTAGGATTTATGAATGGAAGTTATTTATAATTAGAATCATTAGATGGGTGCAGTGGGGGGTGACGGGGGGTATAAACCTTGGGGTGCTAACTTCGCCGGGGCGGCGCCCTCAAAAAATTAGTGCCCCCGCGACCAAAATTGAGTGGTAGCGCCCTGAGAGGGAAACGGGCGCTACTGGAAGCGCCCCGCCTCCCTCTTGGGGCGCAGCGAGGTATTGCAGGCCTTCCTCCCCTTCTTAAAGGGGAGGGCCCTTGCGCAGCGCACTCCGGGGCCCAGCAGGGCCACCGGGGATCGGAGTGCTGGCAAAAGAGCCCGGCACTCAAGAGAAGTGCCGGGTTCATGGAGCGCAGCTGGCACTCTGCGGGGGTGCGGGTAAGGAGGCCGGGGATGGGAGCGGAGGCAGGTGCTGGCAGGCGGTCAGCAGGCCGCCCGGCACCTCGCCTTTAAATAGGACCGCCCCGGCAGCAGGTAGGCCCCCCTGAACCCATCAGACATAGCGTCCAGCGGTATGTTAGGGGGCGCTACCGAAAATCGTGGCCAGGTGCAAGTGGGGCGCTGCGCACGCGATGACATCATCACTGGCGGCGCAGTGGCGCGGGGCGCTAACAGTTACCGCCACCGCTAACTTCTCACTGAATGCCACAGGAGGCGTTGGCAGCGCCGTGTCTGGGCGCTAGTTGCTTTGCGCCCCATTAGCACCCTCTTAGGGCACTAACGGGAGGCACAAGGCAACCAAATTTTTCCCCCTTTGTGTCCACTTCACAGCTTACTGTCCCACCTAGCTTTGTATCATCAGCAAACTTGGATACATTACACTCGGTCCCTTCATCTAGGTCATTAATATAGATTGTAAACAGCTGAGACCCCAGCACTGACCCTTGTGGCACCCCACTAGTTACAGCCTGCTAACCTGCTATCCCTACTCTGTTTTCTGTCCATTAGCCAATCCTCTATCCATATTACCCCAACCCCATGAGCCCTAATCTTGTGTAATAACCTTTTATGTGGCACCTTATCGAATGCCTTTTGGGAATCTAAATATACTACTTCCACTGGTTCCCCTTTATCTACCCTGCTCGTTACATCCTCAATAACGCTAATAAATTTGTCAAACATGATTTTCCTTTCATAAAACCATGTTGACTCTGCCTAAACATGTTATGATTTTCTAAGTGCCCTGATTCTACTTCCTTAACAACGTTTAGGCCTCTCCTGTCCTAGGCTACCCACTTCCTTCTTGCTGGACCCTTCCGAAACCTCCGAACAGTGACTGACCTTCTTGCTGGCGAGTTTCCCTTTGGAGCCGGCTGGTGACTCCCTTCCGCCAGAAGTTCCACCCCCATCCGCCCACTGCACCATCCTGCTTGTTTCAGGTGGGCAGCTGACAGGCAAACAGATGAGGACTGGGGTTAAAATTGACCGTAGCTCACACTGCTGAGGTCAGGAGAGTTGCCGCACATCCTTTCATAGAAACATAGAAGATAGGAGCAGAAGTAGGCCATTCGGCACCTCGAGCCCGCGCCACAATTTAATGAGATCATGGCTGATCATCCAAATTCAGTACCCTGTCCCTGCTTTCTCCCCATATCCCTTGATCCCTTTAGCCTCAAGAAATATATCCAACTCCTTCTTGAGTATATTTAATGAATTGGCCTCAACTGCGCTGTGTGGCAGAGAATTCCACAGGTTCACCACTCTCTGGGTGAAGAAATTCCTCCTCATCTCAGTCCTAAATGGCTTAACCCCTTAACTTTGGACTGTGAACCCTGGTTCTGGACTCCCCTGCCATCAGGAACATCCTTCCTGCATCTAGTCTGTCTAGTCCTGTTAGAATTTTATAAGTTTCAATGAGATCCCCTCTCATTCTTCTAAACTCTAGCGAATATAAGCCTAATCGACCCAATCTCTCCTCATACGTCACTCCTGCCATCCCAGGTATCAGTCTGGTGAATCTTCGCTGCAATCTCTCCATGGCAAGAACATCCTTCCTCAGATAAGGCGTACAAAACTGCACACAATACTCAAGGTGTGGTCTCACCAAGGCCCTGTACAACTGCAGCAAGACTTCCTTGCTCCTGTACTCAAATCCTCTCGCTATGAAGGCCAACATGCCATTTGCCGCCTTAACCGCCTGCTGCACCTGCATGCTTACCTTCAGCAACTGGTGCACAAGTACACCCAGGTCTCGTTGCACTTCCCCTTTTCCCAATCTATTGCCGTTCAGATAATAATCTGTCTTCCTGTTTTTGCCACCGAAGTGGATAACCTCGCATTTATCCACATTATATTGCATTTGCCATGATCTGCCTAATCACCCAATCTGTCCAAATCATACTGGAGTTTCTCTGCATCCTCCTCACAGCACACAAGCCCACCCAGCTTTGTGTCATCTGCAAACTTGGAGATATTACATCTAGTTCCCTCGTCTAGATCATTAATATATATTGTGAATAGCTGGGGTCCTAGCACCGATCCCTGCGGTACCCCACTAGTCACTGCCTGCCATTCGGAAAAAGACACGTTTATTCCAACTCTTTGCTTCCTGTCTGCCAACCAGCTCTCTATCCAAGTCAATACCTTACCCCCAATCCCATGTGCTTTAACTTTACATGCTAATCTCTTATGCGGGACCTTATCGAAAGCCTTCTTAAAGTCCAAATACACCACATCCACTGGTTCTCCCTGATCTATTCTACCAGTTACATCCTCAAAAAATTCCAGTAGATTAGTCAAGCATGATTTACCTTTTGTAAATCCATGTTGACTTTGTCTGACCCTGTCACTGTTTTCCAAGTGCGCTGCTATTACATCTTTTATAATGGACTCTAGCATTTTCCCCACTACCGATGTCAGGCTTATCGGTCTATAATTCCCCGTTTTCTCTCTACCACCCTTCTTAAATAGTGGGGTTACATTAGCTATCCTACAATCCATGGGAACTGTTCCAGAGTCTATAGAATTTTGGAAGATGACCAGCAATTCATCTACTATTTCTAGGGCCACTTCCTTAAGTTCCTTAGAATGTAGATTATCAGGCCCTGGGGATTTATCGGCCTTCAATCCTGTCAATTTCCCTGACACTATTTCCCTACAAATACTGATTTCATTCAATTCCTCCCTCTCATTAGACCCTATGTTCCCCGACATCTCTGGGAGGTTATTTGTGTCCTCCTTTGTGAAGACAGAACCAAAGTATGTATTTAATTGGTCTGCCAATTCTTTGTTCCCCATTACAAATTCCCCTGATTCTGACTGCAAGGTACCTACGCTTGACTTCACCAATCTTTTTCTCTTCACATATCTATAGAAGCTTTTACAGTCAGTTTTTATGTTCCCTGCAAGCTTACTCTCAATTTATTTTCCCTTTCTTAATTAATCCTTTTGTCCTCCTTTGCTGAATCCTAAACTGCTCCCAATCCTCAGGTTTGCTGCTTTTTCTGGCCAAATTATATGTCCTCTCCTTGGATCTTATGCTATCCCTAATTTCCCTTGTTAGCCATGGTTGACTCACCTTTTTTGTTTTATTTTTATGCCAAACAGGGATGAACAAATTCTGTAGTTCATCCATGTGATCGTTAAATGTTTGCCATTGCCTATCCACCATCAACCCTTTAAGTAACATTCCCCAATCCATCCTAGCCAACTCGTGCCGCCTACTATCATAGTTTCCTTTATTTAAATTCAGGTCCCAGTCTCTGAGTCAACTACTTCACTCTCCATTTTAATGAAGAATTCTATCATATTATGATCGCTCCTCCCCAAAGGGCCTCGCACAACAAGATTGCTAATTAATTCTTTCTCTTTACATAATACCCAGTCTAAGATGGCCTGATCTCTATTTGGTTCCTCAACATATTGGTCCAGGAAACCATCCCATATACACTCTAGGAATTCCTCCTCCGCAGTATTGTTACTAATTTGGTTAGCCCAATCTATATGTAGATTAAAGTCACCCATGATAACTGCTGTGCCCTTATTGCATGCATCTCTAATTTCCCATTGAATGCCATCCCCAACCTCAGCATTACTGTTTGGGGGTCTGTATACAACTCCCACTAATGTTTTCTGCCCCATGGTATTTCTCAGCTCTACCCATATAGATTCCACATCATCAGAGCTAATATACTTCCTTACCATTGTGTTAATCTCCTCTTTAACCAGCAATGCTACCCCACCTTCTTTTCCTTTTTTCCTGTCCTTCCTGAATATTGAATACCTCTGGATGATGAATTCCCAGTCTTGGTCACCCTGGAGCCATGTCTCCGTAATCCCATTTATATCATATCCGTTTACATCTATTTGTGCAGCTAATTCATCCACCTTATTACGGATGCTCCTCGCATTAAGACACAAAGGTAGAAAAATTCAGTTGTTTCCGCCTTAAGAGGGTGCCAAGTGGGGCGCAAAACAACTAGCGCCCGGGCGCAGCGATGTTTGCATCGCTCGCGAAATTAACTAGACATTTTGTGGCTGTGCTAACACTACCGCCACGTTCTCCTGTGCCGGCAGATCGTGACGTCAGTCAAGTGCGCAACGCCCCGTTAGCGCCCCGGACCGGAAGTTGAGTGGTGCCCCCTGCCTTACCGCCTGCTGCTAGCATCGACAGGTTGAGGAGAGCGTTATGCTGTCAGAAAGGGACTAGGGGAGCGCTATTTAAAGGCGACCACTTCCTGCCTTTTTTTGTCGGTGACATTTTTGCACCACGCATTCTGAGAGAGAGAGAGACTTCTGGAGAGATTCAACATTGTGTGAAGGAGTTTTGGGTACTGAGCAGCACTTTGCAGGTTGGTTTTCATTTGCTCTTCCTTGTATCGATTTAGAAGAGACTATGGGGTCTGCACTTTGAGCTCTTCCCCTGGTTCTCTCCATTGTCCTTTCCAGCAGATTTGATGTACAGGTCTCTCCAGGCTGAGATTCAGGCTGAGATTCAAGGCTGCAATGAGCAGGATGTGGATGGAGGGCAAGATCAACCCTCCCCTTTAAGATAAAAACAGAAAATGCAGGAGAAACTCAGCAGGTCAAGCAGCATCTGTGAAGAGAGAAACAGATTTAACGTTTCAGGTCGATGACCATTTGTCAGAACTCCCCCTTTAAGAATTGGACGGTGCCAGTGTGTTTGTGTTCCATTGCTGACTGAAATCACATGAGCTTCACCAGCGCTGTGAGGTAGCACCTCGTTCCTCGGTCTTAGCGCCTTAAGAGAGGTGTGTGGTGCCTGATTTAGCGCTCCAATCACCTCCAGGAGTGATAAAAGCCAAGTTTGCTGTCAGAAGCGATAATTAGCGCCAGGCGCTAAACTTTGCGCTCCGCCAATAATAGCGCCCCAAATGGGGCGATACCGAATTTTTCCCCCAAAGCCTTCAGGCTTGATTTTTTTTTCCTTTTAGAATTCTTATTTACTGTGGCACTGTTTGATTTACACCCTTGATTTCTCTGCCTTCCACTTTTGCTTTTCTCCTTCCTGTCTTTTGTTTCTATCCTTGCTTCCCTTTCCTCTGTCTCCTTGCACAGGTTCCGAACTCCCTGCCATTTTAGTTTAAACCCTGCCCAACAGCACTAGCAAACACTCCCCCTAGGACATCGGTTCCGGTCCCACCCAGGTGTAAACCGTCCAGTTTGTCCTGGTCCCACCTCCCCCAGAACTGGTTCCAATGTCCCAGGAATTTGAATCCTTCCCTCTTGCACCATTCCTCTAGCCACGTATTCATCTGAAATATCCTTCTACTTCTACTCTGACTAGCACGTGGCACTGGTAGCAGTCCTGAGATTACTTTGAGGTCCTTTCTCTGATGAACACTTTTTATTTTAAGAGGTAAAAATTAATGCAGCATAAAATTGGGAGTAGAGAACATACCACGGACCAATCAATGGCTTGTGCCAATAAAATAGATTTGCACCTTTTGAAAGTTTGTTTTGTGCGGTACGATAAAAATTGACAACACTTATCTTCAATTAGTTCTCTTATTCATGTAATAGGTGTAAACTTAAGTTTTGTTGCATGTGTGCAGGACAGGACCCCCTCAAAAAAACGTGACTATACGTTATAATTTTATAACCTTATGTTTGTAAAGCTCCAAGGAATGCTTTTACAGCTGTTTGAGGATCATTTTGAGAGAATCATGCTTTAAACAGCACGTCACCCCCTCCTTTAGAAAATAGAGAATGCACAAAATCTTATGAAGTGATTTAGTTACCAAACACGTTCGCATTTTTGTTAGCCTCTATCTGTAGCAGACATAAAGATGGTTCTGGGTAGATTGTTGACATTTGTAACAGTGTTCAGATAACCCCGAAATGTAGCACTGATATTGTGGCAGAGTCTAAGGAAACACTGCACAATGTATTCAATCATACATGGAGCTCAGACTATTGTGTCAAAAAATAAGAAGCTTGACATTGAGAAGTGATAGAGAATATAATGGAACTGGCTATGTACAGACAATTTGTAACCATGCATGAAAAATAATCAAAGCATTGCAATGGGTTTCTATTGCAAGATAAGACCTAAGGATGGTCACTCTCTAGTAGAAATCTGTTAACTTCTTTGGAAAGGTATATATATATCTTCATAATAGCTTTGAGCTTTGGTACATTATATCTCGTTTCCCAGAGAAACAAATCTTCAAGGATGAGAGCAACAAAAAAACGCAGCCAAAAGTAATAACCTGAAGGTTCATGGATAGTATCTATCCTTTGAGACACATAGGGGCTGAATTTCCATGGAGGTTCTCCCAATTGTCTGCTGCAGAAATTCCAGAGAAACGGCATAAATGCCATTATTTCTCTGGGGTTTTCATGGATTCTTCTGCCAAAGCTATGGTGGACGATTGTGAGAACGTCCTCATAGGTTACAAACTAAGTCCTCAGCCAACAACAGCATTAAGAAAAAGATATTGTTAAGCTCCTAAATGTTGCGTATGTGTCCAGAAGAGGCCTGCAGTTGAACAATTGAGTTATAACACCCTGACCTCTTATTAAAAATAAACCCTTGAAATAGATTACAGAACTAAATATGCTCCACTGAGTGATTGTCTTGGTTCCCTTTGGCTCATTAAATCTTTGGAAAATCAAAAGTGCATAGGAACATACAAAAGTACAGGAGCAGAAAGGCTTCTGCATTCCAACTGCTTGGTCCATAGAACTCATACCTACTAATTTCCAACTCTTTCAAACATCTGTCCAATCTCCCTTAAATGATCCCACACTATCTGCCTCCACTACCACCCTGAAGACTCCAATCCATATTGTAAAGTCTGTGGGTTGTACAGTTAATAACGACACAGACTTCAGGAATAACAAACAAACAGGTCTTTACTATTCGAAGGTCAGGGCGAATCTGCCCAAGGAATCATGCCACAACACTTATATACCGGTGTGGTCACCGTCGGTATTACAGTATACAGAAGCCAAACAAGTAGTGCCACACCTAAAGTAGTTCTCTTAAAGGTGAACGGTTACATACAATAGTTCTCTTAAAGGTAGACGGGTACATACACTACAATCCTCCCTTTTTAGCTTATTACATACAGAGTCCCCATTAAACATAACATATCTTCAACTTCATATAAAACAATTTACAGACATAGTCTCGGTGGGAAACAGTTCACAGGTTCAGTCTCTGCGGGAACAGTTCACAGATTCAGTCTCTGGTCTTGACTCGGTCCGAACAACATCTCTTTGGTGTAGATGGTTCACATTGCTAGCGTGACTCCTCCATATCCTTTTCTTGACGTAACAGCTTGAACTTTCGTCCTGCTGAACCAGCAGTGCTGACTTTTACAACAACTGGGTTGCCTTGATATTTTCCTACTTCCCAACTGATTTAACTCCTTTCGTAGGGTCCACGCATGATCTGGTAGAAGTGATAATATTTGCGATAGTTATCATCTTCTGCTTCTTCTTTTTCTTTTCTGCTTTTTGGAGACTCTCGGGGCTCCCTTATCAGCTGCCAGCTGTAGCGCCACCAACTCTCTATGTTCCTTCGACTTTAAGTGCTTCATCCTGATTTCGGCACTTTGGGAGTTTTCATCACAAACTGGGCAGACCACATCCTCGTAATATTCAGTGTCACTCAACAGGTCATGGTAATATTCGGGTTCGTCCTGAGTTAGGCCAGCGAGAGGGCCTTCTACTTCCTCCTTACCCATCTGGACGTTAGCTGACTGTGGTTCCTTCCCTAGACATCTTTCTTGAAAAGACTTCTTCATGCATTCATCTTCATCCCGCTCTTCCTGGGTTTCCTGCAAATCCTTCACTAATGACCTCATTTGTGATTTCAATACTTCCCCTTCCCTCGGGGATTGATTGATCGGGCTATTCAATCCTTCTACTGGAGCAGCTGTTTCAACATTCTGTTGTTCACATAGACGCGATTCAGCGTACTTTTGGCATCCCAGTAAAGTCTGTTTTGCAACCTCAGCTATTTCCCAAACTTTTGAGAGCTCCGAACTCCTTCCCGTTGAAGATTGAAGCTCGTGTTCAGATTGTTCCCATTGCAGAGTCTTTTCCCTCAGCATATGAAGGAGTTGGCTGACCGTTAACTCTTCCACGGGAACACTGTGGATCAGAGTCTTCTCCATTTCATCCACCTTTTCCTCCAATGCTTCCACCTTCTGTTCCTCTTGTACTTTGGCTTTCAGCGCTCGGAAAAGTTGCGCCCTGATGCTCTCTAGCTCATGTTCAGGGACCATTCTTACAGTCTCTGTGTTTCTTACAGTTTCCTTTTCTTCCACTGAAAGGATTCCCAGTTGAATCTGTTCTTCAAGTTGTTGAACCTCGGACATTGCCGCCTCATATTTGTCTTGGGTTTCCTTCAATATTTTTATGAGTTCTTGGACATCTTGTCTTTCATGTTCTGCCATGTCTTTCACCTCTAATTTCTCATCTATGGATGGAACTTCTACCGATGAGTCTGTCTTGGCCTTGAGCTCATCAAGAATTTCCTGCAGCCTTTGGACTTCTTGCTCATGTTCAACCTTTAGTTGTTCATATGCTTCTACTGAAACTAGCTTTTCGGAGGTTGCCGAGTTAACCCCCTCCAGAATTGTAGCCTGGGCCTGTTCATACTGTTCTTTCAACTTCTCACACTCTGCTTGTAAGGAGTCGTAGAGAAGAACTGGAATAACATCCTGGCTTCCTGAAGATTCCTCTTCATTTGCTTCTTTCGCAATTTCCTGTTGGAGTTCAGCCAAGGCTGCTATGCTATCTGCCTCTCGAAGTCTCACTGCCATCAAATCTTCTTTATTCCTGCAGTCTATCTCAGCCATTTTCCGATTACTTTCATTTAACTGAGTGAGTAGTCCCTTATTCTGGGCTGAGAGATATTGCACCTTCTCATGTAGACCATAGCACTCCTTCTCTGCTCGACATAGCTGGTTACTGCTGATTTGGTTCTGTGTTTCAAGTTCCAACATCCTTTGCTTAGCTTCTTTCAGTTTCGCCCCTATAAGCTCCTCTTGCAACATGGCCACATTATTCACATCAGGTAAAGAAGTGTTTCTCTTTTCCATGTCCAAGATTTTTTTCTGCATATCTTTAAGTGCACACTGCGATTCAGCTTCTCTTAACCTTGCTTGCACTAGCTCCGTCTCCAATTGCAGAACAAAATCCTCAGTGTAGCGTGGTTTGCCTTTATACTGTATCTCTAGATCATGCAAATATTCTAACTCCTGAACATCATAAGGGAGATGTGATCGGTAATTGGTCACGATGGCTCTATGGTCGCTCTTTGCTTGAGCTAGCTGCCTCTGCTGTCTTTCCAGGTTCTCCCATTCAGTGTCCCAGAACTTTTCCATTGTTTTCATCTCTTGTACGAGACGGTAACTCAACTGTTCTAATTGTTGTCGTACTTTGAAATAAGTTTGAGTCCGAGTTCGGCGTTCTTCTGTCGTGGATAAGTCCTTAACTTGAACAGGCTCAGAATTCTCTGTCAAACTGGAGTTCTTCTCTGAAGCTTTATTCTTCTCGGTAGCATAAGCCTTTATGCATGTCTTCGTTTTCTCCACCATAGTCGGCAAGTTCATTTTAGCCTTGTCTTCCATATTTGAGTTGGTCTTATCGTCATCCGTTTCAGAATCTGAGCTGATAGCTTGCACCGAGTCCTCACTCATTATGGCTTTTAGATAGTGCCATTCCATGTCTATTTTCTTGATCCACTCTCGTCCTAGAAGTGGTGGTCCTCCCTCAGATAATACGTACAAGTTCATTCTTGGGTGTTCTTTACCCCTATCTCTCACCTTGACTCTTATCTTCCCCATGGGGTATACCTTATGCCCCGTGTATGTCTGCAATACGAACTTGGTATTTCTTAAGGGTATGTGAGAGAATAGCCGGTGGTAGTCCCTTCGATTTATGACTGATAGAGCTGATCCAGTGTCCAACTCCATTCTTACTTGGACTCCAGCTATTTTTAGTATGACCCAGATAGTTTGTAGGTCAGCTTCCTTACTCACATTGTGAATTCTCAGACTACCCAGCTCCTGGCTGTTTGGGTCTGAGTCTGAATTCTGTTCGTCTGAACTCTTCTCAGCCACCTTGTGTACCTTGTTGTACTTTTCTTGTGGTGGCTTCCTTTGGTTGTTGGTCTTCTTCCCTGACCGGCATACCTTAGCAATGTGACCCAGTTTGCCACATTTCCTACATTCTTGGTTCTTAAACCAGCATTGATTCTGGTCGTGTGTTGTCTTCCCACAACGATAGCATTTTGTTGTACTTGAGGTAATTTGGTCCACCCCAAGTGCCGCCGCCTTTAGCTGCATTTCCGCTGTTCCTTTCGCTGCGGCTTCGTGCGATGCGGCTATAAGGACAGCCCTGTCAAGTATGAGGTCGTTCTCTTCGAGTAGTCGCTTTTGTGTCCCTTCCTTGGACAATCCGCATACGAACTTGTCTCGCAGTGCCTCTGTCAGATTCCCTCCGAACTGGCAGCATTTCGCTAGCCTACGCAGTTCGACCAAATATTCCGCGTTGCTTTCGTCTTTCCGTTGCGTTCTTGCATAGAATTTGAATCGTTCAGCCAACATCAACGGTGTGGGGTTCAAGTGGTCCTTCAGAACAGCCACAATCCCTTCGAAAGTCTGATCCGCCGGTTTAGCTGGTGCTAGTAGATGCTTCAAGAGCCCGTATGTCTTTGCGCCCATCGAGTTTAGCAATGTTATCGCTTTGTCGTCTTCCTCTATTTTGTTGGCTTCACAATAGATCTCGATGCGTTCCACGTACGTGGCCCAGTCTTCTATCTCAGAATTAAAATCGTTAATATTCCCTCGCTTAGGCATCTTCCTTTCCTTGGGAGCAGCACAAGTATTTCTTTAAATTATTATTTATTATTTATTTATTTCTAAGATGGCGGGTTTTCCCGCGAAAATGGCGGTTTCCCGCTCTTTCCTTCTCTCCCCGCCCCTTCAATGGCGGTCTCCTGCGTCTGTCGTCTTCTCCGCCTAATGGCGGCTTCCCGCGTTTCTTCCCTGGTGGGAGGGGTACGCTTTCCCCACAGCGGACAGGTTCAGCCGCTGGGCTGGCTTCCGCACAGCTCCCCTTACTCGGCTCTGTCTTTCTCTCCCGCTCGCACGGCTCTACCGGTGCTGGGTACCCCGTTCACGGAGAACAGTTCAGCCGCTGGACTGGCTCTCGCGCAGCCTCCTTTGGTCGGCTCTGCCTCTCCCACACGCCCGGCTCCCGTTCGCCTCCCAGCCCTCACGCAGTCCGGTGCTTCCCTCCCCGGCTGCGGCTGAGTTTCTCTCTTCCCGCGCCTGCTCCCGGTCTCAGCGCTTCGTGGCTTCGGTCGCTGCCCGGCTTTTCCCGCCGATCGCGGTCCGGCTATCTCACGACGCCGTTGGACCCGCCTTCCTGACCAGCTCTGCTCCCCCTCGACCGTGGTCGAGTGCACAGCCCTTATCCTCCGGATTTCGTTACACTTTTCCCTACTCACAGTCTCCGCGGCCGCCTTGTTTCCTGCTGATCGGCTCACTCCGCACCGTGGTAGAAGGGTAGTCAGTGCCTGTTGCTGATGGAAGCTTTTGTTGCTAAAGTCTTCCTCCTTTCTATTGCTGCAGCCTCGTGTTTTCTTCCAGCAGAACGACGAGGGCGGTTGCCTCTCTTCGACGCTCTTTAGTTGCTTTGGTAGTCTTGCCGCAGGGTACGATCGGACTCGTCGCCACTGTAAAGTCTGTGGGTTGTACAGTTAATAACGACACAGACTTCAGGAATAACAAACAAACAGGTCTTTACTATTCGAAGGTCAGGGCGAATCTGCCCAAGGAATCATGCCACAACACTTATATACCGGTGTGGTCACCGTCGGTATTACAGTATACAGAAGCCAAACAAGTAGTGCCACACCTAAAGTAGTTCTCTTAAAGGTGAACGGTTACATACAATCGTTCTCTTAAAGGTAGACGGGTACATACACTACACATATGTTCACTGCCTTCTGCATAAAATAGTTAAATCTAAATTGTCTGTAAATAAAGTACATTAAAAAAAATATATGTATCAATTCATTTTGCTTCATTATTATTTCAGTATTATATTTAATACTGCTTAATTGAATATATATTAATTAATTCTCCTTTAGCATTTCAGGGACATATATGGTCTGGATTTTGCCAGGCCCGAGGAGGCGGGTTTGGAGGCGTGTGAGTTGTTGAAATCGCAAAAAATTGCGGGCGGATCCGATCCCGCCTCCAGCCCGCCTCTGAACAATTTTCCCACAATCGGGGTTTCAGACCCCGTTTCCATTCTGCCTCCAAGAGGTGGGATAGGCCCTTAAGACCCTTAACAACCAGTTAAGTGCCTCTATAATCCCATTTTGAGAAGCCTTTCTGATTTTAACTCATTTCCCCCGTGCTGCACGTCTCCTCTGGAACACGCCAGTTAATCCTGCTGGCCTCACAAGTGGATTGCTTACTAACAGCTGCAGCTCCACCATTAAAAAGGAGTTTTCAGCAATCATCATTTGCAGGTGGCAGAACTTTGTTGTCTCAGGTCTGGGGGAACTTTTAGCGGCCTACTCATTGTTGTGGGAGTTTGGAGCCAGAGACCCATCTCCAGTGTGACCTCTTGGGAAATCCCTCTCCCCACCTTGACTGAGCGCTTCCTCAACTGAGGAATATACCAGAAGCATGGGAACCATTATTTTCTTTCCCCTAGATATCAGATTTGGACGAAGACCAGCCGCGGCAGCAGCGGAACCCTGAACAACAGCAGCACCAACTGCAGGAGCAACAACAGGAGCGCCAAGCTGCTGCTCACCTACCTGAAACTGCACAGGCCAGAAGGTGCCAGCACATGGAAGCACACCGCCGCAGGAGATACCATAAAACAGGGTTTACAGACAGAGGATGAGCTACCTCAACATGACTGAGCAGCAGTGCCAAAGGAGGTTCAGACTTTCGCGAGAGGTAGTGGGTGAGATCTGCACACTGCTGCAGCAAGACCTGGAGCCCAGAAGAACGGGTGGACACCCCTTACCAGTGGCTGTCAAAGTCACCACCACACTCAACTTTTTTGCTTCAGGCTCATTCCAGGAATTAACAGCAGACATCAGCGGCGTCTACCAGGCAGCCGCACACACTTGCATCATGCAGGTAACCGAAGCCCTTTTTGCCATCGCGCACAATTACATCAACTTCTCCAAAGATCAGGCAAGTGTAACCGCGCGTGCGGTTGGGTTTGCGAATCTGGCAGGCTTTCCAAGGGTGCAGGGCGTCGTTGACTGCATACATGTGGCCCTTAAGGCACCCCATCACAATCCAGGTATTTTTGTCAACCACGAGGGCTTCCACTCCCTCAACGTGCAGCTGGTGTGTGACCACAAGAAGGAAACATAGAAACATAGAAGATAGGAGCAGGAGTAGGCCATTCGGCCCCTCGAGGCTGTTCCGCCATTTAATGAGATCATGGCTGATCATCCAAATTCAGTACCCTGTCCCTGCTTTCTACCCATATCCCTTGATCCCTTTAGGCTTAAGAAATATATCTAACTCCTTCTTGAATATATTTAATAAGTTGGCCTCAACTGCCTTTTCTGGTAGAGAATTCCACAGGTTCCCCACTCTCTGGGTGAAGAAATTCCTCCTCATCTCTGTCCTAAATGGCTTACCCCTTATCCTTAGACTGTGACCCCTGGTTCTGGACTCCCCCGCCATCGGAACATCCTTCCTGCATCTAGTCTGTCTAGTCCTGTTAGAATTTTATAAGTTTCAATGAGATCCCCTCTCATTCTTCTAAACTCTAGCGAATATAAGCCTCATCGACCCAATCTCTCTTCATACGTCATTCCTGCCATCCCAGGTATCAGTATGGTGAATCTTCGCTGCACTCCCTCCATGGCAAGAACATCCTTCCTCAGATAAGGTGACCAAAACTGCACACAATACTCGAGGTGTGGTCTCACCAAGGCCCTGTACAACTGCAGCAAGACATCCTTGCTCATGTACTCGAATCCTCTCGCTATGAAGGCCAAAATACCATTTGCCTTCTTAATCACCTGCTGCACCTGCATGCTTACCTTCAGCGACTGGTGCACAAGGACACCCAGGTCTCGTTGCACTTCCCCGTCTCCCAATCTATTGCCGTTCAGATAATAATCTGTCTTCCTGTTTTTGCCACAAACGTGGATAACCTCGCATTTATCAACATTATACTGCATCTGCCATGCATCTGCCCAATCACCCAACCTGTCCAAATCATACTGAGTTTCTCTGCATCCTCCTCACAGCACACACGCCCACCCAGCTTTGTGTCGTCTGCAAACTTGAAGATATTACATCTAGTTCCCTCGTCTAGATCATTAATATATATTGTGAATAGCTGGGGTCCTAGCACCGATCTCTGCGGTACCCAACAAGTCACTGCCTGCCACTCGGAAAAAGACCCGTTTATTCCAACTCTTTGCTTCCTGTCTGCCAACCAGTTCTCTATACAAGTCAGTACCTTACCCCCAATCCCATGTGCTTTAACTTTGCATGCCAATCTCTTATGCGGGACCTTATCGAAAGCCTTCTGAAAGTCCAAATACACCACATCCACTGGTTCTCCCTGATCTATTCTACCAGTTACATCCTCAAAAAATTCCAGTAGAGTAGTCAAGCATAATTTGCCTTTTGTAAATCCATGTTGACTTTGTCCGATCCTGTCACTGTTTTCCAAGTGCTCTGCTATTACATCTTTTATAATGGACTCTAGCATTTTCCCCACTACCGATGTCAGGCTTACCGGTCTACAATTCCCCGTTTTCTCTCTACCACCTTTTTTGCATAGTGGGATTACATTAGTTACCCTCCAATCCATGGGAACTGTTCCAGAGTCTATAGAATTTTGGAAGATGACCAGCAATGCATCTACTATTTCTAGGGCCACTTCCTTAAGTACCCTAGGATGTAGATTATCAGGCCCTGGGGATTTATCGGCATTCAATCCTGTCAATTTCCCTAACACCATTTCCCTACAAATACTGATTTCATTCCATTCCTCCCTCTCATTAGACCCTATGGGCTCGATTTTCATCGGGCCGTTGAGGCGGGATTGGAGGCATGTGGGGGGTTAAAATTGAAAAAACTAGTGGGTGGGCCCAGCCCCACCTCCATTCCGCCTCCAAGCAATTTTCATTAAATTGTGTCTACTGGTCCCGTCTCCGTTCCGCCTCCAAGAGGCGGGATAGGCCGTTAAGGCCCTTAACAAGCACTAAATTGCCTGTATAATGCCATTTTGATAGGCCTTTGTGATTTTAACCCTTTTCCCACGTGAAGCCCACCTGTTCTGAAACACGACGGTGAAACCTGGCGGTAGCACAATTGGATTGCTGACTATCAGCTGCAGCTCAACCATTAAATAGGAGATTTGATCAGCCATCATTTGCAGGTGGCCGGACTTTCTTGTCTCAGGTCTGGGGGACCTTTTAGAAGGCATAACCACAGCTGTGGAAGTTTGGAGCCTGACACCCATCTCCAGTGTGACCTCCTGGGAAACCCCTCTCGCCACCTTCACTGAGCGCTTCCTCAACTGAGGCATATATCAAATAATCCTAAGCCCTCAATGTGGAAGTCCTGTTAGCGAAATGACACACGCCATAACTGCAGCAGTAGCCATCAGATTTTTTATTTACAGTAATCATCTGATGGCTTTTTAATATTAAACATCAAATTTCACCCAAGTAACTACCCTTGTGACTATTTGTGCAGTATCTTTCTCTTGCATGTGCTCCTATGTGGTGCTTCCCCTGTGGCTTCAGCAGATGTGGAGGCCCCTTGCTCACTTTCTTGCTGCTCCTGTCTCGACACCTTTGGCGGTTGTCCTCTGGGGTTGCAAACCTGTGAGGGCTCGCCAACAGTCTGCTGCTCCTGCGGCTATGCAGGGGTTGAGTTGCCCATCTCTGTTGGGTGTGGACTCTGGTGGGGCTCTGACTGAGGGCTCTGCAGTGGCATGGAAGTGTGAGAACTTGGAGAGGAGCCCCCACTTCCTTGATGTCTGCCACCAACTTCCCTCTCATGGGTCAGGTACCTCTCAGCGCTTGTAAGTGGCTTGAGAGCATCTTGCTGCACATCAGGGGGGCCATGGGGACCCATATCTACACTGGCAATCCTACTCAGAAGGACTTCCATGAAGGTTTGGTTTCTCTGTTCAATAGATGACCATCGCTCCTCCAGAGATGTCATTCTATTATGAACACTCACCATGTTTTCTGCACTCTGGTGACTTATCACCTCCATGGAGGTTGCCATCCTTTCCATGGTGATGAGTTCATGCGCCAATGACTCCACAAAGACTGCTCATGTTCGCAATGGACTCCTCTATTCACTCCACACTCGCAGCGACCCTGGAGACAAAACCTGCCAGAGACTCCTGCATCTGTTCCTGGAGTTCCAGCACCGCTGATATTATGGATTGACCCAGTGGCAGAGGGTCGACATGCAGCTGAGCCAAGCTGGCAGAGTCCTGCGCCCTCCGACTAGGACTCTCCACTGCTGTCCCTGTCTCCACAATCTGCTGATGCTCACTTGTGAGCTGTGATACACCAGGTGACAACTCTACTCTATCTTGCGAAGGTCCCACCAAGGTGTGAGTGTCTGCGCTGGTGCTGGGTGCGCTGAATTCTGCTGATGCTGCACCCTCAGAAGTTGCAGCTTCCTCTGAGGAGTCTGGATACTCAGGCTGTTCCTCCTGGCTAGTGGGGACGGGTGCTTGTGATGGTCCTGTGTGGGAGTAAAGGAAAGAGTCAGAGATGTGATGCCAAGGTTACATGCACATTGCATATTGCAGATGTTCATAAGTCCATCTGCTAGAGCTTCAGAATCATTATCAGTGACTCATGCAATGTCAATGAGAGAGATGGAAATCTATTCTGTCACCAACTTGCTGTGATGCACCCGACTGTTGTAAGGTTCGCAAGAATTTCGGAAGATTTCTACAGCTCCCGAAGATTATTTTTGATTTAAGAAAACCTGGGTGGAGTATACCTTAAAAACCCAGGGCATCAAAATGGCTGTCAGACCTCGTGGCAGAAGACAAAAGACAGCCTGGCTGTATATCTTCAATCACGGGCTGATAAAGGATTTGAAAAAAAATACCAGCCTGTGTGAATGGATGAAGTACTTGAAACTGTCAATCAACTGCAGTTTAGGAAGTTTCACCCACAGGACAAAGGATGTTTGTTTACAGAACTCTCTACAATGTTGACTCAAAGGCTTAAGTGCTTAAAGCTGTCAATCAATTGCGGTTGGACTGTGACCGCAGGACAATGGTTTGCTTACAAACCACTTGAGTGCTATTGACTGAACACTTAAGGATGCCTGAGACATTTTGTATTAAGCACAAACCAGTTAAAATGAATGGGTAATACATTCAAACCCATTACAGTCAATGGGGACAGATCGATCCCTTTTGTATAGCCCAGATACATCCAGATTTGGGCGCGAAGACAACGGCTCCCAATGGGGTATAAAGATAGCCTCTCGGGAAGCCATTCTCTCTCTCTCTCTGCCGCCTTGCCTCCCTGCCCTGCTTACCAGAGGAACAGCTCAACAGCCCGCCCAAAGAAGTGGAATACCAGCAGTTACTTTTGAATTACTGGGGTATCTCTACTTCGGGGCGGTGAAGAATCTAAGACAGACTGCAGGGGCACAGAGCAGGCATTTACTGGTGAGCATAAAACTTTCTGACCCTTTATAAGGCAACCTAGATAAGTATTAGGGGTGGGAATTAAAGGGGGATTTTGTTAAATTGTAATTTTAGTCAATTTTCCCTCGATGTGTCCGTTTCTCCTCCCCATTAAGTAAAAGTGCTGTATTAAGCAAAAGTGTGCTGTATTAAGCAAAAGTGTGCTGTATTAAGCAAAGGTGTGCTGTATTAAGCAAAGGTGTGCTGTATTAAGCAAAGGTGTGCTGTATTAAGCAAAAGTGTGCTGTATTAAGCAAAGGTGTGCTGTATTAAGCAAAGGTGTGCTGTATTAAGTAAAAGAGTGCTGTATTCCTCATTATTTTCAATTTATTCTTTATTTCAATAAATACTGGTCTTCTTTGCACCCAACCACGAGTCTCGTTTTGTCTACATCGCTACTGAAATAAGTCCGGTGGTCAGAACCAGAAAAGGGGAGCGATTCGAAACTGCATGGGGCTCTGGAGCAGCTCAGATACTTCTGAATGGCCAGAGACAATAACCCCATTACCCCCCCTGTTTCTACAAAATGGTGACCGCGGCAGGACCGTCAGAAACGGTATGCGATGTAGCAGACGGTGGTTTGGGTCTGGAGAGAGCAGCAGTTATTGGGTTTCTTTTTATCCCACTGATCTGTTTGTGGTTAGGTTCCCGCAGGCTTAGGGAAGTTAGAGCAGAGAGTTGGCATAAGGAAAGGGAGATTGAAGAATACCAGGCCAAGATAGAGCACCTGGTGGTCCAGTTTAGTGAGGGCAAAAGCCACACAAGGTATGAATTAGAGTACCTGAAGTGCCTAGTTGCAGAGGCCAAGAGCAATGAGATGAGGGTGCGGGAGGAAAACGCCCGCCTCATACAAGAAGTAAAAGAGCAGGAGGAAAAGGTTAGGGAGGTAAAGGCAATGTATAAGCTGGCCTGCGACCAAGGGTTTGAGGAAGCAGATCATGGCCCTTGTAGGGAAGAGATTGAAAACTTGAATATGGCTTCAGAGAGGGCAAAGGGGATGATATGTCTTATCAGCCCAAAGACAGGTCAGTCGGATTTTACCGACAACCCTAATAGAACTGTCCCACAGGCAGTACCCAGAACAAGGTTGGTTAGGGAATCAGAGGTCCCACGACCACCACCCACAGCTCCGAGCTTTAGATCTGGCAGCAAGGGGGGTTGGAGGAACATGAGGTGTATCGAGACACCCCAAACCAAGGGAAAAGTCCATGAGGTTAAACCTGGGAGCCAGAGTAAGAAAGAGTGGCACCAGGAGGGGAACCGTCCCTCCCAGGCTAGGTTAAATTGTTATGGGTGCGGGAAAGACGGTCACTGGAGAAAAGACTGTAAGAATCCCTGGAAGGGTAACAAGGGAAAGGATCCCACAGCCCCAGCCCAAAAGGCAGGGCCAGATATCTCTCCCGCGGTGATTGAGTCATTTTTACAGTCCCTACGATCTCTCCTCCTGGCCAGCCAGGGAAAAATAGCTGCCACCACCGGTGCTGTAGTTCCCTCGGCCCCCTCTGCCGCCCCTAGACTAGACTGTTGACCTGTGTCCCTGCGAAAATGCTGAGGGGAGCAGGCCCTATGATAAGATGGGGGTGAAGACGGTGCAGGGGAGATATTCAGTGGACACTGGAGCTTCCAGCACGGTGGTCCACTCGGAAGACCTGACCAATTCACCCCGGTCTTACAAGGTCCCATTTAGCTTAATGGGACCCACAGGGAAACGGACAGCTAGGATTGAACCTGAGGTCAGAAATCCTCAGCCCGCAGCGGGTACAAGCTCACAGGCTGCACAGGCAGGCACTGTGGTTTGTGTTAGGGGAGGAGCCATTCATGCCCAGTGTAAGTTGTTTAAGCAGGGGGACAGGGAAGGAGAGTTCTGGGACCCCTGTAGAGCAGGCCCGGTAGCAGCAATCCGGGACAAGGGAGGCACACGGGATAGTTTTGGCCCCGGACCAAAAGCAGGTCCAAGAAGATTCAGCCTTTAAGGCCGCCCTGGTAAGGGAAAAGGATTTAGAACAGGGTTTCTGGCAGGCTGCCAGTTATATTAAACAATGCAGGTTGTTTAAGCCAGAAGCAGGGAAACGGGCAGCTGGGATTGAACCTGAGAATAGAAATCCTCAGTCTGCAGTGCGTACACTCACACAGACTGCACACGCAGGCGCAGTCACGTGCGTGAGAGGAAAAGTTCCCCAGCACTTGGCCCGAGCGATTCCCCCTCTCTTGTGGGACTCCGGGGAGGAGCCTGAACCAGGTTTTAGACCTGAAGGGGAAGACTCTCAGCCACCGGCAGCTGGTGGCGAGGGATTGCCTGTCCCCAGCCCAGGTTTTGGAAGGGAGGGACCCGAGGGAGAAGGTCCCCAGCCAGCAAGGACTGTGACCCAAGCTAAGGGTCCGCTCGCCAGGGTAGTGCCACCAGCAACACTCCCTAGGAGGTCTCTTCGGGTACCCCAGCCTAAGAAAGTATGGTCACCAGCTTTCCAGTGGAATAGGGCGGTCTCCCGAGTCAGGGAGAAGCCAAAAGACAGAGGTCCCCAGCCAGCAGCCATAAGCTGCGAGGGACCAGGAGTAGAGATCAATCCAGCCACGCCGCAGGGAGCAGCCTGTGGCAGCCCAAACAGGGATTAGGCTGGCCGCCCGGGGACGGGCGGCGCTTCTACATAGCTTTGTTTAAGTAATATGTATAGAGGATTAAGTTAGAATGTGTTCATTTTAATTTTATATTGCAATTCGGTAGTTAAAGTGTTAAAGTATAAATTTTAAGCATGGTACCGTTCCAGAATGTTGTCTATGTGAGTCGAAATCGTGGGACCTGATCACATTCCCCCAAGCCAGGGAACCTGGCTAGATGTATTTTTTTTTCCGTCTTTTTCAGAGTTTCGGAAGGTACAGAGGACCATCGTGTCTTTGGATGCTCGGGGAAGGGAGCACCCCTAGCCCACGAAGGGAGGGGTCTGCAGGAGGCAGATGCCCACAGCATTTAAACTGTTATTGGAAATCCAGATTAAGATTAAGTTTACAAAAGGCTTGTTAATTATTTTATATTTTGCATTATGTACTGGTCCCAACTCCAAAGGAAATAATGTGTGAATTTAGTTCCTAACTGTGAGATTGTACTACTTGTTTAGAGTCAGTTGAACAAATTGCATATGCATATGAATTGTTGTGTCCATAGATTGTGGAAGTTTGAAATACATTTATGGCTGAAGAATGATGCCATTTATTAAAGTGTCAGGCAATTGCATTAAAAAAAAAGAAAAGGAAGCTCGTTTTCTTCCATTTGTATTTTTAACAGATATGTTTTGGCTTGGCTCTTTTTAAAAAAAAGAGAAAAGGAGGAAGCTCATTTTCTTCCGTTTGTATTTTTAACAGATATGGTTTGGCTTGGTGGTAACCCCATTAAAGATGTTGTATCGTGATAAAACTATGTCACAAGTGGTGTAAGGGCATTGGACCCCCTCCATGCTTGAATTATTGTAAGTAATCAGTGGTGCAGGGGCATTGGACCCACTCCGTGTTTGAATTATTGTAACTAATCATGTTTTTCTGTCAATAGATGCCTACCGTGTACTGCGATTCTCTCTGGGTAAGGGGGATGGAGATGTCGGGGGATCAAAGATAGATATAGATAAGTATAAGGGAAGGTTGTTTGTGGGGGGTCAGAAATTATTGCTCACCTTTGAACAGGATACTACAAGCAAGCTTTAGTATCCGACGGGGGACTGTAAGGTTCGCAAGAATTTCGGAAAATTTCTACAGCTCCCGAAGATTATTTTTGATTAAAGAAACCTGGGTGGAATATACCTTAAAAACCCAGGGCATCAAAATGGCTGTCAGACCTCGTGGCAGAAGACAAAAGACAGCCTGGCTGTATATCTTCAATCACGGGCTGACAAAGGATTTGAAAAAAAACACCAGCCTGCATGAATGGATGAAGTACTTGAAACTGTCAATCAACTGCAGTTTAGGAAGTTTCACCCACAGGACAAAGGATGTTTGTTTACAGAACTCTCTACAATGTTGACTCAAAGGCTTAAGTGCTTAAAGTTGTCAATCAATTGCGGTTGGACTGCGACCGCAGGACAATGGTTTGCTTACAAACCACTTGAGTGCTATTGACTGAACACTTAAGGATGCCTGAGACATTTTGTATTAAGCACAAACCAGTTAAAATGAATGGGTAATCCATTCAAACCCATTACAGTCAATGGGGACAGATCGATCCCTTTTGTATAGCCCAGATACATCCAGATTTGGGCACGAAGACAACGGCTCCCAATGGGGTATAAAGATAGCCTCTCGGGAAGCCATTTCCTCTCTCTCTGCCGCCTTGCCTCCCTGCCCTGCTTACCAGAGGAACAGCTCAACAGCCCGCCCAAAGAAGTGGAATACCAGCAGTTACTTTTGAATTACTGGGGTATCTCTACTTCGGGGCGGTGAAGAATCTAAGACAGACCGCAGGGGCACAGAGCAGGCATTTACTGGTGAGCATAAAATTTTCTGACCCTTTATAAGGCAACCTAGATAAGTATTAGGGGTGGGAATTAAAGGGGGATTTTGTTAAATTGTAATTTTAGTCAATTTTCCCTCGATGTGTCCGTTTCTCCTCCCCATTAAGTAAAAGTGCTGTATTAAGCAAAAGTGTGCTGTATTAAGCAAAGGTGTGCTGTATTAAGCAAAGGTGTGCTGTATTAAGCAAAGGTGTGCTACATAAGAACATAAGAACATAAGAAATAGGAGCAGGAGTAGGCCAATCGGCCCCTCGAGTTGCTCCGCCATTCAATAAGATCATGACTGATCTGATCCTAACCGCCAATCTACTATCACAGAACCATCTCCTGAATCTAACAGAATTAGACACACGAAATAGGAGCAGGATCAGGCTACACGGCCCCTGGGCCCGCTCCGCTACCCACAGGGCCATGTCTGATCCGAACCTAGACTCATGTCCAAATTCCTGCCCGCTCCCCGTAACCCTTAATTCCCTTTACTTCGAGGAAACTGTCTATTTCTGTTTTAAATTTATGTAATGATGTAGCTTCTACAGCTTTTGGGGGCAGCATATTCCATGGACCTACCACCCTCTGAGTGAAGTAGTTCCTCCTCATCTCAGTTTTGAAAGAGCAGCCCCTTATTCTAAGACTATGCCCCCTAGTTCTAGTTTCACCCATCATCGGGAACATCCTCCCCGCATCCATCCGATCCAACCCCTTCACAATCTTATATGTTTCAATAAGATCGCCTCTCATTCTTCTGAACTCCAATGAGTAGAGTCCCAATCTACTCAACCTCTCCTCATATGTCCATCCCCTCATCCCCGGGATTAACCGAGTGAACCTTCTTTGTACTGACTCGAGAGCAAGTATGTCTTTTCTTAAGTATGGACACCAAAACTGTATGCAGTATTCCAGGTGCGGTCTCACCAATACCTTGTACAACTGAAGCAATACCTCCCTACTTTTATATTCTATCCCCCTAGCAATGAAAGCCAACATTCCATTGGCCTTCTTACTCACTTGCTGCACCTGCATACTAACCTTTTGAGTTTCGTGCACCAGGACCCCCAGATCCCTTTGTACTTCAGTACTTTCCAGTTTCTTGCCATTAAGATAATAACTTGCTCTACGATTTTTCCTGCCAAAGTGCATATTAAGCAAAAGTGTGCTGTATTAAGCAAAGGTGTGCTGTATTAAGTAAAGGTGTGCTGTATTAAGCAAAGGTGTGCTGTATTAAGTAAAAGAGTGCTGTATTCCTCATTATTTTCAATTTATTCTTCATTTCAATAAATACTGGTCTTCTTTGCACCCAACCACGAGTCTCGTTTTGTTTACATCGCTACTGAAATAAGTCCGGCGGTCAGAACCAGAAAAGGGAAGCAATTCGAAACTGCACAGGGCTCCGGAGCAGCTCAGATACTTCTGACTGGCCAGAGACAATAACCCCATTACCCCCCCCACCCCCTGTTTCTACACTGTCCGTCTCCCACTTGCGCATCGTCCTCCACTCCCACGGTCACCAGGACCGTCTCCTCCCAGGGGGTGAGCTGGGCTACTGAGGGTGGCCCTCCGCCTGTCCTCGCACTTTCCCTTTTACTGTGAGCTCTCTTGTCCTGCAATGAGGGAGACAAGTGGAGCTTGAGTGAGAATGAAGGAGTGAGTGTAGAGAATCCATAGCATAGATGCTTAGAAGGAGACAAAGATGGAGTGAGGTTGCAAGACCAAGGGCCCTCCCTGTGTGTTGTAAGTTGTAATTGCATCACAGTGATAGGGAGTGTGAGGGCTGCATGGTCAAATAGTTAGGTGAATGTGACCATAGAGAGAGAGGGAATGGGTAAGGGTGCATGGATGCCAGTGTCAAGTGGGATGTGGAGGAAGAGATTGCTAAAGCTGAGTGCTGGTGAGGAGAGGCAATGGGGATCAGATTGAGGGTGATGGGAAACTCATACTCACTTTTCCAGTGCGCAGAAGGTCATGAAACCTCTTCCTGCACTGAAGCCAGGTTCTGAGGGTTATTGACAAAGCGTTGACCTACTCTGCCACCTAGATCCACACAGCCTTGGTTTGCTGGGGAGGCTTCTTCCTCCCTGAAGAAGGGAAGAGCTCCTCTTTATTTGCTCTTGCTTCCTCCACTAAAGCCTGCAGGGCAACGTCATCAAAGCGGGGTACAGACCTAGGTCTCTGGCTGGCCATTCTTCCTGCAGGTGCCTCAAACATGCAAGGACAAAAGCTTGGTAGCCTGCAGAAGAAGCAAGGCTTGTTGCAGACCTTAAATGCAGCAGCAATTATGATGTCATTGGAGGCGACTTTCAGACTGGAAAAACTCATTGGCTATGGGTTCCCACACTTTGGAACTCAATTGGCCAATTAAGTTAAAATGGCATCATTTTCCCACATCGATTTAGAATCGGGTGGCTAACACGAAATGTGGATTACATGACCCCAGCCCGCCCCAGTATCAAAATCCAGCCCTATTTTCCCTGACATCTCTGGGAGGTTATTTGTGTCCTCCTTTGTGAAGACAGAACCAAAGTATGTATTTAATTGGTCAGCTATTTCTTTGTTCCCCATTATAAATTCCCCTGATTCTGACTGCAAGGGACCTACGCTTGACTTCACCAATCTTTTTCTCTTCACATATCGATAAAAGCTTTTACAGTCAGTTTTTATGTTCCTGCAAGCTTACTCTCATATTCTATTTTCCCCCTCTTAATTAATCCCTTTGTCCTCCTTTGCTGAATCCTAAACTGCTCCCAATCCTTAGGTTTGCTGCTTTTTCTGGCCAATTTATGTGTCCTCTCCTTAGTTCTTATGCTATCCCTAATTTCCCTTGTTAGCCACGGTTGAGTCACCTTTTTTGTTTTATTTTTATGCCAAACAGGGATGAACAAATTCTGTAGTTCATCCATGCAATCTTTAAATGTTTGCCATTGCCTATCCACCGTCAATCCTTTAAGTAACGTTCTCCAATCCATCCTAGCCATCTCGTGCCTCATACCATCGTAGTTTCCTTTATTTAAATTCAGGACCCTAGTTTCTGAGTCAACTACTTCACTCTCCATCTTACTGAAGAATTCTATCATATTATGATCGCTCCTCCCCACGGGGCCTGGCATAACAACATTGCTAATTAATCCTTTCTCATTACTTAATACCCAGTCTAAGATGGCCTGATCTCTAGTTGCTTCCTCGACATATTGGTCCAGGAAACCATCCCGTATACACTCTAGGAATTCCTCCTCCACAGTATTGTTACTAATTTGGTTAGCCTAATCTATATATAGATTAAAGTCACCCATGATAACTGCTGTGCCCTTATTGCACGCATCTCTAATTTCCCGTTTAATGCCATCCCCAACCTCAGCATTACTGTTTGGGGGTCTGTATACAACTCCCACTAACGTTTTCTGCCCCTTGGTATTTCTCAGCTCTACCCATACAGACACCACATCATCAGAGCTAATATCCTTCCTTACTATTGTATTAATCTCTTTAACCAGCAATGCTACCCTACCTCCTTTTCCTTTTTGCCTGTCCTTCCTGAATATTTAATACCCCTGGTTGTTGAATTCCCAGCCTTGGTCACCCATATCCATTTACATCTATTTGCGCAGCTAATTCATCCACCTTATTACGAATGCGAAGGAAATTTTGTATGTTTGCGCCAAGTACCCTGGCAGTTGTCATGACTCCTTCATCCTGTGCCAGTCTAGTGTGCCTCCGCTCTTCAGTCCGCCAGACTAACTTTTTGGATGGCTACTTGGAGACAAGGGCTAAACCCTGAAGACGTGGCTGATGACACCGTTGAGGTGCCCATCCAACGAAGCTGAGGAGCGCTACAACACCAGCCACATTTCCACCAGATCCATCATCGAGCAAACCATCAGCTTGCTGTGATGCATTCGTCTGTCAAAGATGGAGTGAGGTGCCAAAACCAAGGGCCCTCCCTGTGTGTTGTAAGTTGTTGTCATAGCATCACAGTGATAGGGAGTGTGAGGACTGCATAGTCGAATAGTTAGGTGAATGTGAGCATAGAGAGAGAGGGAATGGGTAAGGGTGCATGGATGTCAGTGTCAAGTGGGATGTGGAGGAAGAGATTGCTAAAGTTAAGTGCTGGTGAGGAGAGGCAATGGAGATCAGATTGAGAGTGATGTGAACTTCATACTCACTTTTCCAGTATGCTGAAGGTCATGAAATCTCTTCCTGCACTGTATCCAGGTTCTGCGGGTAGTCAATAAGGAGTTGACCTCCTCTGCCACTTGCAGCCACGCAGCCTTTGTCTGCCGGGGAGGCATCTTCCTCCCTGATGAAGGGAAGAGCACCTCCTTGTGAGCTCTTGCTCCCTCTACTAAAGCCTGCAGGGCAACGTCGTCAAAACGGGCTGCAGACCTCGGCCTTTCTCTTGCCATTCTGCTTCCAGCTCAGTGTATCAGCAAATGCCAGAAGGTTGGCAGCCTGCAGAAGAAGCAAGGCTTGTTGCAGACCCTAAATGCAACAGCAATAATGACGTCATATTATGCGACTTTCTGACTGGAAATACTCATTTGCCAAGGGTTCCCACACGTTGGAAATCAATTGGCCAATTGAGTTAAAATTGCATCAACCTCACACACCCATTTAGATTCGTGTGGGAAACACCAAATTCGGGGAACCCGACAATTCCCCGCACCCGAGTTAAAATTGACCCCTCTACGTCATCATAATGGAGGAGTAGTTGCAGCAGCAGCAAGTCGAGGCCAGGAAACTCGGGCAACATGACAGAGGATAGCAGCCCACCAGGAACGACCCTCCCCAATGCATGTAGAGGCTGCACCAGTCCTACGAGGACCTCTCTGAGGAGCTGTGCATGCGATGGCAGCAGCTCTCCAAATTTACCATTGGACATGTCTGCGAACTTCATAACAAAGATTTACACACTCGCTCCACTGCCACAATTGCTCTGTCCGTGGCAATTAAAGTGACAGCAGCCCTCAACTTTTATGGTTCCAGATCCTTAAAGGCGGCCACAGGGGATCTATGCTACATTAACCAGCGAGCTGTCAGGACATGCATCCGGTAGATGACAGATGCTCTCTTTTATAGAGCAACCAAATTCATCTATTTCAGCATTGTCCCTAGGCAGCAAAGGCACAGAGCACATGGCACTGAAGGCACCAACCGAGCAGCTACTAATGCATGTGAATAGGAAGGAGTTCTGTTCCCTGGACATCCAGTTTGTCTGTAATGCAAGCTAGGCCATGCCCTCACTTGGCACTGCAAGGCACATTGGAGGGCAGATTCTGCATGATGCCATCATTGACTGATCGACTACAATGGCAGCGCCTAAGCCATACCTTCTTCTACACACCCTACCAGATGACACCAAAGCAGATCTTGTTGGCCCAGCATGAGCTTGCCAATATCCTCACCTGGGTGAAGAAGTCTGAACCTAATGGCCCGACGAATGTAATGAACTGAATGGCTTATTTCCTGACTGTTGAGAAATGTTAAGAAATAACAAACCATGAGACAAATGCTCAGTGTATTTCAAAGCAAACATTTATTTTATTGCAAGGTGTGTAGAGTTGGAGAATTGTGTTTCTTCTGCCTGCTGCCTTCGTGTGGTGCCCAGTGGGCTCAGCTGTGGGCATGGTTGATTGGAACCCCATCCACCACCTTAAACATTCACTCCCTCCACCACCAGCATACCGTGGCTGCAGTGTGTATCATCTACAAGATGCACTGCAGCAACTCGCCAAGGCTTCTTCGACAGCACCTCCCAAACCAGTGACCTCTACCATTTAGAAGGACAAGGGCAGCAGGCACATGGGAACACCATCACCTCCAAGTCACACACCATCCTGACTTGGAAATATATCACCGTTCCTTCATCGTCGCTGGGTCAAAATCTTGGAACTTCCTCCCTAACAGCACTATGGAACTACCTTCACCACACGGACTGCAGCGGTTCAAAAAGACAGCTCACCACCACCTTCTCAAGGGCAATCAAGGATGGGCAATAAATGCTGGCCTTGCCAGCGACGCCCACATCCCAAGAATGAATGAAAAAAAATAATCTGGACTGATACTGTGGGTGAGAGGTACCATCAAGTGATTTGGTGAAAATTGCCAGTAATGCCGCTTGTTGCCTGCTTACCTTGCTGTAAGGCAGTGTTCTGCTGCTGTCAATTGTCTGTAGAGTGCTTTTAAAAGTTACATCAATGGTGCACAGACATTTCCTGGTGGGATTGGGGGTTGGGGTGAGGCCTGCAATTTACACAGTTCCTGCACTCAAGTTACACCAGAGCTGTGCCAAAAATATTTAAATTCATTTGCCCCAGGAAACTTGTGTATAACTTACCCTGCTGATGAACGAGGCAACAACAGCGTAACAGCAACGTAACTGACACGGGGGAAATTCAGGACTATAGAAGCTGAACTAGTTTGCAAATGCACCTACTTCACAGCAAGCCACCCCTCTAGCTCACCCCACAAAGCAGCCATTTGACCATCCCGCCTCAACTGAGCAGCAAGTCAACCCATGGTGCCCATTGAGTAGCTTATCAGAACCCCCTCCTTCACCACACAGAGCAGCATATCTGGTCTTCTCTCCCCACTAATCATCATTTCTACCCTCCCCATTAAGCAGCTCTTTGCCCCCCAACCCCACCCACCCACACCAGTACCACACTGAGCAACATGTCAGCTATTTTTCCTTCCCCATCTAACATAACAAGTAAGAGCAGGAGTAGGCCATACAGTTCTTCGAGCCTGCTCCGCCATTCAATAAGATCATAGCAGATCATCGACCTCAACTCCACTTTCCCGCCCGATCTCCATATCCCTTAATTCCCCTAGAGTCCAAAAATCTATCTATCTCAGCCTTAAATATACTTAATGACTCAGCATTCACAGCCCTCTGAGGCAGAGAAGTCCAAAGATTCACAACCCTCTGAGTAAAGAAATTCCTCCCCTACTCAGTCTTAAATGCCCTACCCCTTATCCTGAGACTATGCCCCCTAATTCTAGACTCTCCAGCCAGGGGAAACAACCTCTCAGCATCTACCCAGTCAATCCCCTTCAGAATCTTGTATGTTTCAATGAGATCACCTCTCATTCTTCTAAACTCCAGAGAGTATAGGCCCATTCTACACAATCTCTCATCATAGGACAGCCCTCTCATCCCAGGAATCAATCTAGTGAACCTTTGTTGCACCGCCTCCAAAGCAAGTATATCCTTCCTTAGATAAGGAGACCAAAACTGTGCACAGTACTCCAGGTGTGGTCTCACCAAGGCCCTGTACAATTGTAGCAAGACTTCCTTACTCTTATACTCCAACCCCCTTGCAACAAAGGCCAACATGCCATTTGCCTTCCTTATTGCTTGCTGTACCTGCATGCTAACTCTGTGTTTCTTGCACGAGGACACCCAAATCTCTCTGAACACCAACATTTGAAAGTTTCTCACCATTTAAAAATATTCTGTTTTTCTATTCTTCCTACCAAAGTGAATAATCTCACATTTCCCTACATTATACTCCATCTGCCACCTTACTGCCCACTCACTTAGTCTATCTATATCCCTTTGCAGACCCTACTAAACAGCAGTCTCCCTCCCCAACTAAGCAGTTCTTCTGCTCCACCCCCCACTCCCACCCACAAAGCAGGTTTTCAGCCAGTTCATCCTCCCACTGAGCAGAACTCTACGTGACTCTTGCCCGCCACAGAGCAGTATTGCTAAATAACAAATTAAAAAGTATGATCAATTTAGATCCAAGGTCTAAAGGGATCTCTGATTTTATTCTCTTTCTTAAACTAAAATTCTATACCCTTGTTTCAGGTTAATCAAGTTGGACCATTTGATATAATTTTCTATTTTGATTTAAGATTTATTAAAGCCATGTTTAGAAAACAATGGGTAAAGAAGCAAGAAAGAGCCTGCATTTACTTGTCTAGAAGCTAGTAATGAGCATTGTCACACAGATATCAAGGAACGTTTTTCCAAACAATGATGTTATAGACCAACATAAATTTTAGTAATACGAAGAGGCAGGATTGCACAGACTGAATTTCAGATAAGAGAGACAGTTTGGAGCTGAAATGGGATGTGGGAGAGGAGGAACAGCATAAAACTAGTAGAAAATTAAAAGAAAACAATTATCAGATATAATGTCACTCTTGTTAGATCAGGAGTTTGGCTGTCTCTCAAATGCCATCATATAACGGTGGCTGACAGTTTCTGAGCAGGAAATCCAGGGCAGCCACCAGGGGCCTGAGCACCTGCTAGGCCTGTGGGCATATTGAGATTATTTCCATTTTCATCGAGCCATTTAGCCAAAATATATACAATCTGCAGCTGAATTAACAAACTTCTTGACATTTATACTGGTTAAATGGCTTGTTAGCTGCTTGAAGTGAATTAAAATACCTTTGTGTTTAGTACCATTACTACTAATGAAACTGTATTCACAAGAGGGGCATGCTTCAAAACTCTGCAATTCTGAGCACAAAAGGTTCAAACATTTTCGAAGCTAATTGGATCCAATTGTTGGATTTTATATTTTTCTCAGGAAATTATGGATTAATAAAATTTGTAGTTACCTGCAAATTAATTACTGGTTTGGTTTAACAATCAGGTATATAGTATATGGATGATATCTCCTAATGTACTGCATTTATGATAGGTGTAAGTGTTACAAAACTCTTTAAAAAATCACCATGTTTAAAAATAATAGATTTTGGAGCGAAGATCCTTAAAATTCTCAAAATGAAAAATCATATTAGACCTTTATTACTTAATACAAACAGTCACATCCTGTAGAGCAGACCTGTCAAACTGGCAATTTGCCAGAAGCCAGTTACTTTTCAACTTTAGTAAAAGAGAAATAATACTTGCTTTCAATTAATGTCCTTCCATCTGCACTTTTTCATTTTTTTGCCTTTTGTGGCCTCTTGTTAGGTTTTCCCAGAACCATTGTGTAGATCCTCTGGTTACACCAACAGAGAGGACTGATTCTGAGTCAGCGTAAAGTAAACTTCATCAGCAAATGCAAGAGTGGTGTATTGTGGGCTGGCACTTGGGTTTGTGATCCCCTATCAGTACACGGCCAGCTGGGTGGTCCACACCCCTGGGGTCTACCTGCCTTTCTTCCACCGCATTCCCGAGCTAAGGGAACCAGATTTTCCATGCCTCCCTTCCCCTCTACTATTCTGCTGCAACCATTTACACCTTTGCTGCACCCATCTTTGGTTTCTATACTTGTCTCATTATCTCCTCCTTTTGCCTTCCACCATAATCACTTTGGTCATTTAATCGCTCCTGCCATCCACCCTTTTGAGTCATTCCTGCCCCCCTTTTCCCTGGATCTGTATTTGCTTAAAAGCTGTTCATCTTCCACTGTGGATGAAAGATCACCCATCTGAAACATTAACTCGCTTTCTCTCACCACAAATGCTGCCTGACCTCCTGCGTGTTTCCAGCATTTTCTGTTTTTATTTTAGTCATTTTCATGAGTTTGGGGAGAAAAATCTGACTTGCCTGTAAATTAATAATTCTTTTAAAATTTTCTCCAGCAGTGCTGTAATGTGAGCATTTGTGAAGGTCCATTTTAACAATGCACATCGTGGACTACAAATTTATCAATCCATGAAATTATCCTGTTTTACACAATGGAAGGTTGTATGGATGGATAAACTGAAAAATGTCACACTTCAAATCTGTTCATTATCCAAAAATTATATGTTAATGCTATGGGTTTTCATGGTTTGATACGCGAGTTGGGTAGGATTGATTGGGTAATGTCACTCAAAGGGTTGATGGTGGATAGGCAATGGCAAACATTCAAAGATCGCATGGATGAACTACAGAATTTGTTTATCCCAGTTTGGCATAAAAATAAATCAAAAAAGGTGACTCAACTGTGGCTAACAAGGGAAATTAGGGATAACATGAGATCCAAAGAGAGGACATATAAATTGGCCAACAAAAGCATCAAACCTGAGGATTGGGAGCAGTTTAGGATTCAGCAAAGGAGGACAAAGGGATTAATTAAAAGGGGGAAAATAGATTATGAAAGTAAGCTTGCGGGAACATAAAAACTGACTGTAAAAGCTTTTATAGATATGTGAAGAGAAAAAGATTGGTGAAGTAAAGCGTAGGTCCCTTACAGTCAGAATCAGGGAAATTTATAATGGGGAACAAAGAAATGTCAGACCAATTAAATACTTATTTTGGTTCTGCCTTCACAAAGGAGGACACAAATAACCTCCCAGACATGTCGGGGAACATAGGGACTAATGAGAGGGAGGAACTGAAAGAAATCAGTATTTGTAGGGAAATGGTGTTGGGGAAGTTGACGGGATTGAAGGCCGATAAATCCCCAGGGCCTGATAAGGTGTTGTGTATGTACCTTTAAGAGAGAACTGTTTTACAGCTCCTGTATACTGTAGTACCGGCAGTGACCACACCGGTATATAAAGCCGGAGCAGACGTCTGTACTTCAGTCTTGAGACTACTCTACTCCAGTAAATACCTGTTGATTGTTAAGTTACAGCATCCGTGTAGTTCTTGGGGAAACATCCTATTTAAAGAATCACAGATCTAACAGTGGCGACGAGTGTCGATTCGAATCTACCTGCAACTCTGCATTTCCCTTCAAGGATTCGCTCCGGGAGGGCGGTGGAAGAAAGTCGAGGCCAGAAACACGGGCGTCGACCACAAGCAACCGCCCAGTCGTCCGGCAGAGAGTGAACATCGCAGGGGAGGCTGTGGAGAGCCGGGCTTGCTTCCCCAGCCACGATGATCAGCAATAGACTGACGACAAGTACAGCGCAGACCCTTCCCGGACAGCGGCGGCTGGAGCCGACCGACGTCAGAGACAAAGCCGAGCAGCGTCGACGGGGTAAGATAGAGGGTGAAGAGCACAGGGCACAGCCGGGGGTTGAAAACCGAGCGGCATCGAGGAAAAACAAAATGGAGAGAGAGAGGGTAAAGCAGCAGCCGGGTTCAGGACCGAGTGGCGGAAACGGGAAAGGCGCACAGAAAAAAAAAACGCGCAGAGCACAGCCAGGGCTCAAGGGCTGAACAGTGTCCGCGGGGAGAAGAAGGGAGAGCGCAGGAGACGCCATTGAGCCGCAGAGAAGAAGGAAGAGCGCGGGAGATGCCATTTTTAGAAGCCGCAGCGGAGAAGAAGGGCGAACGCGGGAAGAAAGTAAAGCACGGGAGACGCCATTTTGTGCCAGCGGAGAAGAAGGGAAAGCGCAGGAGACGCCATTTTTGACAGTTAAATCACACCCAGGGATGCCGAAGAGTGGCAGTATCTCTACGTTCGACAATGAAGTCGAAGATTGGGCGACATATGTGGAACGTATGGAGGTGTACTGCAGGGTGAATGAAGTGCCAGATGCTAGGAAAGCACTGGTTTTGTTAAATTCCATGGGTGCAAAAACTTATGGATTACTGCGAAACCTAATAACCCCAGAGAAGCCTGTGAATAAGAATTTCGAAAGCATAGTAGAAATCCTACAGGACCACTTAAACCCCGCACCGCTGCTGATAGCAGAACAATTTAAGTTCCATAAAAGGAACCAACACAAAGATGAAAGCAATGCTGAGTACTTAACGGAACTGCGCAAGCTATCGAAACACTGCCAGTTTGGAGTGGGACTAGCAGATACGTTAAGGGACAAGTTTGTGTGTGGGCTTCAAAGTGAAGGAACCCAGAAACGGCTTCTATCAGAAAAGGATCTTACGCTGGACAAGGTTTTCAGTATGGCAGTATCACACAAAGTAGCCGCAAGGGGCGCTGCAGAGATACAACGGAGACCACAAGAATATGGCACCAATGAAATGTCCTATGGAACAGGGAAGTGTTATTGCTGCGGCAGAACAACACACGACCAGAAGGATTGTTGGTTCAAGGACCAAGTGTGCAGACAGTGTGGAAAAGCAGGACACATAGCAAGAGTCTGCAGGTCTGGGAAGAAAACCAACAGCAAGAAATCTCCACAGGAGAAGTACAAAAAGGTACACAAGGTGATGGACAGTAGTTCAGACGAACAAAAAAGTGACACAGACTCCGGAAGCAAGGAGCTGAGTTGTCTGAAACTACATAAGGTAACCAAAATGGAGGATCACCAGACTATCTGGGTTACACTCAAGATAGACGGAGTCCAAGTGAAAATGGAATTGGACACAGGATCAGCCCTAACAGTCATAAACCAAAGGGACTACAAACGGCTATTTTCACATATACCCTTGAAAGCTACAGAGATTGTCTTGAAGACGTACACGGGGCAAAAAGTCTACCCCAAAGGAAAAATAATGGTGAAAGTGATATACAAAGGCCAGGAAATACCTAAAATGGACTTATATGTATTGCCAGATGGAGGACCACCACTGCTAGGATGTGAGTGGATCCGGAAGATACAATTAGATTGGCATTCCATACAGGCACTGAAGGTTGAGGCCAAAAAGGATGATGACGTCACACCTGGACGACTGTCAAAAATGCTAACTGACACAAAAGAAGTGTTCCAGGAGGGACTCGGAACACTAAAAGGCATAACAGCAACGATTAAAATAGAGGAAAATGCAAGCCCAAAGTTTCTTAAGGCCAGACCAGTGCCTTATGCGATCAGCCCAGCCGTCGAAACAGAGCTGGAAGGGTTGGAACATTCAGGAGTACTGTCCAAAGTAGACTGGAGCGAGTGGGCTACACCCATCGTTCCTGTAATGAAGAGGTCGTTGAGTAATACGCCTGGGGAACCAAAGAAGGTCCGCATCCTTTTAAGGGGATTTTAAGGTGACAGTGAACCCAATCCTTCACACGGTACAATATCCGCTTCCACGAATTGAGGATATTTTCGCCTCGCTATCTGGAGGTAAACGCTTCACCAAAATTGATCTAGCCCAGCCGTACTTGCAAATGGAGGTAGAAGAAGCCTCGAAACAATACCTCACAATCAACACTCATAAAAGGTCTCTATCAATACAACCGGCTGGTGTTCGGGGTAGCATCGGCTCTGGCTATTTGGCAAAGGGAGATGGATCAAGTCCTGCAAGGGATTCCAGGGACCCAGTGCTATTTGGACGACATCCTGGTCACGGGCGAAAATGACAGTGATCACCTCGCCAACTTGGAGAAGGTGCTCACCAGGTTAAAGGAATATGGGCTACGAGCTAATCGCCACAATTGCGAGTTTTTCCAGAAGCAGATCTCATATTGTGGCCACGTCATCGATGAAGAGGGGTTACATAAGTCCCCTGAAAAGATTGAGGCAGTAGTCAAGGCTCCAGCACCGGAAAATGTGTCACAACTGAGGTCATTCCTCGGGCTGGTAAACTACTACCATAAGTTCTTACCAAATTTGTGCACGGTATTACACCCACTGAACACCCTACTGCAAACAGTGGTGCCATGGAAGTGGAATGACGAACGTAGATGAGCTTTCCAGAAGTGTAAAGAATTGATCACATCAAAAGAGGTGTTGGCCCATTTCAACCCAGCACTACCAATTCGTTTGGCATGTGATGCATCACCCTATGGTATTGGAGCGGTGCTGTCGCACAAATTCCCAGACGGGTTGGAGAGGCCAGTAGCCTTTGCTTCTCGGTCACTAACCTCAGCCGAGCGCAACTACGCCCAGATTGACGGGGAGGCCCTCAGCCTAGTATGGGGAGTAAAAAAATTCAACCACTATCTGCATGGGCAGAAGTTCACCTTGCTGACTGACCACCAACCACTTGTCTCCATCTTTAATCCAAAGAAGGGCATTCCGGTGATGACTGCACAACGGTTGCAAAGATGGTCCCTGTAGTGTCCGTGTGTAGATAAAGACACTGAAGACAGGAGTTGGTTCATAGGTATTTACTAAGCAAGTCTGGGGGGGGTTTCTAAAGGATATACACAATACACAGGCTTATATAGCCCAAGTGGCAATTACCGGCATTACGCACACCTGGGGCTCTTAAAGGCACATACACCATAATTGCTCTTAAAGGCACATACACCACAATTCCTCCCCTTCTAGCTAACTAGTACATCATATTTTAAGTAATTATTAATTACATGTTATTTGCAAAATAATATACATTGCTGTATTAATTAATTATAAGTTAGTCTCTCAGGAGGCTTCCTGACTCGGTCCGGATAACGCCTCGGGGGTGTAGCAGTTTCTGGTGGTGTAGTAGGTTCTTCTGGCAAGGCTGATTCGGCTTGAAGGCCAGTGTCGGGTTCATTGGGCTCCAGTATCACCGGATCGGAGGTAGATATGGGTATCTCTACTTCATCGTTAGATGTATAGAGTGGTGGTGTAGGTTGTCCCTTTTCGGATGACTTGATGATTTGGTCAGCATGGCGCCTTATTATGCTGTCTCCGATGTCCACGGTATACATCAGTGGTCCTAATCGTGTGCAGATAGTTCCAGGCTGCCATTTCTCGGTACGGTAGTCCCGGGCCAAAACCGGTTGGCCTATCTGGAAGGCCCTAGTTGGCCTTTCATTCATGCCCTGAAACTGCTGGTTCTCCACGTCCCTTCGGATGTTGGGCTTGACCAAATCCAGCCGGCATCTTAGGTTTCTATTGTAGAACATCATGGCGGGAGTTTGGTTAGTAACCATATGCGTTGCATTCCTATATGCAAATAAGAAGTTATCCACCTTGTGCTGAAGTTTTATGTCTTCATTACCCATGGCCTTGATGGCCTTCTTGAAGGTCTGGACAAACCTTTCAGCCAATCCATTGGTGGCGGGATGGTATGGGGCGGACGTGTAGTGCTTTACCCCATTGTTCTTTAAGAACTTTCTGAATTCTTCGGACACAAATTGCGGTCCATTATCAGAACATATCTGCTCCGGCAGCCCATTCCTGGCAAATATGGTCCTTAATACTGTGATGGTTTTTTCCGTGGTGGTGGAGGACATCTTTATTACCTCCGGCCACTTGGAGTGTGCATCAACTGCGATTAAGAACATTGAGTCCATAAATGGACCAGCAAAGTCGATGTGCACCCTTTGTCAGGGAGATGAGGGCCACTCCCATGGATGTAGAGGGGCCTGTGGCGGAGCATTTTGGACCTTCTGGCATCCTAGGCAGCTCTTGGTCATGTCTTCGATGTCTCCATCGATACCTGGCCACCATACAAACGCCCTAGCTAGGTTCTTCATTTTCACTCCACCCAGATGCCCCTCGTGAAGCTCCTTTAGCACTTTATCCTGGAGTTTGGGTGGAATCACCACTCTGGATCCACACATCAAGGTTCCTCGGCACACTGACAGCTGTTCTCTTCTTTGCGAGAATGCTGGCAACAGTGGTTCGCCATGTGCTGGCCATCCCTTCACTGTTAAATCGTAGACCCGTGAGAGAGTAGGGTCATTTCTTGTCTCCCTTTCAATGGCAGAATTTGTCACCGGTAGACATTCCACTATGGTAGAGTGGAATATCTCTACTGGGTCTACTGTAGGTGCCTCTTCTATCGTTGGCAACGGTAGGCGTGATAAACCGTCAGCATTCCCATGCTGTTTTGACCCTTTGTATTCAATGTTGTATTGGTGTGCCCCTAGAAAAAGGGACCACCTCTGTAGTCTTTGTGCCGTCATAATGGGGACACCTTTTTTAGGGTTGAATATGGAGATGAGGGGTTGATGGTCAGTCAGCAAGGTAAATTTTTGTCCGTGTAGGTAATGGTTGAATTTCTTCACTCCCCATACCAGGCTGAGTGCTTCCCTGTCTATCTGGGCATAGTTACGCTCAGCTGAGTTCAATGAGCGTGACGCAAAAGCTATCGGCCGTTCCGAGCCATCAGGGAATCTATGGGACAATACCGCTCCTATGCCGTAAGGGGATGCATCGCACGCCAGTCTGATTGGTAGTGATGGGTTGTAATGAGCCAAAATTTTCTCGGATGTGATTAAGTCTTTACATTTATGGAAGGCACGTTTACAGTCTTCGTTCCATTTCCAAATCACTCCTGTCTGTAGAAGATCATTAAGAGGGTGTAGAATAGTTGATAAGTTCGGTAAAAATTTATGATAGTAATTTATTAATCCCAGGAATGACCTTAATTGTGAAACATTTTCAGGTGCTGGGGCTTTTATAACTGCTTCAATTTTTTCAGGTGACTTATGCAACCCTTCCTTATTAATTATGTGGCCACAATATGATATCTGATTTTGGAAAAATTCGCACTTGGGGCGATTTGCTCGTAGGCCCCGTTCTTTCAGCCTAGTGAGCACCTGCTCCAAATTGGCAAGGTGCTCGTTGTCGTTTTCTCCTGTTATAAGGATGTCGTCTAGGTAGCATTGAGTCCCCGGAATCCCTTGCAGGACTTGCTCCATAGCTCTTTGCCAGATAGCTGGAGCTGATGCTATTCCAAAAACCAGTCGATTGTACTGGTATAGGCCTTTGTGTGTGTTTATTGTGAGATACTTTTTAGAGGTCTCCTCAACCTCCATCTGTAGATATGCCTGTGCCAAGTCAATTTTTGTGAAACGTTTCCCTCCGGATAGTAAGGCGAAAATATCTTCTATCCTCGGAAGAGGATACTGTACCGTGTGAAGGACCGGGTTTACAGTCACCTTAAAGTCCCCACAGATGCGAATTTTTTTCTGTTCCTCAGAGTTATTTTTCAACGTTTTTTTCATGACTGGAATGATGGGTGTTGCCCATTCGCTCCAATCTATTTTGGATAATACGCCTGCCTTTTCCAAATTCTTCAGCTCTGCCTCGACTGCCGGACGTATTGCGTATGGCACCGGTCTTGCCTTAAAAAATTTTGGAATTGCTGTATCTTCCACTTTTATTGAGGCGGTGATGCCTTTCAAGGTTCCTAGTTTCTCTTGAAACACTTCTTTGGCGTTGGCCAAGATGTCTTTTAATCGTTCAGGTATGATGTCATCATTGTTTTTTTCCTTACTGGTCACCGTCAGTGCCTGAATGGAGTGCCAGTCTAAACGTATCTTCCTTATCCATTCACGTCCCAACAACGGTGGACCACCATCTTGTAGAATGTATAAATACAACTTTTGTATTTCTTTGCCGTTGTATACCACAGGCACCCTTATTTTTCCTTTGGGGTAGACTTTCTGCCCCGTATATGTTTTTAAGATAATGGATGTGTCTTCTAGAGGTATATGCGAAAATAGCCTCTCGTAATCTCGTCGATTTATTACGGTTAGAGCTGATCCTGTATCTAGCTCCATTTTAACTGGGGACCCTGCTATTGTGAGGGTAACCCAAATGGTTTGGTAATCCTCTTTGGCAAGTACATTATGTAATTTGAGACAGCTTAGTCTCTTGTTTCCGGAGTCGCTATCGCTATTCTGGTCTTCGGAGCTATTGTCCATCATCATTTGTACCTTCCTGTACTTTTCTTTATTGATTTTTTGTTTTCTGTCAGTGGATTTATTTTGTCCAGATTGGCATACCCGTGCAATGTGTCCAATCTTACCACATTGCCTGCATGCTTTGCCCTTGAACCAGCAGTCCCTCTGGTTATGGGTGGATCTGCCGCAGCGATAACATCTTCCGAACTCCTGTGTCATTTTATGGGTGCCGAAGTCCTGTGTCTCTTGTTGTATCTCTGCAGCTCCTTTTGCTGCTGCTTCGTATGATACAGCCATACTGAAAGCTTTGTCCAATGTTAAATCTTTTTCAGAAAGCAGTCTTTTTTGTGTTCCTTCACTTAAGAGACCGCAAACAAATTTGTCTCGAAGATAATCCGATAGTCCTGCTCCGAATTGGCAGTACTTTGATAGCTTTCTTAATTCGGTTAGGTAATCAGCGTTACTTTCATTCTTGTGTTGATTTCTCTTGAAGAACTTGAATCGTTCCGCTATCAGCAGCGGTGTTGGGTTTAAATGCTCCTGCAGGGTATCAATAATTTCTTTAAAAGTCTTGTCCTTTGGTTTGGCTGGAGTGATTAAATTTCGTAACAGCCCGTATGTCTTCACGCCCATTAAGTTCAGAAGTGCTGAAGCTTTTTTTTCATCTGTTATTCCATTTGCAGTGCAATAAACCTCTACTCTTTCCACGTATGTGGTCCAATCTTCTATTTCACCATCAAAAGCCTCAATATTACCAGATTTAGGCATTTCAGAAAAGATATGGCGCTTCCCGCGCTTTTTTTTTCTCTCTCTGTAGCAATGATATGGCGCTTCCCGCGCTTTCCCGCCGCTGCTACCGATAACAACGCTGTTTTACTGTGGTTTCCGTTTATTCACTGTTGGAGACTCGTTCCCGACGGAGGTCTAAACGCTGACCTGCTTGCCGCGCCGGCCGTCTCTCGAGTGCACCCTCCCAGTCCGTTATTGCTTGCCTCCGATTTCGCTGCCTGTCTCAGCTGTAGAGCCCGCCGCTGGAGCTCCAGCCTGACGCCCAGGAAGGATTAGCGCAGTACCTGTCACCAGCTTGGCCAGCTGGTGAAACCACAGTTTCTCTTACTTCCTTGAGTCTTCTGGACGCTGGAGGAATCGATGTCCTTGAGGTGCTGCCGAATTGCAGGTAAGTCCGTTTCCACTTCGTCGCCACTGTAGTGTCCGTGTGTAGATAAAGACACTGAAGACAGGAGTTGGTTCATAGGTATTTACTAAGCAAGTCTGGGGGGGGTTTCTAAAGGATATACACAATACACAGGCTTATATAGCCCAAGTGGCAATTGCTGGCATTACGCACACCTGGGGCTCTTAAAGGCACATACACCATAATTGCTCTTAAAGGCACATACACCACAGTCCCTGTTTCTAGGGGCGAATCAATATGAAATAGAATATAAAGGCACGAAACAGCATGGAAACGCTGATGGGCTATCACGCTTGCTACTGCCTACTGTGGAGGAAGCACCAGCAGTGGACCCTATCGAGATATTTTATTCGTCAATAATTGAACGATTGCCAGTAACGAACGCGGATATAGAGAAGGAGACCCGCAATGACCCAACACTGTCTCGGGTATATGATTTGACGGTGAGGGGATGGCCAACACATGGCGACTCACTGTTGCCAGCATTCTCATCCAGAAGAGAACAGCTGTCAGTATGCCAGGGGACAGTGATGTGTGGATCCCGAGTGGTGATTCCACCCAAATTAAGGGAGAGAGTGCTAAATGAGCTTCATGAAGGTCATCTGGGAGGGGTGAAAATGAAAAGCCTTGCTAGGGCTTATGTGTGGTGGCTGGGGATCGATCAACAAATCGAGGACCTAACCAAGAGCTGCTCAGGATGCCAGAAGGTCCAAAATGCACCACCACATGCCCCTCTACACCCATGGGAGTGGCCCTCCTCTCCATGGCAACGGGTGCATATTGATTTTGCTGGTCCATTCATGGACTCAATGTTCTTAATAGCAGTGGATGCTCACTCGAAATGGCCTGAGGTGCTAAAAATGTCCTCAACCACTACAGAGAAAACGATTGCAATCCTACGGACCATATTTGCCAGGAACGGCTTGCCAGAGCAGATTTGCTCTGATAATGGACCACAGTTTGTGTCCGAAGAGTTTCGGAAATTTATGAGAAGGAATGGGGTAAGGCATTACACATCCGCCCCGTATCATCCAGCCACAAATGGATTGGCTGAAAGGTTCGTACAAACCTTTAAAAAGGCGATAAAGGCCATGTGCGACGATGAAATTCCACTGCAGCATAAGGTGGACAATTTCCTATTAGCCTACAGAACTGCGACACATGCAGTTACCAACCAGACCCCGGCCATGATGTTCTTTAACTGAAGGTTGAGATCTCGTCTGGATTTGCTCAGACCCAATGTGCGAAGAAATGTTGAGGATAAACAATTCCAGCACATCAATGAGAAACCGACAAGGAGCTTCAATGTAGGACAACCAGTCTTGGCCCGTGACTACCGAACAGAGAAATGGCAACCCGGAACAATATGCACAAGGCAGGGGCCATTAATGTACACAGTGGATGTCGGGGAGAACATTGTGAGATGCCACGTCGATCAGATCTTAGCGTCAGAGGAACGAGTCAACCCCATGTCTCGAGTACCTGGGGAGGAACCCGACATACCGGTAGCATCTACCTCTGAACCAATAGCAGTGGAAACCGATGAACTAACCGATGAAAAGGGGCCAGAATCGCCTCCGCACCAAGAACAAGAACCTCAGGAAAGGCGCTATCCAGAAAGGATCAGGAAGCCGCCCCAAAGACTGAATCTATAAATGGACTATTTTCAGTTAATGTTGCATGTTAAAAATGTTAATTGTTAAATGAATGTTATGATACAAATACCATTAGCAATCAATTATAGCGAAATCAGTACCCAGAATGTTCTTCATTTGCATAAACCTAGTACATAGAAACATAGAAGATAGGAGCAGGAGTAGGCCATTCGGCCCCTCGAGCCTGCTCTGCCATTTAATGAGATCATGGCTGATCATCCAAATTCAGTACCCGGTCCCCGATTTCTCCCCATATCCCTTGATCCCTTTAGCCTTAAGAAATATATCTAACTCCTTCTTGAATATATTTAATAAATTAGCCTCAACTGCCTTTTGTGGTAGAGAATTCCACAGGTTCACCACTCTCTGGGTGAAGAAATTCTTCCTCATCTCTGCCCTAAATAGCTTACTCCTGGTTCTGGACTCCCCCGCCATCGGGAACATCCTTCCTGCATCTAGTCTGTCTAGTCCTGTTAGAATTTTATAAGTTTCAATGAGATCCCCTCTCATTCTTCTAAATTCCAGCGAATATAAGCCCAATCGACCCAATCTCTCCTCATACGTCATTCCTGCCATCCCAGGTATCGGTCTGGTGAACCTTCGCTGCACTCCCTCCATGACAAGAACACCCTTCCTCAGATAAGGCAACCAAAACTGCACACAATACTCAAGGTGTGGTCTCACCAAGGCCCTGTACAACTGCAGCAAGACATCCTTGCTCCTGTACTCGGATCCTCTCGCTATGAAGGCCAACATACCATTTGCCTTCTTAACCGCCTGCTGCACCTGCATGCTTACCTTCAGCGACTGGTGCACAAGGACACCCAGGTCTCGTTGCACTTCCCCTTCTCCCAATCTATTGCCGTACAGTCTTGTAACTCATCACACAGTAAGTAAACTGCTGATATTGGAATCTGCCCATAACTTCAAATACAGTCCAGAAATAGGTAATTCAAATCTCACAAAATCACAACTGAAATGAAATCTGGTGATGTCAGGTTCAGATTCAATGGGAGAGAAATTGGACCACAAACTGCCCGATTTCTGGGCGGAAAGTGACCGTTAGAGGGGACGTATTTTGGGTCACAATCTCTCCCGCCTGTTCTACCCCAGAAGTGCTGCCAGTTACCAAAATGGAAGCCAGAGACTTCCAAGTGTTCAGGGCAGTCACCTTAAACAGGCGTTGGGTACCTTGAATATGTAAATCGGAGTCCTAACGGTAATTGTAGGATCCCCATCAAAATTCGCCATCAACAGTTGATTCGGGTCATCAGTGGCCTAACCATCAGTTCTTATTGGGTCACCAACAAAAAGATAAGTAAAACTTTGTTATAGTTTCATTTCTGTGCTCCTCCTAGCTCCACAAAAGTATCACAGGAGACTGCCGGCCTGGGCCCAATGAATTTTATGTAGATGAGTTCTCTTCAGATGTTAATATTGGCACAATGTAAATAATAGTCAATTATTTCATGAGGAAGGGGATAAATATAACGCTTCTAAATTCTGTCCTTTAACCACTATATTTTCTGCAGGCTATTCACTACATTTGGTGAAGATGGTGGGCACAGGCACTGCTTCTGTGCTGTAAAATTCTATATAATCTATTCTATGTAATCGATGCTGAGAGAAAGGGGTATAAGAATGAACCAAGGATGAAACTTCCTCCTTATGGAGAAAGATGTGTAGCTCCAACTTGATTCCTCCCCACAGCTGATTTGAAGACTTGTAGGAATATCGAGCCTGTAGGGGGAGATATTAGTTCACGCCCCCTTTGGAGTGCTAATTTTGCCGGAGCGCTACTTTTAGCGCCCTGAAAAAGTTATCACCCCCGCACCCGAAATTGAATGGTAGTACCCCAAGCAGGAGGCAGGGTGCTACTGGAAGTGCTCCACCTCCCTCTTGGGGCGCTTCCATTGAATATCGCGGCGCTATGTGCCACCGCGCCACATACCACCGTGGTACTGCAAGCCTCCCTCCCCTGATTAAAGGGGAGGGTCCTAGCACTGTGCGCACCGGGGCCCTGCTACACCACCGGGGAGCGGGCTCCCGGCAAAAGAGTGGGGAGGCGAGAGGGGGCAGGTACTTGCAGGCGGCCCAAAAAAATGGCCGCCTGGCCCCTGCCCTTTAATTTGCACCACCCCGGCCGCAAACATGGCACCCTGACCCTGTCGGACATAGCATCCGGCGGTAGGTCAGGGGGCGCGAGCCAAGTTTGCAGCCGGGGCGCTGTGCACAGCGATGACATCATCGGCAGAGGCGGGGCGCTACCGCTGCCGCTAACCTCCCGCTGAATTTCACAGGAGGCGTTAGCAGCGCCGCGCCCGGGCGCTAGTTGCTTTGCGCCCCATTAGTGCCCAACGGGAGGTGCAAAGCAACCAAATTTTTCCCCCGTAGCCTGCTCATTCTGCAGCACCATGCCATCTGAAGTACATTTTTACTAAAGCAAAAATACTGCTCTTTTCTGTGTAAGTCTATGTAATTAAAGTGTAAATTTTGCACTTGAGTGCTCCCAGCAGGGGAGCCCGGCTGCTGGTACAGCACGTTAGGAAACTGCATACACACAGACTACAGTTTACCATCCATTCATTTTAATGGACAGAAAATCATTGGCTGACCATGCAAGCGGAAAATTTACTGTTAAAAGTCTTGAGCCTAGCGCATGTCTATAGATCATCACACTTCAAAGAGATCACACCTCAAAAATATTTGTAGGCCAAAAAATCATAGCCGGGAAATTCCTGGAAACCTGTGTTATTGGAATGGTGCATCAGTGTCTTAGGGCCCTTTGCCAGTGCAAAAGTCTGAGGAATTATGACATAAGTGAGTGATGCCAGTTTTCACGCTACGCCACAATTTCCTGATCCACCGCTCCACCAAAAACATCGCCGAAACCGTGAAAACTTCACCATCATAGCTCCGCCCCATTCCAGACAATGGGAATTTCCTGGATTTGCACTGATTTGTTCGCTGCAACCAGTTACTCTGAGAAATCATGGCGCAAGCTGGGAGGAGAATCATGTGAGAGCCATAAATCATGTCGCTACCACATGACCAAGGCCTCGTCTGCACCATGATTTCTCAGTGTAATTGGAATTGATCTCTCAGGTTTTTCTCTTCTTTGTTACTGAGATATTTACTTTTGCCAGTTCTGCCATCCCGAGTCTCGTGAGTGTCTGAAGGCAATACTTCAGGACCCACCACCCCTCTCAATGCGTTCAGAAGGCTAAAGGATTGCAATGGCCTTTCCACTGGGAATTCCCCTATTCTGCACTATTATGGACGAGAAGGAGGAGCAGAGGCAGGAGGTGCAGTGCGTGAGGCACCATGGCAGGAGGCTGCACCAAGCTCGCTACTAACCCCCACCACCCCCCCACCTCCCCACCTCACAGAAAGTGTACAGGGAACGAATGTCATACCAACCACTGTTGGAGGAGCTGTACATGCGCAGACTGCACGTCGCCAGAGAAGAAATTGGCTACCTCTGTGGAGTGCTGCAGGGAGGCCTGAAGCCATGGTTTACTTCTCGCACGACCTTATCAGTCAAGGTTCGGCAATGTGATCGCTGTGGCGTATTCAAATGACTTTTGCAGGAAATTTTGGCATAAGATCACAACGGGAAGATCGGCACACAAACCAGTGTAAATTATGGCGAAAGTCACCAATCACTCCTATTCCAGGAAATGGACATGCTGCTGCATGAAATAAAAACTGAAAATGGTGGAAATACTCAGCAGGTCAGGCAGCATCTGTGGAGAGAGAAACAGAGTTAACGTTTCAGGTCGATGACCTTTTGTCAGAACTGCATGAGATTGGTGTCAGGCAGATTGGCCTGTTTGGCACTCCACAGCACCCTCCCATGCCTGGCAGGAAGTGATGACCAGGCTGAAAGCAATGAAAAATACCTGCAGGACCTGGAAATAAATATGGAATAGAACATCATATTTTAACGAATCTAGCAAGGTAAGATTACCAACAGTACCTTGTACCAGTTAAATGACCCAAGCTACCATGCCATAAAGTGTAGCCTGTCAACCTGTTCCACAATTACCAGGCACTCATACCAAATCCCCATGCAATCTTACAGTTCTTTCATAGCATTTCATGCATACCCATGCTTCAACAGGACAAACATTCAAGAAGCAATGTACAATTAAAAGCCTTGCCACAGTCACATCTTTCAAGGGCTTCATACACCAAACCACTGGAACATAAACATACTGACACCCGGGATAGACTTCAAGTTGACACATGGCAACCATCAGTGATCCTTTGTCTTTCAGAAATACATTGGTGCACATTTGGCAATTGTGCCATGCTATTCAATGGAAAAGAAGATGAACAGTGACTAGTTTTAGTGGGCGTCTATCTTATGAACCTACTACTTGGGGGAAGCAATTTTTTCCAATCTCTGTTCTTGCTTGAGGGCTTCTTATTTTGTACCGGTGATAGCTAGTTCTGCAATCACAGAACAAATTAAATACACAGCTTACACTGCATCATCCATAGCTTTTATTATTTGAAAAATGTAGATCATGTCCCTTTTCGATCTGTTTCCTGACCAAGGAAAAAAAATTCAATTCCTGAGCTTCTCTTCAGAATTTAAGCCTGAAGTCCCAAAATCATCTGGTGCCCCTTCTCTGAACCTCCAGTAATATTCATGTGGGCTGCCAAGTAATTTATTTGAATAATGTATAAATGATCAAATAATGCTTTGTCTTTACATTCCTACATCTAAACCTTCCAGAGATGTCGGGGAACATAGGGTCTGATGAAAGGGAGGAACTGAAAGAAATCAGTATTTGTAGGGAAATGGTGTTGGGGAAATTGATGGGATTGAAGGCCGATAAATCCCCAGGGCCTGATAATCTACATCCTAGGGTACTTAAGGAAGTGGCCCCAGAAATAGTAGATGCATTGCTGATCATCTTCCAACATTCGATGGAATCTGGAGCAGTGCCCATGGATTGGAGGGTAGCTAATGTTACCCCACTATTCAAAAAAGGTGGTAGAGAGAAAATGGGGAATTACAGGCCGGTAAGCCTGACATCGGTAGTGGGGAAAATGCTAGAGTCCATTATAAAAGATGTAATAGCAGAGCACTTGGAAAACAGTGACAGGATCGGACAAAGTCAACATGGATTTACAAAAGGTAAATCGTGCTTGACTAATCTACTGGAATTTTTTGAGGATGTAACTAGTAAAATAGATAAGGGAGAACCAGTAGATGTGGTGTATTTGGACTTTCAGAAGGCTTTCAATAAGGTCCCGCATAAGTGATTAGCGTGTAAAGTTAAGGCACATGGGATTGGGGGCAAGGTATTGACTTGGATAGAGAACTGGTTGGCAGACAGAAAGCAAAGAGTTGGAATAAATGGGTCTTTTTCCGAATGGCAGGCAGTGACTAGTGGGGTACCGCAGGGATCGGTCCTTGGACCCCAGCTATTCACAATATATATTAATGATCTAGACAAGGGAACTAGATGTAATATCTCCAAATTTGCAGACAACACAAAGCTGGGTGGGCGTGTGTGCTGTGAGGAGGATGCTGAGAAACTACAGAATGATTTGGACAGGTTGGGTGATTGGGCAGAAGCATGGCAGATGCAATATAACGTGGATAAATGTGAGGTTATCTACTTTGGTGGCAAAAACAGGAAGGCAGATTATTATCTGAATGGCAATAGATTGGGAAAAGGGGAAGTGCAACGAGACCTGGTTGTCCTTGTGCACCAGTCGCTGAAGGTAAGCATGCAGGTGCAGCAGGCGGTTAAGAAGGCAAATGGCATGTTGGCCTTTGTAGCGAGAGGGTTTGAGTACAGGAACAAGGATGTCTTACTGCAGCTGTACAGGGCCTTGGTGAGACCACATCTTGAGTATTGTGTGCAGTTTTGGTCGCCTTATCTGAGGAAGGATGTTCTTGCCATGGAAGGAGTTCAGTGAAGATTCACCAGGCTGATACCTGGGATGGCAGGAATGACGTATGAGGAGAGATTGGGACGATTGGGCTTGTACTCGCTGGAGTTTAGAAGAATGAGAAGGGATCTCATTGAAACTTATAAAATTCTGACAGGACTGGACAGACTAGATGCAGGAAGGATGTTCCCGATCGTCGGGGAGTCCAGAACCAGGGGTCACAGTCTAAGGATAAGGGGTGGGCCATTTAGGACAGAAATGAGGAGGAATTTCTTCACCCAGAGAGTGGTGAACCTGTGGAATTCTCTGTCACAGAAGGCAGTAAAGGCCAATACATTAAATATATTCAAGAAGGAGTTGGATATATTTTTAAGGCTAAATGGATCAAGAGGTATGGGGAGAAAGCAGGGACCGGGTACTGAATTGGGATGATCAGCCATGATCGCATTGAATGGCGGCGCAGGCTCGAGGGGCCAAATGGCCTACTCCTGCTCCTATCTTCTATGTTTCTATGTTTCTAAACCCTGGTCAAACACAAAATTGTTAATTCACTCAAAACATACAGATTCACTGGGAGCATTCTGTTAGTCCTGATAATTTAGCTGTTCTCCAAGAAATGTAACCACAGTCAGTCTATCAAGAAAAGCTTTAAGATATCCATACACTTTGGGCACAGTTCTCAAAACAGAGACTGCTGATGCAATGTTTTGTAAGATTGTAATGCTGCCGATGAGTCCTGCAGCGCATGTTTATTAGCTGCAGGACCACTAGCTAAACTTTATTTGTCTGTGAAATTGTACATTGCATTCAATCTTTTTTCATATCTTTGCTTCTTTCAAGCATAGGTTGTGAAAAACAGAATATAATAAGCTGCGTAATAATTAAAACCTGATGGCCGCGATTTTGCTGGTGCTCAGAGTGTGGGTTTGAAGTTGGGTCCACTGTCAAAATCGAAATGATTGACAGCGGGTTGGGAACCCACTGCAAACCTGCCTCCATGTAAGTTTCCAAAGTGTCGGGTCTGTGGCTTCAGAACAAACCCAACACCAAGCAGCGGGGGAGGCATTTAAGGTACTTAACTGCATGTTAGGTGCTTGTTAACTACTACTTTGCCAGCCTCTTTCTATTTTCCCACATTTTTAACGGGGTTCACGTCATTTGAAGATCACGTCAGCTAAGTAGGTCGGGTTCTCTATGTCTGCCCATTGCTGTGAATAGGTGACAGCTGCAAAAGTGGTATGAAAGCTACCATTTCACAGCTGGTCACTTTCCAATGCCAGAGGCTTGAGTCCTCAGGACTTGGAAGACACTTTTGAGCTGTATGCAGTTTGGAAGCGTTTGGAGTAAACTATCTATCCACTATCACCTCCTTGGAGCAACCTCTCTCACCACTGACAGATCGCTTCTGTCATCTCAACTTCATAATTCTATAATAACATGGAATATTGTGCTCTGTTACAGAATGGGCACACGTTGTAAACATTCAAAGGGTTATAAGGTAGGTCATTTTTGAAGCCAGCGCCTTTAGATGGTCAACACTTCATTGACACAAAGCACCATCCTCTCTCAAGCATTCTGGAGCGTGAGCAGAGGGAATGGGTATCTGAGGTGTGTAAGAGGCATAGGAGCTGCACAACTTGTAGAACAATCCCTCTCAACAGAGTTAGTTACCAGAGCATAAGGAGGATCAGTGCATGATGAGTGGTAGGCTTCGGCTCAGAATGGTGACTGTGATTAAGGTGTGTTATTTATTCCACAAAAAACTCTAAGGATATTAAACCGTATACAACACATTACCAGTGCTTATGAAGGTCATGACTATTCTCAATTATTATGCCACAGAGTTGTCTCAGGCACCCAAATAGGACATCCCAAAATCAGCCACTTTGCCATCCACTGCTCCATTAAGGAGGTAACTGAACAGAATTGTAATGTCATTACATGAAGTATTGAATATTTGTGTACAATCAGTGTGTGTGGTGCAGCATCATAGTGTCCAACCTGCGGCCCCCTTGGGTGTTTCATCCCAAAGCTCATTGTGGCCTTACGGATTGTTGCCAAAGAATAGCTTCTGGTCTCCAACCAGCAGCACTTGGTTCACTGTGCTCTTCCCCTGCCCTGGGTCTGATGCATTTTACATGGAGAAAAAGCAGAGCAATGCAACCCTAAAGCTATGATACCTCATTCACAGCAAGCTGAAATCAAATGTAATTTAAACTATGTCGTATCACCTGGTGTGTAAACTAGCCAATGAGAGTACAGAAGCGCAGTCTTGGTCCTGATTTGGCCTGCTTCTTGTACGTTCATTGTAATGATCAATAACATGTCATTCTATAGTGGACACTAGGTGGAGCCGTAGAGCTGTGTAGAGCTATATATATATAAGACTACACTACCCAGTTGTATGTGTATTAAGACTACATTACCCATGAGGCACTAGGCTACCCACAAGGCAGCAGTCAAGATGGAAGCCTCTACAGATACTGTACCTAGTCCACATGTGCTCAATAACAGTGTCTAGCAAAAGCTAGCTGTGTTCTTAATGAAAACTATTAGTTATTAATGAACATAATATGGTACCAGGATACCAAGAGTTGTAAATCTCTGCTAAAAAATTGTGAAAAGCGACATGGAGAATTTGAAGCCACCAGAGCGTTTGAATCTCGAGGGAAATGTCGACTACAATTGGCGGATTTTTAAACAACAATTCGAACTCTACATTGCTGCCATCGGATTCAGTACGAAGCCAGACGCAAGGAAGATAGCGTTGCTGCTTACGGTTGCAGGCCCACAGGCGATAGAGGTATTTAATACATTTGTATTTAATCCAGAGGAGAACAGAGAAAAATTAGAAGATGTGCTAAAAAAATTTGATGCACATTGCTCTCCCAAAAAGAATGAGACCTATGAAAGATACATCTTCTGTTCTCAGACACAGCAGCAAAATGAGACTTTTGATAGCTTTATAACTGATCTGAAACTGAAAGCACAGACATGTAATTTCTCTGAGCTCAAAGCGTCCATGATTCGTGACCAGATTGTGTTTGGTATTCATGATAAAAAAGTCAGGGAACGTCTGTTGAGAGAAACCGAACTAAATTTAGAAAATGCGGTGAAAATATGCCAAGCCAGCGAGCTAGCTCGAAAGCACGCGAAGACTTTCAGTGAAATCAATAATGATGCGATTGTAATGAGTGATAATGCTGCTGTCGGTGCTGTGTCCTACAAGGGGAAGAAACGTGGGCAGAACAGAAATGAAAAGCAATCGGAGGATGAAATTTTTAATTGTAAACGCTATGGTTACAAACACCAGTTAAGACAATGCCCAGCGTTTGGAAAAATGTGCACAAAGTGTAATGGAAAGAATCACTTTGCCAAACAATGCTTTTCAAAAGTAAAAACAACGAAAGGGCAACAGGTTAATGTGATTGAGGACACTGATTTAAGTGAGACATTTTTTGTAGGAATGGTGTCATGTGACGATATCAAAAAAGATACAGAAAATGTGCAGCCCTCAGAAATGGACAATGCTGAACATAAAGTCAATGCAGTAAAAGTGGACAAATGGATGATCCCACTGCAGATAAATGGAGCATTAGTTACATTGAAACTGGACACTGGGGCAAAAGCAAACTTAATCAGTATGAGTGACATAAAAAATATGAAAGAAAAGCCGAAAATACAGAAAAAGTCAGTACTACTGAAGAGCTATAATGGACAGAAAATAGATAGCTTAGGTGTATGCAGACTTAAAGTGACAGTCAAAGACAAAGTGCATCATCTCATGTTTTCTGTTGTGGCTGAAAGACTTGATTCGATACTAGGTGACAAAGCTTGTGAAGACTTAGAACTGGTCAAGAGAGGCTACCATATAAACTGTGCCATAAGCAGACCAGATGACTCAGGTGATGAAGCAGAGAGCCCATCAAGGATGAAAAGGCCAAAGGGTATCCATGTCTTCAAAAAGCCTAGTTTCTCCAAGAAGAAAGAAAAAGACTTTAAGGTCAAAGAGAAGCCAAAGGAAGAAAAGCACAAAGAGGAAAAACACAAGGAGAAAAAGTCCAAAGATATAACTGCAGCAGATGTTGTTAAGCAGTGGAAAGAGAAAAAGAAAAAGAAGAAGCCTGCACCAGAGCAGGAAGCAGTTCCGGTGGATACTCCTTCTTCCCTCAGGCCAATCTTTGGTGTTCCATTAGCCGAGGCTGCTGAGAGGACTATGCTGTATGATGGGATCCAGCTGCCAGCAGTTTTTCGAGAGTGCATTGACTACATTGAGAGTTATGTCATGAAGAGTGAAGGAAACACTGAAACCCTCTCCAAGCAAAGATCGCAAGGAGACCTCAATCTATACAAGAGCAGATTAATGACAGTGCCACAACTGCATCTTGTCATTCACCGGCAGAACAATCTCATGAAGACACATCAGACTTACCCGTGTTGAGAAGATTCACATGTGAAGTGAAAAAGCCTGATAGACTTAATCTTTGAGCACAATGTAAAGCTTTGAAAATGTGTTGACTGTTTTGAAAATGTTTATGTTTATAGAGCACTAACAAAAGTGTTACTGATATTATCTTTATTGTTTTCTTGAAAGTTGATTGATATTGATTTTGTTAAACCTCAAAGAAAGGGGGATGTAATGATCAATAACATGTCATTCTATAGTGGACACTAGGTGGAGCCGTAGAGCTGTGTAGAGCTATATATATATAAGACTACACTACCCAGCTGTATGTATATTACGACTACATTACCCATGAGGCACTAGGCTACCTACAAGGCAGCAGTCAAGATGGAAGCCTCTACAGATACTGTACCTAGTCCACATGTGCTCAATAAAAGTGTCTAGCAAAAGCTAGCTGTGTTCATAATAAGAATGTCTATTTGTTAATGAACATAAGATTCATTGATGGCTCACATGCAAGGTGTTGAGGTGCAGTTTGAATTATTTTTGATCTCAGTATGCTGGGGGCTCCACAAAGGCAACACAATTATTAGACCCAGTTGCAACATTGCTCTGATTCTTCTTTTGCCCATGAATCCTTTCTGAATAATCTTGTCTTTTGAGTTCTGTTCCCCTCCATTCTGAACCTTGAGGCTGGGAGAATTACCTGACAGTTTACTGAGAAGCTGCTCTTGCCACATGGTGATCTCTGCAGTGGAATGGGGAGGCAGTCAGAAAATAAATGTTTCATTTCCATTTGTAGCTTGTATTCCCTTGAGTTTAGAATATTAAGGGGTGGTCTAATTGAGGTGCTTAAGATGATTAAAGGATTTGATAGAGTAGATAGAGAGAAACTATTTCCTCTGGTGGGTAAGTCCACAATAAGGGAGCTTAACCTTAAAATTAGAGCTAAGCCATTCAGGGGTGATGCCAGGAAGCACTTCTTCACACAAAGGGTAGTGGAAATCTGGAACTCTCGCCCGCAAAAAGCTGTTGAGGCTAAGTCAATTGAAAATTTCAAAACTGAGACTGATAAATTTTTGTTAGGCAAGGGCTACAGAACCAAGGTGGGTAGATGGAAATAAGATACAGATCAGCCATGATCTAATTAAATAGCAAAACAAGCTTAAGAGGCTGAATGGCCTCCTCCTGTCCCTATGTTTCTATGACACAATGGAGGACAACAGTGATGACAATGAGTTAGCTGCAGATCTCCCAATGAAACACTTGCATGTCTAGTATCATACAGGATGCCTTCCCATAATTTCCGTAATTGTCAGAATAATCCACCCAATCTCAAATGACTGGCTTTTGACAATACTGTATTCTTTCTCACTTCTCTCACATACAGTGGACAATTTTCCTCTGAATAATGCCCTGCATGCACCTATTTTGGGGGTACTATGTAAATGAAAAATGTGCTATGTCTTCACCCAGTTGCACTCGACATGCTTTTTACAATTGTAGGCCAGGCAGGAACAGAGACATTGGCCTCGATTTTCCTGGAGCCGTCAGGCGGGGTTTCAAGCGTGCGGGGATTGAAAATCGCAGAAATAGGGGGTCGCGACCCCCCTCCCCCGCCCGATTCCCCGCCCCGTCCGACTTTCGCCCCGGTGTTTCAACGCAACCCAAATCAGTCCCGCTCGCAGCAGGCGGGACTGGTCGTCGGGAGCCTAATCAGCAATAATTGGCATCTGTAATCCAATTTTAAGGGGCCCTTGCAATTTTCAGCCTTTCCCCACGTAAACCACGCCTGGTGGGAACACCGCTGATGAAACCTGGCGTGAACAATGTCGGCTTGCTTACTTTCAGCTGCAAGTCAATGAGGAATGAAGAGATTTAATCAGACAGCATTTGTAGGCTGCAGGACCTTGTTGCTCCAGGCTTGGGGCAACATGTTCAAGGCTTAGGCACAGCTGTGGAAGGTTGGAGCCTCACACACTTCTCCAGTGTGAGCTCCTGGGAAGCCCCTCTCAGCACCCTAACTCAGTGCTTCCTCAACGGAGGCATCTGACAGAAGCATGGGAGGCCTTTTGTCCCTTCCCTTCTTGGCATTAGAGGATCTCCAACAGCAGAGGAGGCTGCAGCAGATCCAGCAACAACAGCAGCACCAGCAACAGCAGCACCAGCAGGAGCGACAGGCTGCGGCTCAGCCACCTAAGGCAGCACAGGCCAGAAGGGGCCAGTGCATGGAAGGCCGTCGGCGCAGGAGACACCCCCCAAACAGAGTCTACAGGCACAGGTTGAGCTACCTCAACATGACTGAGCAACAGTGCCAAAGGCAGCCCCAACTTTCGCGAGAGGTAGTGACTGACATTTGTGCAATGCTACAGCAAGACCTGGAGCCCAGAGCACCAGGTCGACACTCCTTACCAGTGGCCATCAAAGTCACCACCGCACTCAACTTTTATGCTTCAGGCTCCTTCCAGGGATCAGCAGCAGACATCAGCGGCATCTCCCAGGCGGCCGCACACACTTGCATCAAACAGGTCACCGATGCCCTCTTTGCCCTCGCGCACAATCACACCCATTTCACCCAGGATCGCGCAAGTGTGAGGGCGCGAGCGCTTGGATTAGCTCAGCTGGTAGACTTTCCAAGGGTGCAGGGCATCATTGACTGCACACATGTGGCCCTTAGGGCACCCCATCGCAATCCAGGAGTTTTTGTCAACCGCAAGGGCTTCCACTCCCTTAACGTTCAGCTGGTGTGTGGCCACAAGAAGGTGTAGGGGGTGGCGGATGGTGCGTGCGCTCA